>NC_090940.1:59885705-60208205 GCF_040938575.1 Ambystoma mexicanum
GAACCTGGGCCAATGCTCTAGCTTGCTGTGCAGAAGAACAACAGCTGTAGAGACAAAAGCAAAAAGTAGCGAGGGGAGGCCTCAGGTATGTGGGAAAGATTCTTGAGATTGACAAATGGAGGTTACTCCAACCAAAATTTGACAGGTAGTGTGTGAGTGACTACACACAGGTCAAGATGTGCCTGCTGAAGATAAACACAAAGGGATGCGAACAAAGACAGAGGAAAAAGTTCAATTCCGGTGTAGTCAAAAGGGTGAGTAAAGGTAAGACACAATATCTGGCTAGAGTCAAACACCACAGAGCCAAAGGCGAGAAAGTCGAATGTCGCTGGCACCACAAACCAAGGGGAGCGGGTGCTCGTGCAGGTAAGAAATGGCGCATGAGAAGCACACCAGAGGTGAGTAAGGGTAAACCAATGTGCAAAAAAATGAAAGGGGTTACCTGCTGGTCAAACTCCTAGGGACTGCAGGGACAGGAATGGATACTCGGCAGTCAAAGTATGTGGTGGACAAAGCAGACCAAATCCGACGGCACACTGGGTGCTGTGAGAAATACACAAAAAAACGGAGGACAAGGCGTAAGCAAATGAATGGCTAGAAAATTTCAAGGAAGAACGACATATGCACATATGTCATGATGTAAAGGTTACTAATATGGGTGGCAACTGGACGTGCCACGGTAGCAGGGGCCCAACTGGCCAGTGTACGGTCTAACGCTTACCTGTACACACAATTAGAGGCAGAGGCTCATCGGGCAAAATTCCCGAAGTGGAAGCAGACAGCAGGAAGAAAAAGCCGCGTCATGCTGCGGATAGCGTCGCTGCGAAACCTTCGCGGGACGAGCAGCTGAGGCTTGTTAAAGCCGATTTGCACATCGCGGGATGGTTGTTACGGCAACCTCGCCCCAGGCAAAGGGAGCGAGGGTGTGTCAGGCGCCCAGTAATGAACGCTGGGTGTAGATGATCGGATCATGGCAGGGGAGCCAATGGGATGGGAGGCGGGGCATCAGCCTCAAAAGTAAACAGAGCCCTGAAAAGAAAGTGTGCTGCTGCTGCATATAACGGCGATACATAGAAGGGACTGAAAGCCAGGATCAGGCAGGCAAAGAACCCTGAAAATGGGGTAAAGTAAAATGCCTGATAGGGGAGTGGGGGGGCAGCAAAGAAGGGGGCTGCCGTGTCATGTGAGAAAAAGACGCAGTGTATGCACAGTCATCGTGAGAAACAGGCCAAGTGTGTGCTGAAAAAGGCAGCAAGACAGGATACCAGAATATCATTAATGCGTTGCAGGGACGACAGTTCCTAGCACAAAGGTCACGGGTGGGTGATTGTCACAGACAAGAATGGCAAAACATGGGCTTAATCGGAGGACAAAATTGGGCCTGTGTACATCCAATCGCGGCCCCGGCAGAATCATATTGGAGGTATGGATTCCTCGTTGAGACCATTGCGGAAAGTGTCAAGGCGATGGATCCATCTCGCTTCTTTAGATAGAAGGCTCGTGAGAGCATTAGAGGAGTGGACAACTATGTCAACAATCCACCAGGTAATATTATCAACTGAGTGGTGAAGTTCTACATAATGGCTAACAAGAGGTGCACTCATAGTCTTACACTGAATCCTTGAACAGTGTTCACAGATTCTGATGTGGGCAGCACGCATTGTCTGGCCCACATATCTGTGTTACGCTCACCTGGTATCCACAGGGACGCCACCCAGCTGGGTTACTCGCTGGTATGCTTCTCAGCTTTGCCCTGATGTGGTCTGCGGGAAAGGTTCTGCCTGAAAATACTGGAGGACTGTGTTCAAGACTGACCGACTGGGGTAAGTATCCTCCCTCCACCCCCATATGCTTTCAGTCCCTCTGGCGCCCTCTCCTCACCTTGTGGTAGAATTAGGCGTGCTCTCCGTCCTGCCTTCTTTGCAGGGGCACGTTGTCTTTCATGGGCGAGTGCGGTCCAGTTACTTCACTGACGCCGGCCCGTTTGATATTGTTCAGGTAGGTCTTATTGCTGTTCTTTAGTTTTGTTGCTATCCTGCATGCCTTTCTTTGTTTAAAATGTCTCTTTTTTCTCCCTTAGGTATGCGGAGCTTCAGCGCGGCGAACTGGCTTGGTTGAGCCCCGCTTGTAAATGAGGGCGCATTAAGAGCGCTATGATGCGGTAAGTAAACGCTATGCGCAGCGCTGCAAAGTCTTGCCTTTGCTAACCTGTGTTTTCCTTCCTTGTAGCTTGCGGTGTTCTTCAGCGCAAATGGAATGTCCGGAGTGGTGCCAGCCGAGAGGTGACCAGCCAGGTAAGCCTTTTGAGCAGTTCGTAATTTGTAAATGTCTCTACAGCTTTCTTTAATGTTGCATATCTTCCTCTTTCAGGTCGTTCTGTCCGGGAGGCGTGCAGATTCGAGGAAGCTGTTCGCAGTAGCTGCGAGTGTTTAAAGATGAAGACTGCAGGTAAGATGCTGCTGCTAATGATGTTCCTATTGTCTCCTTGCAGGTTCTGCTTCTCCGAGGTTCGAGGGAATAGCTGGACACGGTGAGCGTCATGTTGCAAGCTGCAAAGTAACACAAAGCATGTTCTGCAGTCAGGGTGTGGTTTATATATATTATTGGACTCTGCTGAGTGCTACGACGACTGACGAGATTCTGTTCTGGGGATCTAACCCCGTTACTACTACAGTGACAATAGTCTTTTGGATTGGTCGCATACTACTAGGGCCCAGATTTGAAAAAGGCTTAGCATAGCTGAAACATGTTATCGCTTATGGGCTTTTTTCGTTTTTGAATGTGTGACAATACAACACAATTAAACAAACATATATTTGATGGCGATGAGTCCTGGAATCTCTTTTGCTTTACACTGTTTATGGTGACGGTTAGGCTTTACTACCGTCTGGATACAGTGACCTGCGACATCCATGTTTTTTTCTACATGATCTCATAGACATGGCATTCTATCAGTAATAGACTACCGATGTTTTACTCCTGGGATTATAAGGCGTCGCCCACCAGAGCAACGTTTTGCAAAGCCAGTGTTTCTAGTGTGGTTTATATAGCCCAGGTAAAGTAGTACCAGGGAAAGTAGTTCCAGGCCTGCCACACCCAAAACACTAGATGCCTCCATGTTGGCTGACAATACAATAAAGTAGTTCCCAAGCACATTGTTGTTCATGGTGTATGAGCCTGGCCCCATGAGGGCTTTTGAAGAGGATGCCAGGCTCTGGAGGCCCGAGTCCTGACTCCACCTGGCCAATGGGTTTGCCAGAGGGGGTTTTGGGCGAGGGTTGTGACAATCTGAGGCCACAGGGGCACTCAATAACGTACACCACTTGTTTGCTTTTGCAATTCGTAAGGTTGCGGAGGGTCCATGGTCTTCCATTAACCTCAAACTCTTTGGTTTTTCTTGTAATTTTGCAGGCTGTGCAGTTGCCACACGCAAAGTGGCGCATAGCGCTCCTCAGGTTCCATAGGCCCACACTAGGTGCAGGTTTTACAAATCTGGAATGTACTAGGTGGTCTCTTAAGTTCTTACCACTTTTGAAAGCAAATCTGGGAACCGGCTCATCCGGAAGACAAAGCCGAGTCAGGGCCCAGTATTTTGAAATAAGTTTTCTTATTTTCTGAGAGTGAGTGCCATGTGTAATAAATAACACAGGTGGTCCTGGGTCAGGCGTTCGAAGTTTTTGTTTCAGGTGCCAGTAGGGCCTCCCTATTGTAAAATCTGGCAAGTTTTTTCGATTTAGATATAATATGGCGTGGATATCCTCTTTGGGTCAGTCTGCTATCTAAATCCTGTGCATGTTGATAAAAATCTTCAATGTCAGAGCAGTTTAGTCTAATTCTTAGAAACTGACCAAACGGGAGATTCTCCCTAAGATGTCTCGGGTGGTCACTTGAAAAATGAAGAAGGGTGTTTCTATCGCTTGGTTTGCGGAAGAGGTTGCATTTTATCTTACCTTCTTTGTGCTTGATTTCCAAATCCAGAAAGTTAACCATGGTCTCACTGGATTCCATTGTGAATTGGATATCGGTGTTCACATTATTAAGCCAAGCTAGGAAGTTATCAAGGATGTCCTTGGTGCCCGCCCAAATGAAGAGAATGTCATCGATATACCTCTTCCTTTGATGTATTCGACTTTTGAATGGGTTGATCTTAGCAAAAACGTTTATCTCCTCAAACTCTGACATGAACAGGTCAGCTAAAATTGGTGCGAAAGTCACGCCAATTGCCATCCCTTTTGTCTGGAGATAGAACTGTCCGTCAAAGTCGAAGTAATTTTTGTTAAGGGCCAGTGCTAGTAGCTCAATGATGAAGGGAATGGGGACTCTGTTCTGGAGGTCATATTTGATCAATTGTCTCATGATACACTCAATTGCCTCACCCTGTGGTATGGTAGTATACAAGGATTTGATATCCATGGTTACTAGCAAATGTAATGTCACCTTTGAAGCTGTGGCGAGATCAGACTTTCTGGCTCCGGCAAACTACATTCTCATACCTTATGAATGGGGTCCTCCTGCAGGGAAAACTATTGTAAACACTCAGTCTCAGACATGACAGTTCACTGTCAATCAAGGGCGGGAGCTGGCTTCTGGTTGACACAGTGCATATGAAAGGTTGTTTGAGTTTCCTGTCTCCTTTGTTGCCTCTGCAGCCAGGCCCTATGTGGGCCTTTTTGAATTACCCTGTGAATGATATGCAAATCGTTGCCACCAGCTGCAGGGTCCAACAAAAGAACAGGATGGATCAATGGAGCCTTTGTTAGTTAATCAGGCTGGCCATGGCAGTGGGAAGGTTTGACCCTACCGCTTCTGAAGATGCATTGTGTACCCCTCCTATCATATCCCAGCTAAATATGACTGGGGGACTGCGCCTGTAGGCTGTGTCCACCCAGAGTACAGAGTCTATGCGTATGTTGTGCAGTGAGCATAGGAACATGTGTGTGGATTAACCCCACACAATTTGCGGAGGTTGATCTACCATCATTCAATTTAATTTAAAATTTCAAAAACAGCCAGGCGAGCACACTCAGTGTGTGGGTGGTCGAATTGCTCACACTTGATATGATATGATTTATATAGCACCTATACACAATGTGTTTCAAAGCGCTTCAAGGCAATGGAGTTAAAAAGGGAAAATACAATGACATTCTTACAGGCCATGAACAGTAAGGATGTGAAATTACTCGGCCTGACGACATTTCAGAAAGTGGAAGAGCTAAAACATAGATAAGGAAGGGAGGAGGAGACTGGGAAGGAATTGGAAACAGACAGGCGACTACCGTACTAGGCCTGACAACATTTCTGGCAGAGCCGGAGAAAAACAAAAGATGAGGGAGAGGAGTGCAGAAAGGGAGGGGAGGAACAAAACAAGTGACTATCGTACTAGGCCTGACAACATTTCAAATAGTGCTGGGGGGGGGGGTAAAGGTTGTGGGAAGTAGACAGACGAGGTTGCTATCATACTAGGTCCAGTGACAATTCTGATACAGTAAGTGCATAGAAGAAAGTAAGGGGAGGAGGGAAGGAGATAGGAAAAGGGAGAAAGGGAGAGGAGGAGAGAACAGAGAGTAAGCAATCAAAAAGAGTGGAGAAGCAAGAGTAACACATAATGTTGCAAGCCAGGATACAAGATGAAGATGGGAACAGCATGATTCAGGGCCACCATGAGTACAAGATGCAAAGGAAGTCCAGCATGAGAGTTGAGAAAGGGTGACGCAGCGTGAATGAATGAAGTCCATAAAAGTCAAATCCAGCATTGGCCACACGACGTTGATGGTGAAACCACAGCGGCACAGGTTCAAGAATCATTGGCTCAGTACTTGGAGAGAATATTTATACAAACTGGCTTTAAAATGTTATACTTCATCTTTATAGATGTTTATGAGATGGTTAAATTCCACAATATACTTGTTCACATAATGTATGGAATATCGACCTAGACAAAGTGGTATCTGTCAAAGGGCTCTAATTAATACAACTCAGATCGTAGCATAAAGTTACGAAAGCAGAAAGTTGGTCTTTTTACAACCATTACAGGTTAACATACAAATTCTTCTGGCTCTAGTAAGCTCTGTACTTCCAACTTTATACTTCCTAAGTAGATCAAAAATAAAGTAATTTAAAAATAATCAACTGTCAATGACACAGCTCCAGCTTACCATTTGAGTCTGCTAGGTACTTGCCTTTTCTGCCTCAGCTGAATCCTCGTTGAGTCGACTTCTGTCATCCCTTTAGGAGCAGTGATTTGTCATATGACGTCCTTCATTATACATACAAAGAGCCCTGATTAATCCATTAGAAAATGGACACAGTATTTGCTAGATGCAACCGCTCCACAAGAGCCTAAATGTAACATTATCACAACCTTCTGACAGGAAAGCTTATTTCAGACCTTGACCTCCGGCACCTTTAAGGACTTGAATTGCAAGCTAGTAGTTCGACAGGATGAACCTCAATAAATATAACGGTCCTATAACAGTCCATCCCCTTCTATGTTTTTAATGGTCTTCTACTTTTCAGTCCACACACAGATGCTTCCCCCGTTTGCTCCCTACCCTCAACCTCCAACTCCTTCAACAAGCAAACCAAGTACCAACCCAGAATTCAGCCGTGCAAATTCAGATTCCTAGATAGAAATAAAAATAACCAGCCCGTCAGAACTACATTTGTCTGCCTGCTGTGTAGAAAGGCCTTCAGCCACATGGTAAGTCCTACTCGCCTGGAGTATGCTCTGCAGACCAGGGACTGCGACTCCAGCTCAAAAGGGGAACAACGCAGTCGATTTGATGTGTGTGTAATCTTTTTCTGTGTTCTTAGTAATTGTCAGCCGTGTGCTAATCTGATTTCTGTGAATCTTGGTATACAAATCATTGATTAGCTTGAAAGAAGTTGGTAAAACGTGAATGCCGATCCGTGGGCTCGACGTGGAAGAGTGACTCGCTGAAGGAAGTCATCTGTTTTCTGACATGTTTCCATTCTTTGAGAGATCGCGGCTTGAAGCTCTCAAAATACTGAGTGGGAGAGTGGGGATATTGGAAGCAGGTGCAGCTGGCGTCTGTTTTCTAAATACCAGAGCAATATTGTGTAGCTATGTTGGGTTGAAACAAGGCCCGACCGAATTGGAAGGATAATGTGTGTGACTAATTAATCTGTCTAAAAACACAATCATTGCAACCCAATTACAGTGTCAACGTTTCGTACCGATTTACCAGCAGTTTTTGTCTCAGACGTGGAAACAGGTAGCACAGATACATTTGAATTTCCGATTTTCGAAGTGCGAGAAATTCAGTCTCAAAAAAATCTGATACTATAATCAGTACTCCTATTTTCTTACAAAATAATAACAATTGATTTCGACGCTGCACAAAAACAGATTGTGTTGTGCTTCACCTGAGAGACTTTTAGAAACTGGGGCTGCTCAGCAGTGATTTATCTCGCTTTTTCTTGCACTGAAGTACATGGTAGGGTCTCTAAAGATAGGTGTGACGAATCAACTTCCAGGTCACTGGTGGTCTAGGGTTGAATATTGGTTTCTAAACCATAGATCAGCCCCACTCCTCTAATACACCAGAAGGGATCCGAACAGATTGGAATAGCAAGCAAATTATAAACCTCTTTGTACAATTTTGATAACGTGGACGGAACAGCAAGCTTCTCTCCGAAAGGTCGTGGATCGTTGGTTAGTTGCAACACAGCGAAGCAATTATTACCCAATGATAAAACGAACTGTCCAGTCAGGGTTGTGTTAAAAAGACCTACTTTATTAATCACAACAGTCAATCTAGCAACACTACGAAATACAACCCACCCTTTAAAGGAATTCACAGGACAGACAGTTTCAAAGAAGGAAAAGGGATGCACTCTGGATACTGACAGAAGGGTAGTCGGTATGTTTAATAACCACAACAGTGGGTCTTCAAATGTTTCTAGGGGCCTTCTGGGAAGGACCACGGGGACAGAACCACGATGCATCTTGTGCTGTAGTGCTCGACAGGGTCGAGCCGGCTTCAGGGCGCTTTGCAGGCTTCTGTGACAGAGTATGAGACCGGAGTCAGCTGCGGGTATCAGGCGGCAAGAGGGTTCGGTGAGCAAAGCTGGACGAAAGGCTGCAGGCTGGCCTACACGGCGGCTCAGGTTCTGGAATCATTGGCTCAGTACTGATCGGTGGTTCTGAAGCACTGGTTGATATGTCTCTGATGTCTTTGAGCGATGGTAGCTTGACAACGGTCAGCGTTCATACAGGTTGCAGATCAAGGAACTCGACTGGTTTGAAAATGTCCTTTAAGGTGGATTTTGGTAGATGCTCATCGGGGCACTTCTCCCAGCTTTTTAAATCAGCTTTTGCCACCCTTTAAGGTGGACGGCCCAAAGCTGAGGACTGTGTTGCAGGCAGCTACCTTGTCCTTGGTTGTAGGTTCAGAGACCCTCTGGCACTCCCTATCCAGGAAGTTTGCTGCATAGCCTAGCAGAGCACACTGTGTGCTGGCTGAGTACCGGTTCTAGAGGGGCTGGAGGGTCCACTGAGTTCTGCATCTCCCTCTGTTCCCTATGAGGTGTTTAGGGGAGGGATCTTTCTTCCGTCTTGGAAGTCCTGTCCTTCTTTCACTGGCGAAAGATGTAAGGTAGAATGTACCATTAGCTACGGTCCAAGGTGGAGTTCTTCTTTCTTGTGAAGTCTTCAGGTGATCAGCCAAAAGAGGCCTCTACCCTCTTTTAAAACCAAGTGAGCCACAGTGCTTGGTGTAAGCTAAGCCTTCCTTAATGAACCAATCCTGGTTCCACACCTACAATTTCATGTATGCGTGAGGTCAAAGCCAGAGTGCTTTGTAACAGTAAACCGTAAAGAGGTAAAAACCGGAAGAAGGTGAGCTAAAATGGTGGAAACCTTTTCTCAACAGAAAGATCACTGGGCATCCTCCCTTGTGATACTAAGTTCCACCCATCTTCCTGTCTGTTGTTGATCAAAGGGTCTCTCTGGTTAATGGATCTCTCGGTGGTTCCTGATGAAAGTGGCAAGTCTCCCTTGAAGCTGTGATAAGCCTAGACTCTCTGGCTCCTGCAAACCAGTCTCACACCTAATGAATTGGGTCCCCCGAGCGGGGTGGCCTACTATAAACACAGTCCCAGACATGACAGGTCACTGTCATTGATACTGAGGGCGGGAGCTGGCTTCAGGTTGACACAGTTACATATGAAAGCTTGTTGGGTTTTGTGCCGCCTTAATTAACCTCTGCAGCCAGGCCCCATGGGTACATGTTTGAAGTACCATCTATTGGTATGGTAATCTCTGCTACCTTCTGCAGGGGCTTACAAAAGAGCAGGGTGGATCAATGGAGCCTTTGTTAGTTAATCAGGCTGTCCATGCCAGTGGTAAGGTTGGCCCTACTCCTTCCAGGAGATGATAGGGTGCACTCCTGGCTGTCATATTCCAACTAAATATGACAAGGCGGACTGTTCCTGCAGGTTTTCTCCAACCAGAGTACACAGGTCTGCGTGTTTGTCGTGGTGTGAGCATAGGAAACTGTGTGTGGATTAGCCCCACACATTTACCCGAGGTTGGCCTACCATCATTCCATTTAATTAAAAATGTCTAAAAGCCCAGGCGAGCGCATGCCCACCAATGCGGATCGTCGAATTCCTTACAGTAGAATAATAAGGAAGAAGACCCTTGACATTGAACATGGGTTTTAGGAAATCCTATGCTGTGCCTTAGAAAGAATTGTACACCAGTGTCTAATCCTAACAATGTGCACAGCTTTAGTGCACACAGAAAAATACCAAATAAAGACCACAGAAAAAAATAAAATAAAAAACATAAGTATAATAATGTCTTCAGGTGTGAGTCTTTTGCATAGTAGAAATGCTGGATTCTTGGACAAGGTCCTCAGTGGACTAAGATTTCAATATTTTCCTTCTCAGAATTGGCAGTGATATGTTGTAGATTGTGAATGGGCCATACATCGGCTGTTTCAGTGAAGAAGATCTACACTAGCATCATTCATGCATGACACATTTCAGCGGGTGTAAACATTTTACAAAATATTAGAAGGTGTCAGACTGATTATGCTTTAAGTCCTGCCTCTATTGCCTTCCTGTATGCCACCCTGACCCAGGTATAGTTGTGAAATCATCTGCTCTTCCCTTAAGTCTCCACTGAATTAATGCTGCCGCCAGTTTTGAGCATTTTTGCATTGTGATCACTGCAATAACACATGTTTGAAACACAGCATAAATGCTGATGGTTGTTTTGTCTACGGACAAAAGAAGGTGGTCTCTTTCCAAATATAAAATATACTCCTATGTCCCATCCCCTTTCATCCATACTTGGGGGTCATTCCATCCTTCAGGACAGGACCAGAGCACTTTTGTTAATAAGCATCAAAAATGTAATTGTCCTTCTTTTATTTTTACGTGGGACCACCATACATGGCCGTAACCCCCCCTCCTGAGCTATGCCCCACGCATCGCCCTTCAGTCCTTTTCTCCGTGCGGTCGGGGTCAGACGCACTAGATCACCGGGAATTTTTTCTTTTTATTTCCTTTGTCCTCCCTTCCTGCTCTGGTTCCACAGTCATCTTGTCCTCCGTATATGCTGTAGCGTCTGAGAGTAGTGTCCTGTTCATCCTGCGAGCGTCGTTTTGCGAGGGCGGATCCCCACTCTCTTTACCTGGAGAGTCTAGGTCCGGAACACTGTTGGGACTTGTGTTTCTATTGTGACTCCCTTTCCATCCATGCACTCCAGTGTTGTCTTGTCAGGTTCGAGGAGGTGTTTCAAAGCGTTCCTCACAGCATTTTCAGCTCTTCCTCGATGAAAAAAAGATGCGTCCGGTGAGTTATTGAATTTTTAGGGCACCCCGGCCAGCGGACTCCTTCCCGAAGTCTTCCAGGACCGGGAGGGGCTCATGTAGCTCTTCTACCAGGGATACCCCTGAGGTGGCCCGCAAGGGGCCTAAAAGGTGCACCGCATCTTCCCCATAGGGTCCCTGCAGCGGGCCTGCCAAAACCAGATCTTCTTCTTAGGTTCCCCGTTTGGGGGCTAAAGTTGGGTTCAGTTATTCAGTGGTTCTGGGTACCAGGGTTTGCCCTGAGGTTTCCGCATATGGAACTTCCCGTACCGAGTCTCGGCTCAAGGCCTCTCTCGAGGGAGCTAAATGTACCGGAGTTCAACCCGAGGTTCCCTTTCTTGGGGCTAAATCTAATACCAGTAGAATTGAGGGACCCTCTTCGAGGGTCCTGGCAGTGAGGTACATCCCTCAGCCTTCCCACGCTCAAGACCATGGTGATACCAGTTCTGTCGAGGGGGTAAAGAAGGCGGTCATGCACCACTGGCCTTCCAGTACCGGCTCTGCTGAGGTTTCTCCACTTGAGGCTAATTCTGGGACAGTCCCTAAGGTGTCCAGAAAAAACACCCTAGATCTGCCAACACCGGCTCTGCCGAGGTTCCTTGCTTCAAGGCTAAAATGGCACTTAAGGCCTCTGACTCCCCCGAGGAGACTATTGCCTCACTTACTCCTGTGACGCAGTTCGACTCAGATGTTGACTAAATGACGGCCCAACTTCCGCAGACCACGGTGGCCATTTTGACTACCTCTCTTACACCAACGTTCACTAACTGGTGCTGGGGGGCATCCTTTTGGGGCAGAGCAGCTTTTCCCATGCTATGTGGATAATAAGAACTCGTTCGGCCCTCCAATGGATTGGCGTGCTCAGACACTGCTGCATCATACAGTCTCGCTCCCTCCTGCATCCACACGTCTGATCTATGTGGACCCAATGTGTGGGGATCCATCCTGGCAACCATCCTCATTGCATTCATTGGGATATGCCCCTTCCGAGGGGCCTCTGCCCACCCCAGCGCCAAGACCATCGTCTTAGGATGGGTTTTTTGGGAAATTTCAGACGCTGATGCATTCTGATCGAATGAAGGCATACTTTAAGGATCTGTTTAGGGAAATGTATCGTAGGCCTCCTGTACCGCCTTCTGCTCCGGCAGATCCTTTGCAGGTACCGGTGGTGCCTCCTCCGCCTCCACCTCTGCCTGTCGGACCTCCTCCTCCACTTCCGCTTTTCCAGGTAGAGAAAATACTGGGAGCGTGGCCTAACAACACTTTACGACCTGAGGCAGTAGGTGCAGCAGATCAGTACTCTGCTCCTACTTCTCTGGACGACGATCAGGAGAACCAGGACAGCAATGAGCTGCCTGCTCGATTAGAGCCTTTCACAACCGGGTGCTGGACATGATGGCACTGCTTCACATTCCAGTACCTGAGGCCCCAGCTCCACAAGAGGGGGTGCTTTCTGGAGCCGTCACTCTGTCACCTCAGAAGGGCACCGGTGTGTTGCTCAAGAAGGACATTTTGTCTGAGTCCCATAAGATCTGGGAAAAACCTCATTCCGGGCAGTATCTCAACAAGAGGATTGACGCTCGTTACAAGCTTCATGCCTCTGATGGCATTGCTTTGTCGGCTTGTCAGCTACCTTTGTCGACGGTGGTTGCAGCAGCCACTCTCCTGTCTAAACCGGCCTCTACATCCTTTCCAAGGAGGACAAACTCCTTGACGCTATTGGGGAGAAAGTCTTTTCCAATTCGACTCTCCAGCTTCGTCAGGCTAACACCTTATCCTGGCGGCGGCCAATGTCAAGCTATGGAGGGAACTAGCCGGCTTCCAGGAATGTCTTCCTGCGGATAGGCTCGAGGACTTCAAAGCCGGTTTGTCGGACGCCAGAGTGCTGTTACAGGATGTACTGGAGGCTGCGCACACCACATAGACACTTCCACCCAAGGCCTTATGGCCGGGGTCGACATCTCCCGCCAAGCGTGGCTCCATGCTACGAAGTTCTCAAAGGAAGTCCAGGACAAGGTGCTTGATCTTCTTTTTGATGGTAAGGAATTGTTCCATTCCTCCACAGATGAGGAACTAACAAAGACCAAGGCAAGCACTCAAACAGCCACGTCATTATCTGTCCTGGTGAAACCTCCAGCTAAGGCTCTTTATACACAGAGGTCAGAGTCCCAAACGCGGTCCTTCTCTGGATTCAGGGGTTTTCAGGATCGCCGTGCATGCTGATCTGATGCTCCGGCTGGCGGGCCCCGTCGTAAGCAGCAGCAGAAAGGTGGACGTTTTTTCTCTCGGCCATCAGCCTCCTCTCCTTGGACAGGTAGTCTCCCTGCTGACAAATCATCCAAATTATATTTTTTGTCGGCCGCACGAGACTTCGGAGGGAGGACGCATTTCTTCTCATCTGGAGGCATGGCAGACCATCACTGAAGAGCGATGGGTTTTGTCAATCGCTCGGGTGGGATTCTGCTTGCCCCCCCACCCCACCCTTCAACCCTCCCTTTCAGCAGACTGGGTTGCCCTCCCTCAGAGCCGAGGTACAGAAACCTCTAGACCTCAGAGAGGTGGGGAGGGCTACTACTCCTGTCTGTTCAGTGCCCAAACCTAACCAGGCTGGCTTGTGCACTATTCTTGATCTTTCCAAGTTCAATCTTTCTCTTCCCCAAGAGGAATTCAAGATGATTATGCCCTGCCGGATAAAGATCTCTCTCCGGAAGGCGACTGGCTCAGCGTGGTAGACCTCCAGGATGCATACATGCACATTCTGATTTGGACCTTGCATCAAAATTATCTGTGGTTCTCCGTGGGAGCAGAACACTTCCAGTTTTGTGTACTCCCTTTTGGTCTCAGCTCGGTACTGCGTGTCTTTACGAAGATGATGTTGGTCATTGCAGCATTCCTCAGAGAGCAGGGGAAATCAAATATAACCATACTTAGACGATTGGCTCATGCACAGTCCTTGACCACAGACAGGCTTGACCAATCTTCAGTCACTCCTACAGCTCCTGTTCCATCTTGGGCTGTCGGTGAATTTCCATGACGGTCTCTCAAGACCTGATGTTTCTGGGTTTCGATTGGAATACGGTCAGTACCAAGGTGTTCCTAACGACAGACAGGCTTGCAGGGCTGTCGACCACATGTCAGCTCTTCCCCCAGTCCTTGCACATGACGGCCTGGTGGTTCCAAAGATTTCTCGGTCTCATGGCCTCTTGCGTGTTAGTTCTACCACTTTCACGTCTGAAGATGAGGCGCACTCAGCTAGCTCTTCGGAGCTGTTGGTCCCAGTCTTCGGATCCGGATTCCAAGATGATTCCAGTTCCATCATGCACGACGGCGGATCTACAATGGTGGTCGTCTGCCAACAACTTTTCAGTGGTGGCCTCCTTCCATGAGCCCTGCCACTCAGGACCACATCAAATTGCACTCTCCTGTTCATGGCTCCTTGGTGGCCAGCCAGATTCTGGTTTTTGGAACTACAGCATCTGTTGGTTCTTCCTCCGATCAGATTGCTGTAGATACCCGACATTCTGCACCAGAGCAATCACCAGCTGTGGAACCCATCCCACAATCGTTCAGCTTGGTGGCCTTGTGCCTGAGTTCATATCTTTAGTGCAGTTCAATCTGTCCGAAAGCAATATACACATTGTCCAAGCAGCCAGGAAACCTTCTACGAGGGCCCATTTAAGGAGCAGATGGCTCCGTTTTTGCCACTGGTGTTTGGCTAAACAGCTCGATCTCAGGCATGCTTGGGTCGCCACTGTTCTATCCTTTGTGTCTCACCTGTTAGATTCTGCCATCCATGTTCTGTCATGCAGGACTTATTTATCCGCCATTGCGGTCTACCTCTCCATGGACAGCTGTTCTTTTTCTTTGACTAATCCAGTCATCAAAAGGCGTTTTGCGGGCCTTCTTCATCTGTTCCCGCCGGTGGGGACTCCTCATCCCAAATGTGTGTCATAAGCTGTTTGAACTCATGGCCACTACCGATCTTAAGAACTTCTCTTGGAAGGTTGCTTTTCTGATTGCAATAACATCAGCAAGGCGAGTAAGCGAGCTCCAAGCTCTCTCTGTGGAGCATCCATTCCTCACTTTCCACAAGGATATGGTTGTGCTTCGCACTCATCCTTCCTTCCTAAGGTGGTTACTGATTTTCATTTGAACCAATCTATCTCCTTAGCAGTCTTCTTCCCGAACCCGGCATCTGATGCCGAGAGAGTTCTACACAATTTGGACATCAGGCGAGCCCTGATGTTTTACCTTGATAGAACGAGTGAACTCAGAAGCTCCTCACAACTCTTCTTTACATTCGGGGACCCTAAAAGGAAACCAGCTTTGAAAGCATCCATCTCCCACTGGATTGTCTCATGTATTTCAAAGGACTATAAGATCCAAGGCCTTCAACCACCAAAGGCCATCCATACACATCTAGTCCGTGGCAAAGCAGCTGCTGTTGCCTTCCAAAAGTATGTCCCTTGGGAGTCCATCGCCAAGGCGGCTACGTGGGCCTCCCCATTGTCTTTCTGCAAGCATACCTGTTAGACCTAAGCTCCAGGGCTGATGCCCAATTTGGCCAGGCTGTTCTCAAAAAATTCCAGTTAAGGGATTTTCCATCCACCCGTACTACCTATGGTTGTGCTTGGGAATCTCCCACAAGTATGGAGGAAAGAGGACGGGACGTAGGAGTATAACAAAGTTACTTACTGTAGTGACTACCATACTCCTAGTCCATAGTCACCTTTCCTCCATACGCTCGCCCGCCGTCCCCTCTAAAAAGTATCTTCTTTTGTTCTTAAAATGGTCTAAGACCTGGCGATAGAAAAGAACTGAAGGGCGATGGAGGGCGCGGAGCTTAGAAGGGCGGGGTTAGGGCCACGTGCATTGGCCCCGCGTAAAAATAAAAGGACAGCGATTTTTCAGTTTTGATGGTTTTTAACAAAAGTGCTCCGGTCCCGTCCCGAAGGACGGAATGTCCCACAAGTATGGAGGAAAGGGGACTAAGAGTAAGGTAGTCACTACAGTGAGTAACTTTGTTATTCATGAAGTTGTTGAAATGTGAATATTTACAGCAACTTGATACAAGTATGCTGTTCTATCTGGTGATTCCATACCCAAATCTCCATTCCTGATTTCAAGGGATGTCAAAGAAAAGCCAGACTCAGAATTTCATTGATGTGTAAAATGGTAGTTGAGGTGGGGGGGAAGTTTCCAAATATTAATTCCAGGAGCTTTTTTGTGCTGTCAAACAGGATCACAGTGTTTCAAGCCGCTCTGGTCGAGGTGAGCAGATCAGCCAGAAAGATTAGCAGGGCGACAGAGTCGATGAGTTTGGGATCTGCAAAGTCAAGAACAGTCAGTCTTTGAAGAGTTGAGCATGAGACATCTAAGTGATACCCAGTGGAGGAGCGAGGCTTAAATATACTGTGGATAGGTCAAGGGTCAGGAAAGGGAAAGATAAAACGATTTGAGCGTTGTCAGTGAACAGTTTGTAAGAGAAACCAAAGAAAGATATTAAGTTGCCAAGATCTGAGGTGAAGAGATTGGAAGCGAGGTGGGAGTGGACATGCCAATGTTTCATGAATGGAAAAGGGCCGCTCATACAAATCAGATACATGTCAATCTAGTGCAGAATCATGGATTCCATTGTTGGTACGCTTAAGGGAAAGAGAAGCATGGCCGATAGTGTCAAAGGCAGCAGAGCGTCCAAGGAGGATGAGCATTGAGTAGAATTTGCAGTGGTGGGAACTGGTAAGGAAGTTGGGGATATGAGTGAGGTCCGTGTCTGCTGCAGAATCCAGATCTGAGGAGGTTGCAGAGGCTATTTGTCTTTAGGTTGGAGGTGGTACTGTTCAACACTAGACATTCAAAAATGTTGAGGTAGTGAGGGAGGAGAGAGACGGACTAATAAGCATTATGGGATATGTGTGTCAGCAGAGAGTTTGTAGATGATTGGTAGTACAATAGCAAAGTTTCAGCAAACACAGAAGATTCTGGATGCAAGAAACAGGTTAAAAAGTGGGGAGAAGCAGAAGCAAGTTATGTTTGCCAGTTCCTTTCGGGTCTGAGTTGTGACATCAGTGCTTTGTGAAAACCTCATCTCGTGAGCTGCAATGTCAATATCATTGTGATTGTTCTTGTGACATCAAATAAAATAATATGAAACATTGTTTGTTCCTTCAACGTTGGCTTTGTGAAGAATAATGCAAACCATTTGCCCATAGACCACAGTGACATGCCACGTGATGTCTGCCATGTCTTCGTTGTAAACTGGGATCGTGGAAGTAAAAGCATATAGCTCTGGGATATTTACTTTAATTCCGAAGAGAAGTCTGAACTCTCTTGCAAATTGTATAATTAAAAGAAAACGTAATGCTTTATAGAAGTAAAATGAAATATTATTGCATATATGTCCCATTGAATACTGAAGGAAAACATCTGATGCACGGACACAAGTTAACTGGAAAACGATGCGGTCTTTGCAGTCACTGTAGAAATGAGATCAGTGTGTCTGTGTGCATCTAAGGTATCTCAGATGTGCTCTGAAACACTATGAGACTGTTGGATGGGCATGGCTGTTCAATGGTTCGATAAGAAAGAAGGACAAGCGGATTGAGGTCTTTATGGCACTGAATTTGTAGAAAATAACACATGTCCGGGAGCGGTGCGCAGGCATAGCAGTCTCTGCTGGCCTGGGGCCTGGCCCTGTAAGAAGGGAGCAATGGGCCCGCTGCTCTGGGGTCTGCAATGGGCCCGCTGCTCATGCACTTCCGCTAATATGGCAGGCGGTTCACGTTACGAGAACTGCGATTGTCCTGTCAAGCTTCCATGCACCACATCCTGTTGGCTCTTGGCTTGGCCTTAACAGACAGATCAAAAAGCAAAGTGCAAATGTGGAGGTGAATGTAGAATGACTGAGGATGTATGTTGTTTCACACACTAGCGTCTACAGTGGCATAAGCAGAACATGACGACAGTCAAGTACTATCATAGCCCACCAGGTAAGGTTATAGGGGGCAATATAAACAGCGATCCGTAAAGCAAGTTCCCTTGCAAAAGAAAACCCTGTGAGGTCGGAACATAGACTGCAGACACCATGTAGGCTTTCAAAGTGTTATAGTAATTGAACATTGTGCAGACCAGAGACATTTGTGTTGCCACGTTCTGGAAACTGATATGGACTGGAGGTGTATGGACGTGCATACTGGAGCAGTGTCAAAGTTGATTTAAAACCTTGTCATTTAACCATTGGGGTTACTGATCTTTTCAAATAATGTCATTAGTTCTTGCAGGTTCAGTGGCAGGCCGTTTGTGTCTGTTATCAGTCATTAGCACCTGGGGCAGGCACCGTGTCCAATTAAGTTGCTTGGATCGGGGGCTGAATCCCATAATCCATGCCCACGTTTTGAGCAACCTGGCGGCTGCTTGCACCCGCACATCTATTTTCCCCCACCTCCCGCTCCTTGCCCCTCATCCCTTCACTCCTCAACCCTCCTCTCCCCACTTACCATATTCCTCTGGCGGCGGTGACACCACCCGCGCCATCGCCACATCCTGGGAAAAGGAAAGAGGGACTCCGCAGTTATTGCTGCTTGACCACTTTGTAAATGGAAAAGGTTGGGCATGCACAGTCCCGGAAACAGAACAGTTCCAGGGTTTCACAGCTTTGATATCTCAAGTACCTAAGTCACTACCCAGGGGCCAACTGTATCATGGATGTGTCCATTTACACTGTATGGGCTGTTTTGTGACTGCACTTCCATGTATATAACATGTAAGGCCATCAGAGGTCGAAATTAGCGGGAGCGATCAGGAGCAAGAGTTCCACTTTTATTTTGTACTGTTAACAGTGCCCCTACTTTTTACAAACCATTTCACCATTCTGAAAGTTTTTGAAGTTAAAGCACACTACTCCATTTTACCACCCAATAACAGTTACAGTTAAACTGAAATCTGCTTGACCATACATTCACTTACAAACCTGAAAAACATCTCATCCTGGGTGCACTTAAGATGGCTTCATCTTAAACAGAGAATGATGGAGGAAGTCCTCTTCACACCCCATTTGCAGGTGATTTTGTGAAAACGTGTAAATGTGTTATCTCAATTTCAACGCTTAGACAGTACAGTCGATTATGGGTCAGGCTATTCACAGGGGTTACTATTTTTAATATCAGAAGGCATTTGCACCTTCACATCACTGGACAAGTGTGCAATTGTGGTAGGAGCCACAGTGAGTATTCACTTGGACTGTTATAATGCGCTCCTGGGATTATTTGAATGAAACTTCTTACCTGACTCCAGGTGGCTTAAATCTGATTGGTTTCTGGATCTAGGAAAAGTGATCATGTTCAAGCTGCTCACAGGAACCTGCTGTTGCTTCTAGCAGAATTCAGCTTAAAGTTCTCTGCATCATCTTCAAATGCCTCCATCGGGCTGCTCCGGGCCACATCAAGGTTGGCAATACAGGGTATATCCCAGTATGGAATCTTAGTCAATGGTGGATCATGGACCATTGCTCCCCAAGACTAGTGTCAGAGCAGAGGTGATAAAAGGAGGCAACAGGGCTTTGGGATGAATCACCAAATTGTATTAATGACAGTACAAACTTTTCTAGTGACAGACCATTGTTGAGGAAGCATCTGTTCAGGTAGTTAAGTTGGTTGTCCAGCAAAGTTTAGATCAGCGAATAGAGGCGGCTGATTTCACAAAAGGCGACTTATAAATATTTCAACTAACCAACCCATAGAGAGAAAAAAGAATATCCATACATGTAGCTTCTCCGTCTGCATGTTCAGCTCAATTAGCTGTCAACCTGCATGGCTGCAACACTTGAAATATGTGTTACTCCCCTCCTGCTTACCCTATCCCCGACCGGGGTCACAGTCCCACTACTTTTTTGGGCACAAGTGTACCACTGTAGGTCATGCGCAATACGGAACACAGGTTAGCTCTAGAGGGAAGATGGATATGCTGCTTTTCACAGTTACTGCTAAAAACGTTATAGCTGTTTTTGTCCAATCATGGAATCATGACTGTAAATTGCCCTCAACCCTTACCAGTGGCCCTTGCTTTGCCTGGATCCATTAAAATGGACTGTGGCCAATTAACCATTTGCATCCGGCTCAGTCAAACTGGTGGCTGGAAAACGTGGGCGAGAACACATAGTGTACCACCCACGTTTTCCCAGCCACCTGCGTCCCTCCTCCGAACGCTGCAATTTTGTTGGTGCCTCTTTACCCCTGTCCCTTTCAGACCCTCCACAACCCTCTTCCTGCCCCCCATGTCTTCCTCTCAGCCCTCAACCACCCCACTTACATTCTAGGGCTCACATCACTCGATCACTTTTCTGTTTCTATGGTGGCCATCTTTATTTTTTATTTCTATGGGAAATATGCGCAGGGCCCGTCTCCCATAAATAAATTATTTGCATTCCGGACATATCCTGGGGTGTGAGTAGCAATCACCCCGCTTATTGGCATACAGGGACGTTAACAGCTCTGAGCTCTCACCAAAGCCATTGCTTTGATCAGGTCTACCTAGGCTCAAGCTGGCAGGCTGTTACCGGTCATGTACGCACCCCTAAGTAGGGGTGATTGTGACATTGTTCCCCATAAATGAAAGCTCTATCGCTTAATCCTAAAATTAGAATATTGGTTGTCCCTTTGTGCTTATTGGGCAAGGTTGGGTGTAAACCACTGCTATAACACCCCCTCTTGTCTCATAGACAATGTTCTCTTTCTTTGCTCCATTTCTTAACGCTTGGCATGTGTGCCTGATTTTTCATACTGACACACGCTCTTTTGTTTAAAATGTACAAATACTTTTAAAGTTTAGGATTTCTATTTTCTTCCTTTTTTCAACCAGTGGCTTAGGTTTGCTTTTAACTGAACAGCTTTTAGCTTGCTTGCTATGTACACGCCAGAGCACTGTGTTCTCTTTTCTCCCCTTCTCTGTTGGTTTGCTGTGGAGGACGAGCGTGTTCTATCCTCTGCATCCATGCGCCCTGTTTAATTTTGTTTTCCTGGCTTTCTCTTCATGGGGAGAATCGCTTGAGTCCACCCCCTTTAATAAAAAAAAAACAGAAAAACCATGTAGCATTGAGGTTCCCTACGAAAAGAATGCAGCCGGATAACCCGACATGGCGGTGGCGTTTTTTGTGGTCTTAGATCCAATAGAGCAGGCAGGGTTCAGTGGCACTGTACTTCAGGATGAGGAGGGAGTTGTTTAGGGGAGTCTGTATGGATAGGAGGGGAGGCATGAGTGTGGGAGGTGCAACTTCCACTACCTATTTGATTTATCTGGGGCCAGTAGCCTCCTTTCACAACGTCCTATTAGTAGTGGTGGCAGTTATGTACATGTGCATTCTCAGCATCTAGAGGAACGACCTCTGCAGCCCTCAAAGCCAATGAATCTCTTGATGTTAAACTCCACGCAACGGTTGAAATGTCATAGTACAATAGATACCCCATTCCTTTATATATTAGCACCCAGGAGCTGCAATGCAACCCATCGGGTTGCTTGGAACGCACATTAATTGCCTGTTCTGCAGTTCTGGGCAGCCAGTAGGGCTTCGCAGAGGCCCTGTGCCAGGTGTGTGTGATGAAGTCAGCCACTGCTCAATGTACTTACCTTTGTCGGCATAGTGTTGCTCTTACTTACCTCCCAGCGGCACCATTCTTCTGCCAGCCCAAAGAACAATCCTGGTGACCTATATACTATTACTTTGCTTCAGTGGAAACCGCTCAAAGAGGCACTTATTTAACAAATGCAAACAAGTCGAAGTCTCCGAAAGAGACTTCTTTCAGTTTAATGTTAATGTCAATGTTAAAGGTATTTGTATCGCGCATCGCCACTACCGGAGTGGTCCCCAAGTGCTCTGGCGGATCTGAGAAACAGAGGGTGCGGGAGTGGGGTGGTTAGTAGGGTTTAGTGGGAATAGGAAAGTGAGAGTTGTAATGCCCTGTTGGCAGCTTCAGTTTGGTTTGCACCGTTCGCTGAGCTTGAGTGCACTTTCCGGGGCTTCCCATGTGCTGTTGTGCTGTGTATGATGTTGTTGGTCTGTTGTTGCAATGTGGTGAAGTGCGTGTGGATTGTTGTGCAGAGATGTGGTTGTGTGAGTTTATGTATGGGAAGTGTATGCGGAAATTGAGGTTTTAGGATTACGTTTGCTCGTTTTCCTTACCATTTTGTCTCTGCATCTCCGCGCTCAACATCTACAGCCATCATGTGTGCCAGGCTCTGAAGTCCGTCCGCATAATTGGCAGACTTGTAGCTTTCCTCTGTGTTACGCTAGTGGTGTGTCTACCTGGCTGAGGTCGGCGTCCTCCTGACCCTCGGATTGGCGATGTTACGGTTTGGGGTTCTGGTAATTTCCTGACTGACCCTTGGGGGTTCTTACCTATGTAAGTTTCCTCTGCGGAATAGCTGAATGTGGGCATGGGTTGTTGGGGTATCTTCCAACCGCCACCCGGTTAGGGAATATTAAGTCAGGGTCATGGGCTAATCATTTGGATTCTTGTTTCCCGATCGGGTGCGTATTTTCTAGTCATTTCCTTCTGTTTCTGGGGCAAAGAGCCAAGATTTGAGTAGTTTCCTGAATTCCAAATGATCCCTTGTGTTGTGAATTTTCTTTGGTAGTTCGTTTCATGTTATTGCTACCATGTGAGAGAATGTTGACTCTCCAAGTTTTCTTTTATTGTATGGTTTTGGTTCTGGGCGAATGTCGTTGCTTGATCTCAGTGCTCCTGTCGGATGGTAGACCGTTATTTTCTGTTTTAGGAACTCTGCTCCTAGGCCGTGAATTGTTCTGTGTGTTATGCACATTGTTTTGAACTTTATTCACTGTTTTATTGGTAGCCACTGTAGCATTTTCAGCTCTGGGGTAAAGACTTCTCTGCGTGGTATTTTAAGCATGACTCTGGCCGCGACGTTTTGGGTGTGCTGAAGTTTCTTCAATAGTCGTTCTGACATTCCTAGGTATAGGCTGTAGGCATAGTCTATTCTGGACATGAATACCATGATGGTGAGTGTTTTGTGGGTGAAAGAGAGGAATGGTAGGTTTTAGTTAGTTTAGACTGAAGCAACCATAGGGAGCAGAAATGGCACAGTACAGACGACAGGAGATTTTCAGGACAGCTGGAGAGGAGCCTTTGGCAGGAGAGGAATTGGGACGCAATAAGGCAGAGTTGCGCTCTGGCAAAATGTGTCCTACCAGAGCACACACATCAAGCATTAATGTAGTGAACTCAGCACCCAACTGCAGAAAAGGTGTTGTGTAAAAAGCCCCTCTTTTTTTGTGGGAGCTCTGTTGGGGCCATTATTAAGTTCAGTTGTTATGGCAAGAAACATGTATATACTCTGAGTATGTTACTTTGTGGAAAACAAAGCACCTTAGTGCTAAAAGCATTATGACCCACAACAGCTGGCTATACCTTTTGCTAAAGAACTGTTAGTCCTCGTTAACATCCTTAATTTTGACAGGGCTTGCTGGACTTTAATAGGCAGTAATGCCTGCAATGCTTATCTGCAAAAGAAGAGAGCCCTAAAAGAAACCAAGCTGGTGGCATACTTCTCTCAGCCCACCTCCCTGCCAGCTTACTTCAAAGGGACTTCAGTGGTCAGCATCCTGATGTGAGAGTGGCAAAGTTCATGTGCACTTGGGCAAGGTGTTATGTCTCTGCAAGGTTAAAACAGGCAGGCCATTGAAACAGAATTGCCTATTGGTTCTTTAATCAGAAGTGTTTGTTTTTTCCAAATAATGGTTCTTCTCACTTTGTTGACCAGAGACGGATGGTTTGAACCTGTGAGTTTACACTTTGATCAAGCACTCATTGCACGGTGCTAATCTAATGGCTTCCTGGTTTGTTCTACGACTGGTCTAGAAGATGAGTCACAATGTTGTTTCTCATTCTTTATGAAGGATACATCGATAACAAGATTGTGAAAAACACCTTCAGAAATGC
The DNA here is from genome assembly GCF_040938575.1 of Ambystoma mexicanum. Lineage (NCBI taxonomy): Eukaryota > Metazoa > Chordata > Amphibia > Caudata > Ambystomatidae > Ambystoma > Ambystoma mexicanum. Next base: position 59,909,500 of record NC_090940.1, read on the forward strand.
CTTTAGGTGAGAGGATGAGTACATTTGCCGTTGTGTGTATCTACATGCGGTCCCCTCTAGAGACTTAAATGAAATGGCCACCGTGGAGCCTGCCTGGTGTAATAAAGGCAGAGCTATGTTTCAATTTTCAGGTTCTGCTCACTCGTGAAGTACCAGAGCCTTTGGGTCCCAGTGGTCTTGGCAGCAGAACCTCTCGAGTGGAATCTCCATTTGTGTCACGTGGCGAGGCATGTGAAGGGAGACTAATGAAGGCAGCCATCAGTGCACATGGCTATTGCCTTTTGGAGATGATGGATTGTATCATTTGTAAGCACAGTATTTAATTATAAGTGCAACACAACCACTTTCTGTTTTATTATTAATTGGAAAATTGATTTCCTTCTGCTCCAGACTGTGTAGGCATCGTGCCAACCCACGTTCCTGTCATTAATGGCTCTTTTTCCAGACTCCTGTTTGCTCTGCATGAGGGTACAGGATTGCTGCCAAGGCAGGATTTAAATAAAAACTATGAGCTTATAGTGTGTGGCTAAGAATAGGGCAGAGACTCACGCGAGTAATGTACTCCTACATCCCATCCCTTTTCCTCCCATACTTGTGGGACATTCCGTCCTTCGGGACGGGACTGGAGCACTTTTGTCAAAAAGCATTTAAAACATTGCATTTTTGCCCTTCTTCTATTTTTACGTGGGGCCACCGCACGTGGCCATAACCCTGCCCTCCTGAGCTCTGCCCTGCGCATCGCCCTTCTGTCCTTTTCTCTGCGCGGTCGGGTCTGGACCCACTGGCATCGCTGGGAATTTTATTTTTTATTCCCTTTATCCTTCCTTCCTGCTCCGGTTCCTCGGTCATCTTGTCCTCCGTCTATGCCAGAGCGTCTGGGATTCGTGACCTGTTGTCATGCAAACATTGCTTCGCCAGGGCGGATCCCCACTCTCTTTGCTTGGAGTGCCTAGGCCCGGAACATAGTTGGGATTCGTGCTTCTACTGCGACTCCCTCTCCATCCGGGCACTCCAGCGTCGCCCTGCCTGATCATCTACAGTTCTAATCTGTTTCCATAAATCAACAGGTAGGATCACAGGAAACAACAAGTCTATATCACCCAGAGTAGAAACTGACGAATGCAAGACAGATTCTATTTCTTTATAAAACCCTGTTGGATTTTTCCTAATGTCTGGAATTGACTGTCTAATAGTATTCACTTCCTGTCTAGAGAACGGGACATGAACAAATTGCGAAACATAGTGAGCTTTGATAAAGGTAGCTGGTGTGCCTGCTGTGGCATCAGCTGGAATTTCCACTTTAGGAACAAATGTAGGAGGAACCTCTGTCATTGGCAATTGAGAAGTAGGCAACTCTGAACGTTTGTTAAGCAATAGAGCTAAATCAAGCAACAAAGTAGTCAAAGCAGTGTCAGGTGAAAATGCTCTCTTATAAATAATCATCAAATCTGCGGGACAAAACATATTTTTCTTCATACACTCATCCTGCAGGTACTCTACCATTACCTGTAACACTTTCTTTTGCATTTCTGGAGTATACTGACTAAACGTATCATATACTTCCATGGGAGATATCGAAACATCTGAAATACGTCTGAGCGCATCCCTTGTGCAAATTCGCATCTCTTCACTCATTGATTTACAAGAACGAAGAAACCGTTTCTGCACATACAGAGCGTCCAATCTATCACCATCTGTTTCATCATTCTGCAACCGATCTAACTGCCTTTTAAACTCAAAAACCCTCTCAACATGCTCATGTACTTTCTCTGCAGTGTCCCTTGAGTAAGCTAAGACATTCAAATCCCTCAACCCTTGTGGGACATCCATGTCCGTCAAATCATTCCACATTTCAGCCAAGTGCATTCACATCCCCTCTATAAAAATATTTCTTCAGAAATTGTAGTTAAGACAGCTGATTTTTCACCTTTTTCTATACATTTTTTAGCCCATGCATACAATTCTCTCTTTCTAGCTTTAGAGACTGTACTACGAGTCACTATCTTTGATTCGGCACTCGCCACGTTATTTGTTTCAAGTGGAGCAGAACCACTTGGAAAAGAAAGTTCAGACAAATTCTGCACGACCGATAGTGGAGATGCTACCGCTGGCGGTAAAGATGAAACTACAGGAACAGCAGTTGTCGGTAAGGGTGCAGATACAGAAGGGGGAGCAAAAACAGGAAGAGGAGCAACAACTGGAGGAGGAGCTACAACAGGAGGAACAGGAATAACAGCAGAAGGAGGTAAAACAGCTGGAAGAGGCACATAGGGAGGAGGTGCAGTAGATACAGTTCTACGCTAATTTAAAAGCTTATCAATTAGTTCATCTGAGGCATGAAAGTCCTTAGACGGATATATTTTCTCTACAACAAGTTGGAAGGCCCTATCCATATTTCTAACAGACTCTGACTGTTTTTGGTGATCATACAATAATGCTTTCTCTGAATTAGACATGTGACAACGTGCATGTTTCTCTTTACTCTTAAGTTGCTGCATAGCTTCCTTTTTCCAATTATGAATTACATCAAATGCTGCATGCCTAGCCTTTTTCTTTAACAATATAGACTCCAAATACTCTATACAAGCAATCTCAAAACTACCATGAACTGGCCTCTGAAATTTGCAAGCATGTCTAGTTTTTCTGTGCAAAATATTGTTGAATACTATACTACCAATGCCATACTTACAGTACATAGTACATGCCCGTGACCCTTACTGTGGTGCCGGTCGGCCAAATTCCAAAGATTGTCTATCTCTGTGGAATAAACCCCTGAAACAGGCAGACAATTTCCTAGGCATATCAGATCACTGGTGTTACCTGGCGTCGTTTATACTCATGAGAACAAAGCTGCAACCAAATATCAGGATACTTAGGAATTGGGGCACGACTCACCTGATTACAAAGGACGACCCGCTTGGTTGGGGATTTCGGCAAAACAGTCCGCCTGGATATGGGGATCCTCGTCAAGATGCCCTCTCGGACCGCGTGCGCATCGTTCAGGTATCGGAAGGTGCAGTACTGTCGAGGTATCGCTTCTCATACAAAGGGGCCCCCTTTTTCTCATCATCCAATCCCGGTCCAATAGGCATATCTTCTCTTCAGTGAGGTGACATCAATCTTGAGGGTTCCTATTCGGGCGCCATCTGAAAGACCAACGAAATATCGAGGCTTAGTACCACAAATGAAATACGCCAATCGCGGGTTGAAAAGATACAAGTATCTTTTATTACTGTACAGTTTCAAAGCAAAACGGATAGCTATCTGGCTCCCAACACCTCGCAGTGTGTACCAGCAGACACAGTGAGGGGTGAGAGTGCTGGACATTTAAAAACAGACATATTTAGACCATTTTTGAAACATTGTCCAGCCTCTCTCCAAGCTAATAAGTCACTGGCTAGAGTTTGTGCCCAATTCATATGATAAACGTTACAATATTATACAAACGATTAAACAAGTTTGCATGTCCATGAAGTCACAATGATGCTGTTGGTTCTCTGACCCACGGTAAGTCTTATTCCAAGAATCGCTACAAAGCAGTTCAGCCAGAACACACAATCTGAGTTTGTTTTCCATTGTCTCTTTGTTTATACAAGGATGAGGCTTGTGAGTGCAGACAACACTTGGATGGCAGTTCATTCGAGTTACAAGGTTTCTTTACATTGGTCAAACAGTCTGCTCTCGGTCAGCCTAAATATTAACAGAACTCAAAGGTCGTTCGGCTCAACTGCAAGCTGAAAACACAGTCCACCATTTTAGAACATGAAACAAGAGTTTGAAATCAAAATGGCGGACGATTCTTAAAATGGCAGCGACATCGATCGAAAGTCGGAACATTACGAACGCGGTTTTCTGTGTAATGTGAATGGGCTTAGGTCAATATTTATAACAAGGCAGCATTATGTGATTATGTTTTAACAAACTATATTTACGTTTTGCGAGGGATAAAGTGGTGTTTAAAACAAACTTCCTCTTGATCCCAAAAGTACCAACTGACTTCCAAATGAACTCTACCATTGTACTGCCGACCTTCTTCCAAAATGCAACGTTACCTGCAGAGATTGCCCTGGACTTCCTTGACGTAAAGAGAGCAAGAAAGTAATATTTGACAGGACAAAATCCTTCAGACACTCTACTCAACTGTTTGTGAATTTCAGCCCATTAAATAAAGGGAAAGGTGATCTCAAAAAAAGGTTTGTCCAGATAGATTTCGTCTACAATTTCATCCTGTCATCAAAAGGCTAATACACCTCTATTGGCAGAGCCCAAGTCCATTCTACAAGGGCCACAGCAACGTCAGCGGCAATGTGGGCAGGTATTCCACTCATGGACATGTGTCGGGCAGCCAATTGGGTGATGCCACACACATATATGAAGCACTACTGCCTCGAAGGACAACACACTGCAGACACAAAGATGGGAAGAGCTGTCCTGCAGCTCTTGTTCCATTAAGGTAGGCCTTGATCCCTTTCGACCTCCAACATATTTAAATGTACTGCTATGCATTCTATTCAAAGCATGTAAATCTATGAAAGATCCAATGCTGCAGAAGGGGTAGGTTTCTCACCTGTAACTCCAGTTCTCTAGCATTTGTATCTTTCATAGATTCACACAGGCCCTTCATCCTACCCAGTGCTTCAAGGCCTATTCTTAGGTACAAATTACCGGTCATCACTCGCTTGTTAGAATCTTAAGATCGCCTCCAGGCGGTACACCCCGTTTCAGCCCCGCCAGTTCGGCGCGGGCCGATTCGCAGCGGCCAGTTCGGCACGGCCAGTTCGGCGCTGGCATGTTTTGGCGCTGGGATGTTTTGGCGCGCCAAATCGTCCCGTGCTGAAACGGCCGCGCCAAATTGTCCTGCTCCGGCCTTTTGGAGGAGTAGCAGAGCTGGGATGGATAGGAGGGCAAGGGCCGGGAGCATCGATTCACTGTACAAAATCAGGTGCATATTATTTTACAAAACACCAACTTCCCTATGCTAGTTTACAATGGAACACATAAGACCCTGCGGTGCGCTTTTGTCCACAATAATCCAAGTCAATTAGAAGGCCTCGCCATTCAGATAAATCCATGCCCCGTTTCTTCTCGATGCCACAGAAGCCTTGTGTAACTGCTTACACAGGCCCAAGCACTGCCCGACACGCGCAGGGCCAGCAAGCACATGAGAACGTCATTTGTAGGCCGTCATCTGCTCACAGCGCCTAGCTCCGATCCAGCAACACTACATCGCTTTTGGACACTTCCTTGCGCTGCAGGAACAGGTGGTGCTGCTTAGCGGGGAGGAGGGCAACACAAAAACGTTTCTCAAGTGTACTAAGCACTAGCGCAAAACTCTCCTCATGCAAAAACAGCCTGCCATGCCAGTTTTGGGCCAGCGCAATCTTTGCCCTGGTCATAATCGCTTGACCTGGTGCAACATTGCATTTAAAGAATAAGGGTGGTTTACAGAAACTTTGCACTAGTGCAAGTTCAATTAGCACTCGGGAAAAAATGTCCTTAGTGCAAGAAAATCTTTCAACGCATTTTTTGCACCAGGGAAATTGCATAGGTGCAGAGTTTCTGCAACACTGCACCAGGTGTCTAATGTAACCACAGCTTTCGGTAAATAATAAAGCGCAAGACCCTTCCTCACCAACGTCTCTTCATAAAACCTATGTTATTTCTTAGCACCGTTTTCACTTTGGTTGCAATCAGCAGGTCAAACAAAAGGCCATTATGTGCGGTCCATGTCAATTGCACTTAACATATGGATCAAAATAAACCACAACAATATAATTAAAGTACACGCATTCTGTATAAGGGAAAACTACATTTCCCCCGTTTTACTTTCCCGGATCCTTGGTCATTTCTGTGCGGCCAGTTCGGTACGGGTTCTATGCAGCCAGTTCGGCGCGGGCTGTCGCGCCGAACCGGCTCCCGCGCTGAACCGACCGCGCCAAATCGTCCCGCGCCAAATCGGGCGCACCAAATCATCCTGCTCCGCCTCCTGGGGAGGTGTTTAGCACTCAACGTCCCATTGGATGGGACCAAAGGCACCCATAATGAGGAGGATAGACTACAAAACACGGCTGTTTCTTTGCTTTACTGAAAGTAGGAAGTGTGTAATTGAGGATTCCCAGCAGATGATGGGGCATATTCAAAGCATGTGAATCTATGAAATCTATGCTGGAGAACTGGAGTTACAGTTAAGAAGTTACTCCTTCTAATATGTTGGCATCCGCACAAGGTTTGTATTTGGTGAGGTGTTAATGATCTGTTCAAAGTTTTACTTTCTGTTTGTTTTCATATTTGTTACTTGCTACATGTTGTAGTACAAAGCTTGTTGACAGGAAACTATTCTACCAAGTAAAACTCTAGTCAGGGTTTTAAGTTGGCTCTTTCTGGCCAGGGCAGATCCCTGGCACTCTCTGATATCTGCTGCTGAACAGACGTGCTTCCTCTGCCCCGAATTGCAAGCACCCAAGGTTGTTTTTCCTATGTAGGAGTTGCACTTCAGGTATCAATGTACAGTAATTCATTAAGAAACTATGAATTTCATTTAGGAAAATAAGACGTTGGCGTCTGTTCAGAGCAGCCCAAACCTCACACCTCAAGGTAAGGCTTCCCACTGGATTATATACGGCACATGATTAGTATAGATTTTGATTTGATTTGTATATGTGTACCGTGCAGATCCTTAGGAACCAAGCAAAGAATTGCATCTGGGCGCAGGTGGCACAGTAATGCGAGTAGAAAAAAAACAGATAGTCAGACAAACAACTATTCGAAGAGAAAGTTCTTCACCTTTTTTCTAAATTCACACAGGAATTCGATTTTCCTTAGATCATGTGGCAACGAGTTCCAAGTTCGAGGACCGGCACAAGAAAGGAGTCTATCACCCCATGAGACAAATGTTCACAGTTGAACCATCAAAAGATGTCCTGAGGATCGGTAGCCGTCAATATTTGAGGAAAGATATGTAGGGGCAGACACTTGAATACGTTTCAATATTAGGCACAGAGTCTTGAACAGAACCCTCTGCTGTACCAGTAGACAGTGGAGATTCCTCTGAAACTGAGAGATAGCCTAGCGTCTAGGCAGTGAATAGACAATCCCAACTGCTGCGTTTTGTGCAACCTGGAGCGCTGTATTTGGCCCTTTGGAATTCCCATGAGCAAAGCGTTGCAATAGTCTGAGAGTTGACTAATGCACCGACTACCTGGGCCTTGAGCGATCTTTATCTGAGACAAGTGGTAGCAAAGGTTTACAAAATGTAAGATGGAAATAAACAGCTTTGACAATTTCGCTTATCTGAATGCGTGAGCTTGTGAATAACAGATGAATTGTGTGCTAAGGCCACTGTGCTTTATATGCACATCAATATCACAGACAAATTTGTGAAACATAAAAATATATTGTCATTGTTATGTCCTTTGATTTTATGCAAAGCAGACTTGTTTCTCCGTCCCGTTTCACGTTGATTTATTCATAGAAGGGGCAGTTTACTCACTGACTGAATTGTTGTTTATATGGATAGATAGAGGATTTTTATTTATAGACAGCAATTTATTTACACGTCTGATTGCATTCTTGGCCACCAAATACCATGCTGAGTGTCACAAAGTACATGTTTGCAGGCTTTCATTATGTATTGTTGGGAGCAGGAGGCACCCTCTTTAGGCCACGTCCTATACAGTGTATATGACATGCCCCTTCGTTAGAGTCCCCCTCGACTTTCATCACACAGGAATGACTGCAGTAGAATTTAAAAAATCATCACAGCTGTCAGCTTCATGCCCAGAGCCTTTTCGGCCGTTCCTTCTGTCAAGGATTTTTTTTGTTTTATGTGAGCACTGAACGGTTGTAACTGCATCAATTGCAGCTTTGAGAAGTGTTCAATTAACACACAGATGTTACAACTTCCACCGCAGTCATTTATTTATTTGCGGGAAGTGTCCATCCAAAGCCTGGGGGGGGGGGGGGGGACGGGACGGGACGGGGGGGGGGGGGGGGGGAGAGAGAGAGAGAGCGAGAGCGAGAGAATGTTTCCGTTACAATGACTGAAGCCCTGATTAACCTCGCTTCTCTGCTTCCAAAACTGAACGAGCCAGCTACTACGTAATGAGGTTAAAGAGCGGTTGCCCTCCCAAAAACACACAAAAATGTCCCATGAATGGAAATCAGGCTGTTAGTCATAGCCGATAGACTGCGGCGTGGAGAGCAGACTGTCCGGTTAAGACCCTCTTCCACGACCCCCTTCATAAAGGAACAAGCTGCCACGGCGCCTCCATCCCTGTTTTGTGGAAATCCACATGTATGTGAGCAGATAAGCCACATGTATCCAAACATGACCTCTGGCCACGGCATTGATTTGACCTTGGCCAGGAACGTAATACCGCACACTGAACAAATGCCCAATGCATGGCATTCTCGCGACCAACACACCAGGGGTCTCATCACCACAGAATATTGTTAGGGATCCGAGGAATGGCGCCTTTTTCGATTTTATGTCATGTTTTCAATAGCTGTGATGGTTGCTTGCTTGCTTGCTTTCTCTTGGGCGAGGACTTGCATGAAGGCCTCATAGTCCCATAAAATCTGTGTCTTACAGATGGTTTGTGAGAGATCTGCAAATATAAAGGGGCTCATGCTTTAAAAAGCAGAGAGTGACACTGAAAAGAATGAGAAGATGTAAAAGGGCAATTACCTCTACCTCAGGCTCTTTTCATCTATACTGTTTCCTATTATTTTGTGGTAACATTGTGATCGCTGCATGACTACAATATTTCAGAAAATGCATTTTCCTGCTTATAGCGACTACATGGCAATTACTTTTATGCCTGCTCGCTTCAGGTTGACCGTTAGTTCTGCAATGATGTTCCAATATGATTCGCTCATCAGCACGGCAAACACCTATGCGCTCTTTCCCATGTCACGCCAGTGATCAGAGCACTTCTTCAATAGGTGGTGAGTGATTACATAACTGAGCTTGCCACCTTGGTTGTCTAACTACTAATCATCTTATCTGAATATTTTAACCAATCCTTTTAGTGATTCCCTTCCTCTAGGGCAGCTGGACTGGAATGCATAGTTGTTTTACATCTGATATAGGCCCCTAACTCTCACCCAAGTCAACTAATATGCTGGGTAAGTTATAGATACTTGGTAGGAGAGGGTGGCAATATTTGGGCTGTCCCTTAGATTACTAAAGTACTGCCCTTGTCACCCTTAAACGCAAATGCAGGGTGGCTGAACGGAAATGGTGTGCTTCCGGTACATCCTCTGACAAACTGGCCTGCAGCTTGCGCCAAAGGCAGTACCCGATCTCCGCCTGCACCAAGAAGAGAGCCCACATCCAAGCCCGCGTCTCTGCGGCATCTAACAGCTCGGCTGAACTCTTTAAAATCTGCAAGGAGATGGCCAATCCTGCTGCAGTCTCTACCTCTCCTGTCCCCTCCCAGGCCCTTTGCACGGCCCTGGCTTCTCATTTTATCTCCAAAACACATGACAGCCTGTCCTCTCTCTCTCTCATCCTCTCCCCCTCCTCCCTCTACTCCCTGCTCTTCCTCTGGCCCTTCTTCTGCCACCTCTCCTCCCTCCTTAACTGACTTTCCCCTGTTCTCAGACGAGGTTTCTAGACAAGTCTGATCTATGAAAGTCTCGTCAAAACAGGTTCACCTCTGTTCCTCCAAAACCATCAACGACCACATAGACACCGTGGCTCCTGCTCTGGCTGATTTCTGCAACCACTCCTTCGCCACTGGAGTCTTCCCCTCCCCCTGAAGCACTCCCTTGTGAACCCTCTTCTTAAACCCTCTGCCTACCCTTCCTGCATGGCCAACTATCGTCCTATCTCCATCACTACTTTCCTAGGCAAACACCTGGAAAAGCTGGCCATCTCCCAGCTTAATCTTCATTCTGAATTTGTTGGTTGTCTACATGACCATCAGTCTGGCTTCAGAGCTGCCAGAAGCATGGAAACTGATCTCCTGAACATCTGCGAAGACCTGCTCTCCAACCTCGAGTCTAACACCCCATCTGTCCTCACTCATCCTACTTGATCTCTCTTCTGCCTTTGACACGGTAAACCATGGCATCCTGCTCAACCGTCTCCATGATATCCTTGGTATCACCGATCAGGCTCTGGCTTGGCTGACCTCCTTCCCCTCTGACCGACCCTCCCAGGTCAATCTTGGGGCCTTCCTCTACTCTATCTCTATCTCTACCTGTGGTGTTCTCCAGGGGTCTAACCTCTCTCCCTGGCTCTTCAACCAATACCTGGTACTTCTTGTGCACCGCATTGCCGCTCTCTGCCCCAACTTTCAGTGCTATGTGGTTGACAACTCCTTTTCAGGCTCCCTTCTGCCACCTTTTCTCCTTCCCTCATCTCGGACTGTCTGTCCGCCATCCAGGAGTGGTGTACCGCCAATGATCTATGCCTTAATGCCAGTAAGACCGAGATTCTCATCGACACACCCGCCCCCTCCTTTCCTTTCACTCTCTGGCCGGCCTCTCTTGGCCCTCTCCCTGTTCCCACCTATGATTCTAAAAAACTTGGGGTCATCTTCGACTCCACACTTTCCTTTTCGCCTCACATCTCTGACGTCTCTAAGAAGTCACACTACCAGCTGCACCTCCTCAGAGGTATTCTTCCTTTCCTCTTCTTCCCCCAGAAGCTCACTGTCTCCAGAGCTCTGGTTCTCTCTAGGCTAGACTACTGCAACAGCCTCTTTCTAAATCTGCCTGCCTCTACTCTCCGCCCTCTGCACCCCATCCAAAACAGGACTGTGAGACTTGTCTTTGGCCTCAAGCCCAGGGATCGCATCTCTCCTGGACTAAAATCTCTGCACTGACTCCCTGTGGTTGCAAGGATTAAGTTCAAAACCCTCTGCATTTTCCACAAGGCCTTCTGGGGCTTAGGGCCTCAATACCTTCAACTCTCCCTTCCTAAATATCTTGCTTCTTGGGCTCTTCGCTCATCTGCCTCCAACTCCCTCAGGGTTAGTCGCTTCTCCAAGCAGCGAGTTGGTGGTATATCTCTGTCTTCTGCCGGGGCCTCCCTCTGGTACCGCCTCCCTGCCTCTCTGAAACTTGAGGAGAACCATCTCTGGTTCCGGAAGCACCTCAAGACCTTCCTCTTTGCTTCTGCTTTCTCTCCTCCTCTCCCCTGCTGACCTTATGGCTGATTCTGAAACTGCACTGGTCACATGGCTACCCTCTGATCTCGGGCCCAGGTTCCTCCCCGCCAGCTGCACACCTGGCAAACTCTTCACTCGGGGACTGTTTCTGTATCCCTAAAGCCCCTACTAGTACTTGACACCTGATGTCAGCACTTGCACTTGCCACCAGCTGGCCGCACTCTTATTTATTTATTACTTATTGTCTTATTTATATACTGTTATCCTATGTACTGCACTGCCCCCACCTTTCCCCCGCACTTTTCCCCTTCCCCTCTCCCCTGCACTTGCACGATCTCAATGTCACCTGGCCTAGTAGGATTGCTGTCTCCGTCTTCCCTCTGTTTCCCCTCCCTTGCCTCGTCGCGCCTTGAAAGACTTGTGTATAGGCACGTTATAAATGCCTTATCATATCATATCATACTACTCGAAAGTTCTCTAATCCGGGCCAAACATTTTTACCCAAAAAGCTGTTAAGGTTTTTTTCATGATGGCTTGCTTCTGCTGTATACGTTCTCAATGATGTGTGACTATGTCCCAGCAAATCCTTTGCCTGTGCTCACATGGCAACTTCTTTACCGGCATACAAGCCTTCCATCTTTGACCAACGTTGACAGTCTTTCCGAAAGCACTGGTGTTACTTTACCGCTGCTCTGCTTGAACTGTGGAACCTGCACCTTTCTCAGGTTCTAAGATATAAAATGCACTCACAGACTTTCTTTTTCAAATGTCTCTACTTGCTCCATTCTGTAAATTAGTAGTGGGACTCTACTAGACAATGAGAGCAAGCATGACCAAGAGTATAATGTCTGCGTTCCTCTAACATCATGTGTAAACTCGTCATTTACATTGACCACTGTAGTGAAATTTGCTCGCATTCCTAAACCAGAATGTGTAGTTCTTTCTCCCAAGCCTTCCCTTGAACGCTATCTCTTCTGCCTTGAAGGGGACATGCACTCAATCCCCCCGTTGCTTTCCTCCTCTTCCTGCTGGGCACAGGTATAGTCAGTCATACACCTTTGTATCTATCTGTCCCCTTCTGCTGTCCCCAGTGCAAGTTCCTGGGAGCATTGTCCACCTCCTACACCTGGAGTACTATCTACTAATCACCTTGACCTTGTCCTGAAAAGGAATTGCTCGGCCACGGGTTATCTCCTTGCACAATAACTACAAAAATCATCACCCTCCTGCGAGAAGGAAAATAGTGCTTTCTTGCAAGTGCAATGCAACAGCCAGCAAGTTTGCCGCTTAGCTGAAAAATGATATGATTCCATATTAATCACTCATTCATTTTGCTTTTGATTGTTCCTAATCTTGATTGCTTAAGGTACAGGTGTCTTTTCTTCCTCTAAGAGAAGGAGATTTGATGTGCATTCTCTCTACTCTAAAGAAGCTTGATGTGTGTGACCTAGATATGTGTCCTCAAAACGTTGGCTGAGGCTATTACTGGCATTCCCTGTACCGAGAATGCTTCCGAAAAAAACTTTTAATATTTTTCGACATCCCTCTAGCGATTTATACGCTGTTTCTCTACAGGGGATTGTACAGAAGTGCCGAGACCCGAGGAAGGAATAGTCAGTGTCTGAACTAAACCATTTTCTGGCATCTAATTTTATGCACAGCCAGTCTTTAGAATCGTTTGCAAATCAATTGATTTGTACCAATGGCTACGGGTATGACGAATTTTCATCACAGTATATCCTGGATATGTCAAATTGGAAATAAGAGCTTGACTGCAGCCAACCTCTTAATTATTCCCTGTATTGCAGCTTCAGGGTGCTAAGTGTGTCAGGCATATCCAGACTTCTGATCAATGGTCTTTTGCTTTTCCTTTGCTATTTTCTCATGATACATGCAGGAAAATATAGGAATGTGTACAAATGTGTTTGCCTATTTCTTTCAGTCAGTCATTGGGCCTCATTACAAATGTTGCGGTCAGGCAACAATGGCGCCGGTAGTGCTAACGGCGCCGTTGTTGCAATGCCGCAGCATTACGAGTTTGCTTGCAGGGGCCGCTCTGCACGCCTGGTCAGATCAGGCGTGCAGAGCGGCACTCACAAGCAGACCAGGATGGTTGCAATGGTACGGTTATGAACGGTACTGCTGCTACCATCCTCCCCATTCTCATTGAGCCCCAGGGGAATGGGGATGTACCGGAGCCGGGTCCCGCGAAAGGGAATTAACGGGCCATCCTAGGTCAGAATGGCCTGGTAAGTCCCATTTTGCGGGACCCGGACCTGAGTTTGGGGGTAGCCATGCCCTTATTAAGGGCATGGCTGCCTCCAAACTCGTAATGAGGCCCATTGTGTTTTATGGCAGTCATCCAGATGCGATGATTGTGAGGACCTTTCTTTACTTTGCACATGATCATAATAATCAAATGCTTCAGATACTTTCAGATACTCCTCCTGGTCTGTATGCCTCTATACCGCGCAGGATACATCCAAAATAAAGCATTGGTCGTCAACATGAATTCAGAAATATCCTATAATTCATTCTTTATCTGTCTCTCATTTTTTTTAAAAACAGATATTAGCAACACAAAAGTGCGTCAAGCCCCACCAATGTTCCCTCTAATTATTTTTCTCTATGTGCAGAACTGGTAGGCTGTTGTGCGCACATTATTTTCCATGTGCGCAACTGACTAAAGATTTAAGCCACTTTGTGAGCATGTGTATTTAGTGAACTACCGTCGCAGAAGAGAGTTTGAAAAGGGATTGCCTCTTCCCAGCCACTGCAATTCTTGACAAATATTACAAAACTTTTTCCAAACACATAGGCTAAAATAAAATATGGTATATGTGATTATACAGAAAACTCATCAACCAGTGCAAGATTACAGCATCTGCCACAGTACCTCGTAAACGTTTTAAGCCACTGGAGAATCACTCATGTGTACTACAAATATTTCTTGTCATAACTGATGTTTTAGGAGTCATGGGTGGCGATGGAACATTATTTGGTTGATGTGTGCAGGCATATCTTGGTTAGATTCTTCTGTTCTTGGAGCCAGTTTTTCATATTAGTTATTAACCTCTTTTGTGTGTATTTTGCTGTTATGGATTTTAGGTGTTTACGGTCACCCTTGCATAGTAGTGTAATGCAAATTAGCAGAATATCAAGACTAGTTGCTTATTTTAAGAGAAAGAACATTCCAGATAATTACTGTGGCTTGTGCCTTATTAAATCTTTTTGAATATGTGAGAATTGTCTGTGTGCGCTGCTAAAAATATTCTGAGCGGCACCCAGAAGGAAGCTGGGAAGCGCACATGCGCACAGTTTAGAGGGAACATTGAGCCCCACATAGCCTCCAAATCCCTCTGGCAATTGTTATCTTACTCAATATTCATGATTTTACAAACAGTGCACATAATCAGTGTTGTCCTTTAGGACTGGAAAATACAACCATCTTCCTATTCGAATAGCTTGCTTTTCCAAAGCAAATTGTAACTCAGTAGTTTGAATGATATTGTAATTGATTTTAGTGAAATAAAGTTTTAAAGCAGATGTGCCTCAAGAGCCACACCTACACAGCTCTGAAGCTTTACAGTTGAGCAATCTTGGTGCACCACGTCTGTGTTGTGCACCATCACGTGACATTTCTACCACGTTTTCATTCATAGTATCATGACAAGGCCTTAAATGATTTTGGGTAAATATTATTACATTTGGTTTCCTAACAATATAATTGAGCACCCAGAGCACCCTATGCTTTATCCCATTCAAATCAGAGGCGACCGCCATTGAGGAGCCCAATCACAAGGAATATGATTGGCAACAGTAGTGCTAGAGAACTTGGAATTCCCTCCAGGAGCCACCAGATCATCTGTTAGTATTAGCAGAGGAGTACACTGTCTGTCTTACCTGTAACAGCAAAGAAAAGCATGTTTAGGATCAGAGAATAAGTCCTAGGCAGCAAAAGCATATTTTGGGCTGATTGGATAAACATCTGTGCTGCAGGAAAAAAATGTAATTGTGCAGGTCCAGGTGTCATGCATGCACTCACTTTTGGGGCATACGGTTTGGGTCAACTCCTTGAAAGAGAGAAAATCCTGCACCCAAACCTAGAATCTGAATACGCAGGAGCTGGGCTCGTCATGCCAGCATTCAGTATTCAAAATTAAATTTGTGTTACAAAAAAACTACACTTATTCACACAGATACATGATGTCATTGTCCATATTATTCATTTATTGATAAAATAGCAAGCACACAGTTCAAACATTTACAATCATCAACACAAAGTGAGCTGTTCCTAGGCATTACATGAAATGAAAGCACAATTTAGTTTCAAGAGAACACTTAATTTTAGCATTTTGGAAAAATATTCTCTCAATTTGGCAATGTAGAGCAGGGGGACCGAATGCATTCACAGGTCTCTAGTGCATGCTCACAAAACCAACACTTATTCTTTCTTTAAAACATCCTATTTCCCCCCACCCCCCATCCTCAGGGAGTGATATTTGATTAAAATATAACAGGATGGCATGTCATTAACTTATGGCTGCTGCACAATAGGTGTAGTCACCAAGCAGATAATATGTGAATTGTTCACAGAAAAGGTTCTAGATCACTTTTACATGAACACATCTTAGGAACATTTTCACCATTCTTAGACTAAAGTTTGCAATTAGTTATGCAATGATAAAAACAAAATCAGGAGCTTAACAGTATTGAGTATAGAAGGGAAATAGCTATCACACTTAGAAATGCAAAGAATGGGGTCAGCAAGTAACAATGGTTTGCAATAAATGTATGAAAGGACTTCATATGAAGCATTCCAACATAAATCCTAGTTCTGTTGACAAAAGCTTCACCAAGGTGGAATTCCTTACCACAGGAACCTACTGCAAATTCTTCCTACAATCCTCACCATAACACATGGCAAGAATCACCATCTTTTTCTAAGCAGTGATAAGGGGATTGAGGGTAAATGTTCCATGTTTATTGTTAAACCTTTGCAATCCACACAGATTAGATGATATATAGCCCGTGTTTTTGCTTCCACAATCGGTTTTTAAGTGGATTTATTATATTTAAAAAATAATGACCTGCAATTTACTCTGGTTCACATAACAGTACATTTTCAAGAAAGAGAGGGATCATGCAGTCCTTGAGGGGTATAGTCAACACAGATACTTGTACTGGCATAACTGAAGTAATCCCAAAATGGAGTCAAACCTGGGTGGAAACGATTATATGGCAAACAAAGGTGTGGGCATAGCACAGGGTTAGGGACACATCCCTGTTTTAATCATTTGCTGTGGATGAGATACATTTTCCATGATAGTGTGCCTCACTCATGAAGTCGAAACTGGATCCAGATGTCTGTATATGGCTTCAATGAGCTTGAAGATGTCCCTAGAACACCCAAATCAGTCACTGTTTGCCACATTTGGAGACTGTTCACTCTGTTGAATGCAGTGGACAAAACATAAAACAGTAAATAAAGGGTTCCTGCGTTTGCTCATTGCCCATTCCCCTAGTTATGTAAATATTAGACATATAATGAGGGGGACACACCCATTCCCACTACCAGCCTGGTTAGTTGTAATGAGTTTAGACTGAAGTATCCAACATGATAGGTATTGTTCCAGAACTTCAGAGAAAATTGTATTGCCAGGGACAAAGAGTACAATCATTCCCCTGCCTCATTGTGAACATCTATACTCCCTAATATGCTTTTCTGGGACTTTTAAAGTACAAATAAATGCATGCTTAAAACCATTTTTACAGTGTACTTTTTCAAATTTGCAATCACTTTGACTAGTTGCTCTTACCCCACGAGTAATTTAAAGTAAAAATCAAATTGTCTCTTTAATATTTCTGCCACAAAGCCATTGAGAAGGTCTCACCAAGGTCAAGTTACAAAGTATAAAATGATGCAACCACTGCATTTTATGAAACCGTTAGAAAAAGAAGACGAATCCTAAGGGAAATTGAAGCTGATTATATTTATTTTCATGTCACACAGTTATTCCAGATGTTGAATTTTGAGAATCTTTTTTCTATAGAACTCCTCTCCATCCTCTCCTCGGAATCTGTGGTGATCTTGCTGCCACGGATTTAAATCTTAATTGTTTTTATGAAATGTTCTGCTTTGTAACTGCGCATGGTACAGCTGGACATTATCCTGCCCCCTGTATTTCTTGACTAAAAACGGGGCTGGGCACACCCTTCACATGTCAGCAATTCTATATCAGAAAGTAGACCACAAGAGGAACTGTCTGGGATAATGAAATCCATTTACAAAGATTGTGAAACATTTGGGAAATATGTTTTCCTAAGGATCGATCCATAAGGAGACTGCATTTATTTCTTCCACCCAAACCATAATCCTGAAAATTGTACCATTTTCACGGGCTGTTCATATAAAACCTGACTAACAGCCATAGAGGCCCCTGGATGTACCCCATTGAAGAAGCGGTGCCCTCTTCTGTTGAGGAGGTCACGTGACATCTCCTTGCTTTCTGCAATGGGGCTAGGGGCACCAAAGACCATAACCCTGAATTAAATTGCTCAGTGGCCCTTCAAAGCTCAGACATTAAACTCGGTGACAACTGCACAGCAATAATCTGAAAAATCAAAGTGGTCAACAGCTCCTTGAAAGTGCTGTACAGGGGTAAGGCCTCCCTCCCATTATCACAGAAACTGAAACCATCTTTGGCCTCATTTACACCAGTATCATCCTTGGCCAAAGTGTCATAACACCCAAGGATGGCTCTGTCAATAGAAATCCCCCGTTGATGGCACTAGCTGCTCACACATCAGCACAGACAAATCTGTCTTCCAGGTAACCTCTTCCCAAAGACCCAGTATGCAAATCCCAATCAACAGACCCACCAAAAAGCATTGTTTGATGCACTTTCCAGAGGGAAAGCCCTGTCAACAGCCTCATCAATTGAGACCTCATCAATGATAATGATAATTTTATTGCTGGCATATCAGCAATCTGTTATTAACATCTCAGCCTCTTGATCCCTTGTAACAGAGATCTCACAGCTTGTTGAAAACCTTCCCGAAGACTGCCAGGGTATGCCCTCACCAAACATAGTGCCAGATACAGACATCAAGGAGATCTCTTCCATCGAGGGCTCACATAGCCTACATGACAGCTTGACACAGTTGAAAATGTCTTCCAGAGGCCTAAGCCTCTTCCCTAATTGGCCAGAACTCAAAGGGCCAAAATGAAGTGGAAAGATTACATAATATAATTACTTTAATACTGCTACACCATGTATTGAAACAAAAGAAGTCCAGAATGCGAATGGTGATACAACAAAAACATTGTGAATTTGTGAAACATGACAAAGCTTTAAAACTTAATTTTTAGATCAGTAGCACTTTCTTATGTTCCCAGTTTATTTTAGAGACCAGCGGAACCATGGAATTAATTGGTTCTAGCAAAACTCATACCACCCACATTTTATGTAATTTGAATCCTGCTAACTTGTAGATATTTTCCAGACATTTTCCAAGAGGTCTTACTTCACCCATGGGTAAAACATGAGAGCAGGCTATTGCCGCTCCCCTCAGGGCCCTGTAGCACACTTTGCTGACCTACTAGGGGCTGGTAAGCCCCGGCATGCCATTGGAGCATGTCAAACATTTTTCTCTTTCCCTGCTCTTTTGCTGGACATAAGTTACCTTCTTTTCGTGGTGTTGTTAATGGAGGGAAGCCATGAGGAGCATTGGAGGGAGGGAGGAAAAGGCAGGCATATGGGTGCTTTGAGAAGGTGAATATGGGTTGATTTTAAGACATGTAAGCGAACCAAAAACAACATTTTGTGAAATAGAACTTATGACTCTATGTTCAAGCAAAAAAAGATACAATTTTGAGAGTTTGCACATGCTTAGTGCCAAATATTGTATTGCCCTGTACCAGTCTCTTGCAGGATGTCAACACAAAATAACAGTTTTCATCATCCTCGCCAATGAAGCTTTATTCGAACATTTGTCAGAAATGCATGACACAGTTGGTTTTGACAACCAATACAATTTATAAATTGACATATACAGCATTGTATAACATGAAATATCTTAAAAGGGGATATATACATGGTATACAGTTATCGGTTGGGTGATATTGTATGTAAATATGTGCTCTGTAAATCGCTTTGGATTAAGGCGATATATAAATAACACATCATTATCATTATCATTATTCTCATAAAACATTTAAACAGTAAACTAAAACTATCATCACAATAGAATCCGTATTATCATGATAATGAAATAACAGTTTTAAGTTAAAAGGTCCACGGAGAAAAGAAGTCGAGCTACTTATTCGACAGTGTGATTGGAAACCTGTGTCTATCATTTACATTAATGTAAGGTTCACAGACATGAAATAATTCCTGAATGTGAAGAGACCAATGGATAATTCGACGTGTCAACTGTCACGTTGACACTTCGAATTATCATTGTTTTCATTGTTTAATTAAGGCTGCATTTGGTACCTTGCAACAACACCACATGGACTGCTGTTCCAGTAAAGGCGCTCATGGTTAGAACGTTTTAGCTAATATATTTTCTGGTTTTCCATTTGCCTATTTGTAAACCACTACCACTTGGTTTTGTCTGTGTTCCCTTTCTTGCAGGTGCGTTCTCTGCTTCTCGTTTCCGTCTACCTCTAGGTACCAGGCTCCACTCCTTTGTGTTTGTATACTTTATGCAGATGATACCTCCATCCTCGCCACTATGAACCTGATACAACCTGATACAATTACCACAACCAAAACTACAGGACGGTTCATAGACATAATTTCGAATACAAAATATTCGAAAGTCAAAAAGTCGAGAAAAAAACGTCGAAAAAAAAAATGTAGAATTTTTTTTAATGACGTTTTTTTTCGAAATGGGGGGGTTCCCCCCAACCCCCCTTTTTTTATTTTTACCTATTTTTTTCACAGAAACTAGAGCCCAAAAAAAAATATCGAAAAAAAAAAAACAATTCGACATTTTTTTTTTCGACATTTTTGATTCGACTTTTTTTACTTTCGAAATTATGTTTTCGAAATTATGACTGGACACCCTACAGGACCCCTCAAGGAGAGACAGCCACACAGAAACCCTCAAGCAAAGACCTAACCACAAACCATCACATGGAGACCATCATTATTGTGAACCCATTACAGCTAACTACCTATATGTAGTGCCTAATCGCCAAAGTTAGTCACCTAACGCTAGGGTCAGTCCCCGATAGTCAGGGTTACTCTTAGTCAGCAAGGGTTAATCCCTTACTGCCAGGGTCAGTCACTGCCTGCCAGGGCTAACCCACAGCCGCTAGAACACCCCGACCCTGGGTAAAATCCCTTCTCCAGTAAGAGCCCAACCCTGTGATAGTTCTTCCAAACTGGGATAGAGCCACCCTCAGAACAGATCCCATCACAAAATGCTCCACACCAGAAAAGACTGACTTAACAGAACGAATGAAGTGGAAAAACCTAACAACACCACACCTGGGAAACAGACGCATACCAAGGGATATAACACCTATGCATTTAACAGAAACAGGTCTACTCGGCAGAACAAGACCAAAATTGCTCTAACTAACAACCCACCTGTCAACCTACCAGCCACTCGAGCAACCATCGATCCTCAAGAACCATAAGCACATTAACAGAATAACTGGAAAACCAGGGACATCATTTAGGGGTTTCCACGGGTCGCACTTCCGACCCCTATTGTCTCCCTTGCTACCTCTTTTTTTTACAAATTGAAGCTCTTGGCCTGTGGACAATGCTATGTGCCATTTTGTTTCTAGAGTGGCTGGCTTTCTTGTTCAGGTCTCTTAAAAAGCAGGGGGTTCCACAAGTGTAACACTTTGAGTAGTGACCCTAAATAAGAAAGAATAGGAATGACAAATAATTTGTCTTTCTGGAATTCTAAACAATAATTGCTAGACTCATTAAAGGTTTATTTCAGGCACACTTCAGGGAGGGTGAGTCACTGATTTAGTTTGTTCTTAAACAACTCAAATTCACAATGCAGACCAAATCATTCAAAATAATTTATAGTAGAATAAGCATTCATTTCGGACTATGTATTTTGCTTTTTGCAAATTGCAGTTATAGCATTTTTATTTCTGCAGATACATATGGTGATCCATTCTTGTACAAAATGTAGATAACGTTACAGTGATATTGTATCCATATTTTTCATAGTGTACTTAGAAGCAATACTATGTGATGCCACTTCCTGTTTTGTCAAGGGGTAAACAGTTGTGTTCCATCTCTTCACGCGATGTCACTTCGGGGTGGGGTCAAATTATTTCACTTCCTGTGATGTCACTAGAGGTCAAGGGTCATGTGATGTCACTTCCATTACCCCAAGCATTTTGGTGAAATGACATCCCTGCGGAAAACTAGGGGAAAGGTGGGTAACACACAGAATCAAACAGTAGGTAACAACACCTACATGCCATTCATCACAAAAAAAATCTCGACAAAAGGCACCATCAACGTTGTCAGGAAGACAACCACGAAGAAGACACCAATCCAATACGAAACCTGGCCAAACTACTCAACGAAGAAAAAGTGACAACAAACTGAATAAGCAATCTGGTGGAAAAAATAACCAACACAACCACCAAAATACACAGTCAAAGAGCAAACAGACCAGAAGAAACAGAAAGATACACTGCAATGTAGTCAATGCCAGATCAATTTCCAAGCACACAGCGGAAATCTATGACCTGCTATGCAATGGCGCGATAGACATGCTAGTCCTCACAGAAACCTTGGTAACTCAAAACTACAAGGTAATAGTACATGACTGCCTACCCAACAACTTTAAATCAAGCCAGCCAACATCGAAGGAAAAGGAGGAGGGCTCACCGTAGCATAACAGAACATACCAGTACCAGCTAAAAATAAAAACAGCACAGATGTTAAACATCCCAGACTGTGAATCACTTATCCTACACCTAATCTTAGACCCACAAACCAACCTAACTTTTCTACTCATATAGAACCTACTACTCAACCTTCGTAGACACCTTTGTGAATGCCATCACCAACATGGCAATTAAACATGATCACCTGATCATACTTGGAGAATTCAACATCTGATTCGAAGAAGAGAACATCAACTCACCCAAAACACTAACTAATCAACTAGCAACAATGCATCTACAACAACTGGTGAAAGGAGAAACACACACAGCAGGCCTAACATTAGCTGCAATCCTTTGCAACAAAATTCTGGTCACAACTGCACCTCCAATGCAAATCCTCTGGAGCAACCACCCCATTATATACAACAGCCAACAGGGATACCTGCCAACCTCCCTAAAAACTCTCCAATTCTGAAAAAAAAACTGGAGAGCCGTTAACAGTGTGGACCTAAATGCGAGACTGGAAGCCACAAAACCATCAATCACCATCGTAGACGCAGCCGGCATAGAAGAAAGAATAGACACAGTCCAAAATGTGTCACAAAAACGCTAGATGACATTGCACCAGAAAAAACTTTCACTTTCACACCCTCCCTAAACAAAACAATGTTAAGATGGTTCATGCCCCATCTCCTGATCGCACCCAATGACCTATTGAACAAGCATCACATTCTATGGCCCATTCAGTTGGGAAACCTGCCAGAACCATCCAAAGTGGTCAACAATCTTGGAATCTTAATGCATAACAAATTAGCACTAGAACCAGAAGTCAACGCAGTAGTTAAGAAATGCTTCTTCCACCTACACATGATCATGAAGGTACTTTGCTTCTTCCCCTTCATCACCAAGAACATTTGCGCCATCGCTCTCGTCATGTCAAGAATACACCAACAGCTTCTATCTCGGAATGCCAGGATACCTCATGAGTAAGCTACAATGAATACAGAACTCAGAAACAAGACTACTCCACATCACCCCAGCGCTAAGAACAGTGTATAGGTTACCATTCAAAAAACAAGGTACTCTCTGCATAACACACACAGCGATCCACAACCAAGGAGTGGAATTTATACAGGAAAGAATCACCATCTACAAACCAACACAAACACTAAGATCCAGCAACGACATCAGCCTCAAACCGAAATAATAAGCACAACAAACATTCAGGGGATCAGCACTTTCCTGCATAGTGGTGAAACTCTGGAATTCGCTCCCAAAGAAAATACAAACAGATCGCCTACAATTCAGGAAGTTATTAAAAACAAGACTCTGTAATGCACCAAGCTGAAGAAAATGCCAGAGAGAGAAACCCCACCACTGCCACACAAGAATAGATTGCGAAACTTGACCACCAGAAGACATTTTCAATGCCAAACTGAAAATGAAAAAAAGTATGCCGATGGCTGACCCAACGCAAAAATAACCCAGACAACCCCCGACAAACCCTGCTAAAAACTCTCCAACACTCTGCATGCCATGTTATGGTATGCAGACCATCGCAACAAAACCTAGATCCTCACCACAAAACACTCAAAATACAGGCACTCTAACAACTTTCTACAACACCCAACACACACATGAAACGCCCACATGCAACCACCCACAAAAATCACACAAATGCCAATCAACAAAAATCATACCAGCACACAGTGACCGTTTTTTCTGAACTGAAGCTGCCAACAGCACATCAAAGCTCTCTTGCGCTCTTCCCTTGCAACCCTACTAACCAACTAACCACCCCAACTCCCATCGTTTTGCGATCCGCCTGAGCACCTGGAGACCATGCAAAATAGCAGCACTGTACGGTACAAGTCACAATAACATAACATAAGATCTGCACCCATCAATTCCTAGAAATGGTCTCTCTTTGCCTCCTCATCATAACAATTGACATTTGAGTGGGAGAAAACTCCATCCTATTGAATCCCTCCAACAAAGAACACTTGCTTTCTGTGAAATTTTGGGATTCTAGCATCCAGATCTCAAATCCCCATTTCTCGTTAAAGACCTTGGGCATGATTTATCTGCTAATTTACAGGCAAAATCATTTACCGTTACCACCAATCAGTCCTGTTGCTATATGACTCTATGAGGAATTCTGGCATATTTTCCTGGGTGCAAATTCCGCTCTGTAAATCAG
Organism: Ambystoma mexicanum; assembly: GCF_040938575.1. Classification (NCBI taxonomy): domain Eukaryota; kingdom Metazoa; phylum Chordata; class Amphibia; order Caudata; family Ambystomatidae; genus Ambystoma; species Ambystoma mexicanum. The sequence continues at coordinate 59,933,693 of NC_090940.1, forward strand.
CCACTTTTTACCGTACTGTTGTACTCTTAAAGAAACCCATTTTTAGGAATCTAAGATTCAGATTTGAATCTGGGCTGACTTTTACAACCTCCCCTTTTTGTGAAGCTGGATTAAACCATATATGTGTTCTTAGTTTTGAATTGTTTCCTGTGGTTTTGGAGAAAATGTGTAAATGTGGTCATAGAGCAAGCATTGTTTTTCTAATGCGGCTAGTTAGAATTTCATATAAGGTTGATGCACAAGTTCAGATACAAACAAAATGTATCTTATTTTCTGAGCGAATCTCGCTTTGTCAGACTGGTGACCGACACGCTACAGTAAATGTCACACCATTTGTCTGCTTTGACTTGCTTTGCTTTTGCTTTACTTTCAAAGCTCAGCAAAAAAAAAATGTTTTATCTGAAAATGCGAGGATTAAATGAAGGAAATTAAACCTTAGATTCTAAACCCCAAGCTCGCCCTTTCCTTCTTTTGATGAAGCAAAGTTGGATCGCTGATGGAGTACCACCAACCACAGAAGCCCAAATGCTGCAAGAAGTCACAGTGTACCTATAGTGTTCAATAGAAGATACTTTCACACAAAGTTACTTGAGTGGAAGGTAGGAAGGATATACTCATACACTTTGCATTTTAAACATATCTTTGCATTATTTAACAACTATTTTACGTCGCTTTGATTGAACAGAATGCTGTAAATGTTGTCATTGAATAAAACATGTTATTTGTACAATACTTTTGTAAGACAGTTTATTCAGATTGTATGTATACCCCATTCTTTAACCTAAGCCCTCCCATCTGCCTACTTTAAACGTTAGCATTTTTGTTCAGCATTGCTACCGAAAGGTTAACCAGGGTTTATTGTACATTTCTTGTTTGGCTATATTTTTTGAGTTGTATATGCTAGGGCAGCAGGGAGCTTAAGGAGGGCAGTCCACCCTCGGTTATCACGAGAGGGGGGCTGGACATAGTGTTATCTTCATATGGTCGTGAATGCGCGTAATGCCAAGACATCCTTGGCAACATATCAGGATGATGCTTAATGGGGAATCTGGAAAGATAGTTCATTAGGGAACTGGCAAACATTACTTTAACATATATCTCTGCGCAGTTTCAATGTCCCCTTCGCTAGAATGAAATGAGTAGTGATTCCCTCTCTACTGCTTGAATTCCATAGTATTGTTTTTCCGTTCTTATAGTGGTGATTAGTGGTGATATTGGATATGTTCAAGTGCCAGTTGTGCATTCTTCCATGTGAACATAAGCCTTCAACGGAGTGACAGCATCAGTGTGTGATGTAAGATCACAGTGAGTGATAGTAGTTCATGTTTCGTAGACTGTTAGCAGGAGTGTTAAGACTGACAAGCTTTTGGCTCTTGCCCCTCGCAAATAATGTAAGCTATAGGCTACGGTGGGTTCTTCAATCTAAGATTTCTCAACATTAGGACTGCTGCCCAGTTCCTCTTCAGTTGGCGTTCACTGTACCCGGCCCTTGTCAAGAGCTTGGACTGTCAGAGAGTAAAGGTCTTGTATGTGCATCGCAGTTTTAATGCTTGGGCAAAGGTGATCGAGTTAACGGTGGGTGCTCTACAAATAGAAAAAATAAATCCAATTAAGCTGAGCCACCAAATAAGAGTGTAGGATAAAGGTCTCTCTCTCCGTTTTCCAATCAATTGTCATTTACTTTCCCGTAGCTCTGGTTTTAATTGTTATTGATCTGTGATATGCGTGCATTTTGCTGTTTCAGCTTGGATGGGTGCAATGTTGGCTGCAGGACTTTAAAATGTAAGTCATCCTTTCGTGTTGGTCTGTGGCTACAGAGCACTGATCCAAGAGCATGGCTTCATTATCCCCTCAGTACAAGATGCTTAATTTGGAAGTGGTTTAATTGTATATTATACTTCCTAATGCAACTTCTTCAGAAATGCATAGCTCAGCAATCGAAGGCACACTCTTAGGACTTTTCCAAGCAAGCACCTTCAAGACCGTCTCCGAATTAGGAAAGAAGTATATATTTATGGTAGAGTGATGCAGTGCCTGGCCTTTATGTATACCACTATACAATTTAGTAATGCGAGACGATAACAGTACATAGAGACACAACTATAGAACTTACATGTTGAAAGCCCCTTAAAACACAATTGCACACCCTTAGGAGTAGACGCTGAATTCTTTATCCAAGATGGCACCAAACACCTGGTGACATACTGTGCTGCACTTAAGCTTATGTTTGCCTGTATGGGCTTCATGGTCTGGGCATTGGTATCTTAGAGTTTTGAGTGCTCGACTCCAAAAAGGTAGCAGCCAGCGAGTTTGAATCTCACCCACAGTTATGATAATATACTAATAATTAACTGTGTGGGGAAAGCTTAGTCTCCTGGCTTTGTTGCTGTGGTGGTCTGTGTGTGCATGTGTCGCTTCAGGTGGTTCATCCCAGGGTTAAGTGAGTCTCCCCCTTGCTCGGAGCCTGTGGACGATCAACGCAATTTAAAAAAAAGTATTATTTTGTTTTTCCGTCTGCAAACAGTAATAGACCTACCTTTGGGGGGACCTTATTTCTATTATGTGCTTAATTTTGGACCACATTTTGCCATATTATTGCAGAGAGTCCAGAATTGGCTGAGGGATTCATTGACTGAAATTGGTACTAATGTAAAAGAACGTCAATAAAAATAATTAATATTTTAAATAAGGGTTTGAGTGCGTGTGCTAAAAGACAATAAAAGGGAGGAGCAGAATTGACCACCTATTCTACAATTAGTCGTGAGAGCTGTGTTCAACCCTCTCCACCGCTATCTGCCTGTATTGCCTTAGGGCTCTGTCTAACACTATGATCTCTTTCTCTAATACTGACCGCCGACCTGGATGATATGGAGTCATAAGCTAACAACCTTCAAAGCGCCCAGTAGTGGAGTAAGATTCGGGGCCCTTTCGCAGTGTGGATTCACAGCTTTTCAAATGGCATTTTCTCTCAACCTGGATGCAAAGGCATTGATCCTGATTATTGGGTGGCAAGCTAATCGCTGTCCTTCATTCTTTGTGCATTGCAAGAATTAAGGACAAGGAACCCATGCCACCAACTGGGTGCAGTGAAACCTCCCACCACACTGCAACAATACTGCAGTGAGATTTCCCACACAGGTGCAGTCATGGCATATATTGATTCATCAGTCATATTGTTATTAATACACGCATCCATAAACAAATAAACACATCAAGTCTGCATTCATCTGGGAGGAGAGTAATGTTGTGCATCTGGGAGAGTGGCAGCAGTTTGAGAAATATTGTGTGTTCTCTGGACGTGGAGCAGAGAGCGATTTGCCTCACTAATGGGGATACTGATTCAGGCAAGCGGGGGCACAAAAGTGGCATTTTGTAGCATCATCCAACCTTGCATGGACAAGGATAAAAACTTGGTCCTAACATGAAGAACAATGTGGACAGGATGTGCGGGTGCAGGCACTTAGAACCCTTCATATAAAGTCTCAACCATTGCAGTGGTTATTGATCACATCCACTGAAATGGAGCCAAATGTACATATTATCTTAGGTATATAAAAAGACACTCAGTTGACCAAGTGAAATACTGTCTTTTATGCAAAATATTGAATACAATAAGTGTCAACATGGATGAAGAGAACCAGATCGACATCACACTGCCCCAATTTATCTTCGAGCCCATCAGCTCAACCAAAATGACACATGCAGGGATGGTCATGGTGTTGTCTGGGCATGTATGATATGATATGATATGGCATTTGTAACACACCTATACACAAGTGTTTCAAGTGTAGGAGCATGTAATCTTATCACTGTTGAACTATAAGGAACAGCTAGCAGCAAAAATAATAGGCTCTCGTAAGACTATTGGTTGTGCAGCAGAGATAAATGAGGTTAAACACAGTGGTGCGATGTGTTGATTATGACGTTCTCCAAACAAAAGAGTGATTTGCAAAAATATTGGTCTCACATATAGTACTACTCTGACATTGATTATGTTTTCAGAAGGTCTCCATTGTTCAATGTGCTTATTATGTATAGTGATTACCCTGGATAAGAAGGAGGGTTCCAAAATAATAGTTTGTAGGCGTAAGAAACGCTGTTGCCCACATTCTGATGTCTTTCCTTTGCTTTTGCCTCTTGCTAGTTAATGCAAATAATGTGATCATTAAATCTCAGGGAAGCCATTTGTAGCCCCAGGTCTGGGCCAGAGTAAACAATATCATAGTGGTTTATTTAGGAATTCTGGTATATTATATTTGCAAAGATGAATTGAGTGGAATGTAAAGTGGCCTTATAGAGCACAAACATTTTGGTGGCCTTTTTAGGCATGGCTCTGCAAGAAAAGAGGAGGAGTTGAAGTTTCAGTGGGATATAGCGGACAGGTGTTAAACTCAAGATGTTTATCAGTCCAAGCTGGAAGTACCGGTGTCCCTAATGCCAGTATGGTTCTACATGTTTTATGGTAGGGACACCTGAGCACGTATTTTACCTAGAGACAAAATCCTAAGAACTGTGAGACTGGGCTAGTCACTGGCTTAGGTGGGCATGTGAAAGAACTAAAGATGTTGTTTTGCATGCTTCCATCAAGGTTAGTGTGCTGTTAGTAGACATAACACACACTTCCATTTGTGAATTAATGGTTTTATTTATATTGTGCTTAATTCTTTCATATGTCTAAGTGCTAAAATGTAGAACATGATGTAAAGCTTCGATAGACAAGATGGATACAAAATAAAATAGCGCATGTATCTATAGTTGCACTATAAGATGGGATGAACATTCAGCAGAGAAAAGAATGGTGATTTTAAAGCAACTTGGAAGACAGATTCAGTGTATAAAGTAATAATGGCACATCATTTCTTAAGACAAAAGTCAGTCCTGACAGTTTGAAGTTAGAAAAAAGATCAAAAGGGAAATGTAGAAGGTTGCATGCATTATGTTGTGTTATGAAGCCTTGATACTGTGAAAAATCACCACCACAATGGTTCCATTGCATAGGCATCTCTGGGGGTTAGTGTATTAAGCCCTCTCCTGGGATAGCTAGTATGATGCACTATGTGATGGAATATGACCTCTCTATTAAATGAGTTTAGTTCAGAATGCTACTTTACGCTGAAATAGCATGTAAGCAATGTTAAACAGAGAAAACAAAGAGAAAACTAAATTCACCAGTCACTCTTCTTTAAGAATAAACTTGCTTTGTTTGTATGCTTAATGGTAATATAACTTCAATTACAGGTTATATAATATGAATAGCAACATCAAATGTGTGTTTTGGAAAAAAGTAGTGTTATATAAGGAAAAGTATAGAATATGAAAATATTTACAAAGTTACAATATGTATTATAAACCACAGCATACTATTGTTTATGGACAGATCAACATATTGTACGATTGCTACTACAAGTAAAAATGGCGTGAATAGAAAATGTTCCTTTTACATGTAACATTCAATTCTGTGTACCCATAATGACCCAAAATGTTAATGTACTACGAAACAGACATTAATCAAGCTCTTTTTATATCTGAATCTCCAGAAACCATTAACACAGCACTTAACCTACAACAATGCATATAAGATTAATGGCCCATCTATGTTTACCGACAGCAATATGACATGTTTTTAAGCTCAAATGAATATATTTAAATGAAAGTATTTTGTCTTGTAAAATCAAAACAATGGTTCGATTTCTTTTAGCCAATCTGACAATCGGAAAGGCCACCATTTGAGTGATGAAGGTGTGCCTGATCACCACCTAAATGGAATGACAAAGAATCAAATGATTTGGGGAGGTCATTGACCCATAACATTGGAGAGTGTTATGTTTGACAAAGAATCCATCTGATCCATTAAGGTGCTCATGAAAATGATCCTTTGTTCAACTGAATGTATTTCACAAAACATATAGATTCCGTTGATAAAGGGTGAAGCCACACATACATTAAATGCAATTTAGAAACGTGCAGCACAGTTGACTTATAAAGGATGCTGGACAGATGACAATCGGAAATACATTATTAGTTATAATTTATGAACTGTTTATCTGATAAGAAACCAAATACAGATTTGGATTCAGCAGAAACCCACATCTTAAAAGAATACAAAAAGTATACATTCAAATGTATGACTTATGCATAATTTGCATATTTTAATAACTCCATCATGCATGATGTAGCTGGGAACATACATTATATCTCAGGATTCAGAAGATTCTTACAAATTTGAATATCTGCATATGTTATTTTCAAAGGTATTTGATGTCCATGTAGAACAGCTTTCTAAAAAGTATACTCCTACGTCCCGTCCCCTTTCCTCCATACTTATGGGACATTCCTCCGTCCTGTGGGATGGAACCAGAGCACTTTGTAAAAAGCATCACATTTTTCAAAAATGTGTCCTTCCTCTCTTTGTATGTGGGGTACCGCACGCGGCTGTACCTCCGCCCTCCTTAGCTCCGCCCAGCGCATCGCCCATCAGTCCTTTTCTCTGCACATTCGGAACTGGACGCACTTGCATCTTCGGAAGAATTTTTCCTTCCAGTGTCCTCCTCTCCTGCTCCGGCTTAGCGGTCGCTTGGTAGTCCGTCTATGCCGTTTCGGTTAGATTTTCCTAATTGTTCTTCCTGTGAGTGACTCTTCGCTAGGGCGGATCCCCATCCTCTTTGTTTAGAGTGTTTGGGTCCGGATTACCGGTGGGACTCGTGTTTGTACTGTGATTCCCTTTCGGTCCGGGCACTTCAACGTCGTCTGGAGCGGAGGGAGGAGGTGTTTCAGCGCGTTCCTCCTCTGCATTTAAAGAGCGGATTCATCGACGAGAAGAAGAGACGCCCGGTAAGTTCTTTCGTTTTTAGGGCCCCGCGACCGGGGACTACTTCCCAGAGTCTTCCCGGTCCGGGAGGGGATTTAAAAGCTCTGTTACCAGGGTTTCCACTGAGGTGCCTTCCAGGCCTAAGAAAAGTACCAGAGTTTTCTCTGAGGGCCTTCCGTAAGGGGCCTGCTCACACCGGATTGCAATCAGAGGCCCCACTTGTGGGGGCTATTCAATGGCCCAGTTCTACTGAGGCGGTGTGTACGGAGCTTGCTTCGAGGTGTCCTTGTCTGGAGCTTTGCATACAGGCACTGGAGTGTGCCCAGAGGCCTCTATTGAGTTTTTCTGTACCCAACCAAGGTTCGAGGTCCCTCGTGAGGGAGCTGTTACCGGACTCAGGTCCGAGGTCCCTCTATCAGAGGCTAAGGTGACCGATAGAACTGAGAGGCCTGTTAAGGTCTTGTCAGTGAGTGTGGTTCCTCATCGGTCCTGCTCTAGTGGGGATACCGGTTCTGTTGAGGGGGCACAGAGTGAGGTCGCTGACCGTAATTCTTCTGTTACCGGCGTGGCCGTGGTTCCTCTTTCAGAGGCTAATTTGGCTATTAGTATGTCTCAGAAACATCCTAGGCCACACAGTACCGGCTCTGCCAAGGTTCCTTGTCTCAAGGCTAAAGTCAAGACCCCTGACCTGTCTGTGGGGACCCCTGCCTCACTCACATGTGACACAGTTCTCCTCAGTTGTTGACAAAATGGCGCCTGTTCCGCGCGAACTGTGACTGCAATTTGGACTCTTCCCTTAAACCTACGCCATCGGCGTTGGGTGCTGGGAGCATTTTTCCCGGGTGAACAGCATTTTCTTTGTGCACCGTTTCGTCCAGTTTATGACTGGAACGCTCAGATGCCATTACAGCACTCGGTCTCACCCCCTGCGGCTTCTGTGCCATTGATCTATGTCAACCCGGCTGGTGAGGGCCCCTCTTGGCAGCCCTCTCCCTTGCGGCCCTGGAGCTATTCGTCTCATGAGAGGCCTCCGCCTGCCACAGTGTCTAAGCCTTCGGTGGAGGATGCCTTCTTTGGAAATACCCTCCAACCCCAAGAAGGAATATTTCAGAGGTCTTTTTAAGGAAATCTGCTTTCCTGGGCCGAATTCTGTACCGGCGGTTCACTTCGCAGCACCGGTTGTTCCGGCGGCTGTCTCACCTCTACCAGTTGGCCCACCTCCAGCCCTTCCGCCTCTGCCGCCCTTGTATCCAATAGACAAGTCTTCGGCGGAGTGAGACGTGACGCAGGTCGATCCGGACGCGTTGGATGACACGCAAGGGGATCAGGATGGCGATGACCAGCCCCGCTCTGTTAGGACGTTCCATGACCGGGTACTGGACATGATGACTCTTCTGGATGTTCCAGTACCTGAGGCACCGCCTCCGCAAGAAGGGGTTATTTCGGGGGCGTTCACCTTGTCTCCTCAGGAGCGCACCGGCTTGTTCTTCCAGAAGGACGTTTTGGCCGAGGTCGTCAAAGTCTGGGATAAGCCACACTCTGGACTGCACGTTAACAAAAAGATTGATGCTTGTTATAGGCTTCATACTTCGGAGGAGGGAGCCTTAGCGTCTTTGCCGCTTCCTTCCTCCACAGTGGTGGCAGCCGCCACGCTACAATCCAGACCGGCTTCAGCGTGATCTTCAGCGGCGGCTCAGGTTCTGGCCAAAGAGGACAAGGTGCTTGACTCTTTGGGGAGGAAGATCTTTGCTAATTCAGCCCTGCAGTTGCACCAGGTGAATGCAGAGCTCATTTTAGCGGGGCAAATATGAAAATGTGGAAAGGTCTGTCAGAATTTGAGGAGTTCATTCCTGCGGACAAGCTGTACGATTTTAAGGCTGGCTTGTCAGATGCCAAAGTCCTGGCGCAGGATATGCTTGAGGCTGCGGCGCATCATGTCGACACCTCGGCTTAGGGCCTCATGCTTGGCGCCATTCGTCAACGGACGTAGAGCTGACAAAAACTAAGGACAGCACTCAGACGGCCAAGTCTTTGTCCGTTCTGGTAAAACCACCTTTTAGGGCTCAGAGAACACCTTTGCAGCATTGGTCTTCCTCTGGATTTCGGGGGTTTCTAGATCGAAAGACACAGAGTCGATCCTCCAGCTGGAAACTCCCGTCGGCGTCAGCAGCGAGGCCGGTTTTTCTTTCAGTCCTCGGCCTCCTCCTCAGGATCTTGGCGTCTCGCCTCTGAGAAGCCTGCTAAATGAGGTTTTTTGGCACTTGCACAAGACTCCGGTGGGAGGGTGCACTGCATCTCACTGGGAGGCGTGGCAGACCATCACTGACGACCGGTGGGTCTTGTCAGTAGCTCGGGCGGACTTCTGCTTGCCCCTTCCCCCTACCCCACCCATAATTCCTCACTTCCAGCAGTCAGGGATGCCTTCCCTCTGAGCAGAAGTCCAGAAGCTTCTGGAACTCAAGGCGGTGGAACCCGTTCCCCTAGGGGAGCGAGGGGAGGGCTTCTACTCCAGTCTGTTCACAGTGCCCGGACCCAACCAGGCTGGCCTGCGCACCATCCTAGACCTTTCCCAGTTCAACCTTTCTCTTCCCCAAGAGAAATTCAAGATGATCACCCCCAGTCAGATAAAGTCCTCTCTACAGAAGGGCGACTAGCTCAGCATGGTGGACCTTCAGGATGCTTATATGCATATCCTCATTTGGAACCCGCATCGGAAATACCTACGGTTTTCCATGGGTGAGGAGAATTTCCAGTTTCATGTGCTCCCGTTTGGTCTCAGCTCGGCACCGCGTGTCTTTACGAAGATGATGTCGGTCATCGCAGCTTATCTTCGGCTACAGGGAATCCGTATCCGTATTTGGACAATTGGCTTCTGCGCTGTCCTTGTCCACTGAAAGCCTCAAGCAACCTTTAGTCTCTCCTCCAGCTCCTGTTACACCTTGGGCTGTCGGTGAACTGGCAGAAATCCTCCATGACGGTCTCTCAGGACTTGATTTTCCTGGGTTTTGGTTGGAACACGATCGATTGCAGGGTGTACCTGACTGGGGACAGAATGGCGGATCTGTTTGCCACGTGTCAGGTGTTTATGCAGTCGGAGAGCATGTCGCCCTGGTGGTTCCAGAGGCTTCTGGGCTTCATGGCTTCCTGCGTGCTGGCTCTTCCTCTTGCTCGTTTCAAGATGAGGCGGACGCAGATGGCTCTTCGGAACTCATGGCTTCAAGCAGTGGATCCAGATTCCAAAATGATACTGGTTACACCTTTCATGAGGGTGGACCTCTTGTGGTGGTCTCTCAGCAATCTGTCGGTGGGCGCTCCCTTCCAGGACCCTTGCCCACTATTGACTGTCACAACGGATTCCTCCCTTCTGGGTTGGGGTGCGACGCTGGATCATCTTCAGCTTTCAGATCTTTGGTCGCCACAAGACAGACAGCTTCATATAAATTATCTGGAGCTCCTGGTGATATTTCTGGTGCTGAAAGCATTCTAACTAGGCACTGTCAACAAGATGATTCGTATCCGTACGGACAATGCGGTGTCCATGTTCTATATCAACAAGCAGGGGGTACCAGGTCTCCTCCTCTTGTGGATCTTACCATTCAGATCTGGGAATGGGCCATTCAGCATGGTACCTGGCTGGTAGCAGTACACATCCCGGGCCAGCTGAATGTTACTGCAGATGCCCTCAGCCGACAAACAATTGTCAGCTATGAGTGGGAACTGAACATGGAGATCCTCTCACATATTTTTCGATGTTGGGGCACTCCACAAGTGGCCCTCTTTGAGACATCTACAAACAGGAAGCTTCCCCTGTATGCCTCCAGGAACGGGCTTGGAGCCTCCTCACTGGGGGATGCTCTCGGAATTCCATGGCACAACATGAAGGCCTACGCTTTTCCGCCTCTTACTCTGGTCCATCGTGGCCGGCCAGGTTTTGGTTTTCAGAGCTTCAGCATCTATCGGTGTGCCCACTGCTCAAGCTTCCGCTGGTCCCCAACCTACTTCACCAGAGCGATCAACAGCTGTGGCACCCCTCCCCACAATCGTTCAGCTTGGCGGCTTGGTGCCAGAGTTCAGATCTTTAGAGCGCTTCAATTTGTCTGCGGATAACATGCACATTATTGAAGCGGCCAGGAAGCCCTCAACAAGATCTCAGTATAGAAGCAAATGGCTATGGTTCTGTCACTGGTGTTTGACTAGGCAGCTGGACCTAAGGGAGGCTACTATCGACATGGTCCTACCCTTTGTTTCACATCTGGCAGAGTCTGGCATTCATGTCTTGTCCTGCAGGACATATTTATCGGCTTTTTACGCTTATTTGTCCACTGACCAGTGCTACTTTTCACTGTCTAATCTAGTCATTAAAAGTCACTTTGCGGGCTTGATGCATCTTTATCCTCCTGTTCGCAACCTGCATCCAATGTGGTCCTTACGGCCTTGTGTCATAAGCCTTTTGAGCCCATGGCTACTGTCGATTTTAAGTACCTTTCGTGGAAAGCGTCCTTTTTGATCTCTGTGACTTCGGCAAGGCGTGTAAGTGAGCTTCAGGCCTTGTCGGTGGAACATCCATTCATTACTTTTCATAAGGATAAGGTTGTCCTGCGAACAAATCCTGCCTTTCTTCCTAAGGTGGTCTCTGATTTTCATTTGAATCAATCAATCTCATCGCCTGTATTCTTCCCAGACCCGGCCTCAGAGGCCGAAAGGGTTCTGCACTGCCTGGATGTTAGAAGAGCCCTTAAGTTCTATCTGGACAGAACATCTGAGTTTAGGAACTCTTTGCAGCTTTTTGTGACCTTCGGAAGTCCACAAGGAAAGCTGGCCTCGAAAGCCACCATCTCCCGGTGGATCGTGCCCTGTATTTCTGAGGCGTACACCATTCAGGGTCTTCGGGCCCCAAAGGGAATTCATGCTCATCTTGTGTGGGGCAAGGCGGCTGCCGTTGCCTTCCAAAAATATGTTCACTGGGAGACCATCGCGAAAGCGGCTATTGGTCCTCCTCCATAGAAAAGGACTGATGGGCGATACGCTGGGCGGAGCTAAGGTGGGTGGGGTTATGGCCGCGTGGGGTAACCCGTGCAAAAAGAGAGGAAGGACACATTTTTGAAAAATGTGATGCTTTTTACAAAGTGCTGTGGTACCGTCCCGCAGGGAGGAGGAATGTCCCATAAGTATGGAGGAAAGGGGACTATGGACGAGGAGTAAAATAGTCACTACGGTGAGTAAATTTATTAATATTCCAGTTCAAAATTGTTTTCTCGCTCCTGGGGAGGGGCTACTTGTCAGTTGAGACAACCCCTTATGGAAAATCATGTACACTTAAACAATTAATGTAAAGGGGCTGTATTGTTCTAGGTGTAAGAAAGAGAGGGGAGTCAATCACAGAAACCACTCAATACAAAATGTCCTGTCAAATGATGATGTGGTGGGTGGGAACCCAAACACTATAACTATTTGTTTTGGGAGGGAGGATAGCTGAGGGGCTGGGTGGATAGTTCAGGAGCATCATGTTTGTCTTGAATGCAAGACAGCTCAGAACAACAGAGGTTTAAATCCAGGTCCAATGCTTAGAGACTGGTCTCCGGCATTAAGCGTGTTATAAAAGATGAATTAATTAGAGCATTGGAACTGTCTCTAACAGCCAATGACAGAGTAGACACCCAAACTGGCTGTTGCGTACATTTAAGGAAGGGAAGGAGGACTGCAACCAACAAAGATTTCTACCTGAACCAGAAAGGGAGCAAAGCCAAGGACACCCTCTAACGTGATCCAATGGAACTGTGGATAATCAGAAGAACTGGAACCTATGGGCCCAATTCATCGAATTTTTTGCCCTCTGCAATGTTACTTTGCCCAGTGCAAAGTCACTTTGCACTGCCAACACAAACCCTGATTCATGGAACTTTGCAAAGTGTATTTGTTCAGGGCAAAGTCAGTGCAAAGTTCATTTTGTACTGCAAAAATTACTTTGCACTGACCCTGTACTGAACAAATACACTTTGCACAGTTCCATGAATCAGGGTTTGTGTCTGTCATACAAAGTCACTTTTCAGTGTTGCAACGTCATTTTGAACCGTGCAAATATTCCATAAATCGGGCCCCTAATGTCTTCCCATTTCCAGCTACTGGACAAAGTCATATCCAGAGAGATGGCCAGGGATATCCCAGAGGCTGGTCTTGTCCATGCAATTTAAAGAACGAAACTGAAAACGCAACCAAGCGATGTCCCGCTTCATTTAAATGCAATTCCGTTAACTGTAGAACTTTGAGAGGGGGGCTGGAATTGGAAATGATGCTTTGTGAAAGAATATTTAAACACATATTGCCCTAGAATCTGCAATTGTACAGGGCATAGTTTCCATTGCCACTAATGAATCATAAATTACTTCCCTTGTTTTTCTCATGAGCAACCTATATCGAGCTTACAATGTACCTCACAGATGTACAGTTATTGATGATTTGTCTTGAACTTTGACAACCGTAGTTTACATAAAAAACATTATGAACACAGTTTTGCTATTCCTTAAGGTAAGTAGAAGAGGGGGGTAGTTTCTCCCATCCAATCCCCAGTAAATAATGTTCAATTAAATGACCAACTTCATTTCTCCAATTACTCTGCGCAGGAAAAGAAGGATTCTGCCCTAGGTGGACTCCTATTGCCAACTAAAATGAATTGTCTGGGTTCTCTTCCATGCCAAAAGTATAATCTCGTGCATCTGTGACATTTTTAAGGATAGGCGTGTTTTGCTTGTCCCTAGTAGTGATTTCAGTCATTCCCAGACGCCTTGTCCATGGTGCCGATCTTAAAATCATTTGCCCAGGTTATCATACATTTACAACACACCTTGCTTCTCTTAGTGGAATTGATTTTGAAATGATGTTGTGAGGTATTGGGAACCTACCTTAGGTTGATGGAACGGTTTGACAAGTGCACACTAACATTATTTTCCCCATATTACTGAACTGCGTCTTCAGAGTATTTAGTTATGAGTATTCACATCTATTAGAAGATCCCATTGAGGCAGGTTTTCTCTCTAATTACAAGTGATAGTTATATTTACATAGAAGTAAAGGAAGAATCGTTCTATTTATTATTGTTTCCCCATGTTGGTTTGAACATACATTGTTCGAATTTCAATACACATTTGGTTCAAAAACAGCCAAACTATTTAGTAAAGACCTTAATATATATTTGAATATCTGATATTTTCTTGATCAAATATTGTATATTTGATTATGTTTACATATGGTTGTTTGTGTGAATATGTGAAATCATTTGGATATTTCAGTTTGAATGAAAACGCTAATGAGATACCAGCAGGCAGGTTCTGTTCTTCTTTCTGTTGATAAATTGTATTTTTCTTTTGTAATATTGTGGGTGACTTCCCCAGCATTGTAAATTAGGAGACCACCTTTAATTCCTTGATTTATTATTTTAAATTAAATGAAATATTCAGATTAAAAACATCCTGTTTCATGTCTCAGATTGTGGGGTGCAATTGTTGCGGTGGGTGTATTATTGTGGGTGACATCCTGAGCATTGTAAACCAGGGGACCACCTTTAATTCCTTGATTCATTATTTTAAATTAAATTAAATATTCAGATAAAAACCAGCCTGTTCCGTGTCTCGGATTGCGAGGTGTGATTGTTGCGGTGGTGCATTATTGTTGGTGACTACCCCAGCATTATAAGCTTGGGGACCACCTTTAATTCCTTGATTCATTATTTAAGTAAAATGAAATATTCAGATTACAAACAGCCTATTTGGTGTCCCAGATTGTGGGGTATGATTGTTGCGCTGTGTGTATTATTGTGGGCAACGTCCCCAACATTTTAAAATATGGGACCAATTTTAAATCCTTGATAGATTATTTTAAGTAAAATGAAATATTCAGTACAGCCTGTTTTATTTCCCAGATTGTTGGGTAAGATTGTTGCAGGCTGTGTGTTATCGTGGGTCACTTCCCCAGCATTGTAAGCTACCGGACCAACGTTAATTCCTTTATTCATTATTTTAAGTAAAATGAAATATTCAGGTTAAAAACAGCCTGTTTCGTGTCCCAGTTTGTGGGGTGGGATTGTTGCGCTCAGTGTATTAGATTGGGAATATTTTCCAGTACAAAAGAACCAACCAGACAGTAAATATACATACCATAGATAGATCTCATTGCACTAGTCCTCAGTCTGTAGAGGAATAGAACAGTGGTAGATAAGGGGAGTGGGGCAAGAGGGTGTAGGTGCCACAGACAGATGAAAGGCAGGATGCAAATGTTGATGTCACGTTTTGCAGTAGCTTGGGTGCATGCAGAAGAAGTTGAAGTGAACCATAGATCAAGATTGAAGGAAAGTAGGTGTATTCGAACACGTTTGGAATCAAAATGAATGCCTGAGTGTGGCAGGTTTCAAAAGTAGTAGGGAATTAAGAGCATGTCGTGTTTGGCTGTGTAAGAAGCTTGAGATGTGCTCGAGCAGACTGTGAACTGTGGTGGCTTTCTGCCTGACATTATCTTTATATATTTCCCATGAGGCAAACCCCACATTGTAACTCTGGGACTGCCAATCCTAGAGGCCTAGTGTGGCTCATTCAAGAATAGACTGAAAGGTGAACGTAGGTGGAGTACAAAGTGGAGAGAAAGCGGGCACACTCTAACCCCCCAATAAGAGATGCCTCTGTGCATTGCCCATCATGATTTTCATGGCATGGACCCTTCCTTCCTTACACACATTGCATAGTCTTGCGTTTGCTCTGTCATCTCATGGGAGAGAAGGGCACCCATTTCCTCTCTAAAGTGACTCAACCTCTTTGTAATTTTCTGTCCCCCTCTTGAATTTGACCTCTCAATGATAATGTAAGCTTTTGTCGTTCATTAAGAATGTCTAATTCCCAGGACCTGCAGTTGTTCCTGTCAGCAGTGCCAGTGCAAGCTGTCCTCAAACGTCCCTGTACTGTTCACACTTCATACCTAAGCCAAGTGAATAAAAACCTTAGCAAGCAAAGCCGAGATACTCTACTCTGAAATCACACAATCTAATTAAGATGCCAGGAGAAAGTCGAATGCTCTGCAACTCCTCAAATTGCTACTCAACGAAAATAACAATTCCTGCATAATAATGGAACAACTATAGCAGCTTCAGTTGAAATTCAGCATCACATGCATTTGAGTACATTGTGAGCCAGTTTAGGAATATTACAGCATTAAGGGCACGCCCACGAAAGCAGTGCCTCCATTCTTTGGAATAAGCAAATACACTGCTCATGAGGGTTTGCAAGCAGATGCAGTCAATTCTCCTGTCACCCAACGAGCAATGATACACATCTGGCACTTTGCTGCAGACACTAATGGGGCAGAAAGCTTTTAAAATGACAAAACTCGCAACAACTTGGATGTTCAGCGGATGCCGCTGGGCTGTCATTTTCCCACAGTGGCTCTGATAAAAGATGCTGCTGCGTTCTCGCAGGAAAAATCCATTAGTATTATATAGAGGGATTTGACCAGAGGCCTAGCCAGGATTGCCTAAAAAGTGGGGCCTGAAGCTAATGTAGTTGGTCCCACTGCAGTGATATTAACATCTGTAAATTCCCACACAGCGCTGCTGAGTGGGCATGCACAGATTTTGGGTGAGCCTTGCTCGCTGAGGCCCTATACTGTCTACTCCTCTGAATTTTACAACAGCTGTACTCAGAATGAAAGTGAGTCCCAAATGGAGATATCCTGCCCTGTTCCTTGTTGTTATCTTACACATTGTAGCATGTCTCTGGAAAGTTACAGAGTTTAGTTAAAAGATTCTATGAATGTGATCCATCTTGAGAATGGTGTCAGCTATCCCAGCGCCCCTCGGGAGGGGGCTGCAGTGCTGATCTTGAGAACACGTATCTTCTGAAATATGGCTTACTTTACTTTAGAAAAGAAGTGTAATATTCCAAACTAAATACATCGCTGCAGGTGGTTCATCATTACAAGGCACTGTTCTTATTTCCTTTCTATCGAACAACTTCTCTTTCCTTATATCTCTAAAGCAGTTTGATGTGCATTTTAAACGATGTGACCAAACTATACTCAGCAAGCTACTTGCCGGAATTCTGGCCACTTAGCCAGGCCCATGCTTCAGGCCCTCCATGCCAACCCATGAGCCTAATGGACATACCCCACACCATGCACATCAGTTGGACCTGCTCTGGGCTTATATGAGTGTTCATTGGCCACTTTGGCCAAGGCAGGGCCTTCAGCATCCCTTAAGCCACACAAAATTGCCACTAGCTATTGCCAGTGCCTATGGTCATTCCACGGCAAACACAAACCACCAGAAGTGGCCACTGGCTAGAGTATATGACATTCGCCAGTGGCACTTTGGCAGGGGCCAGAGGCACAGACAAAAGGCCACAAGGTGGGCTTAGTGGCCAACACACCAAAATTGGCAGCTGGTTCTGGCACATGGCGGGCAGTCATTGCCACTGACTACAATGTTTGCAGCATTGCCCTTTTTCATTTCCATGCCCTGACAAGCCACCCTAAGAAGCCACAGGGTCACTCTGTTGTCAGACCCTATGGCCCCATTGCCTCCATGGCAGTTCCACCAGTCACTAGCTGTTGTATCGTGCCTTTCCCTGTGCCTTGCTATCTGTCCGTGTGCGTAGCTGCCTTGAGAGGTTGCTTGAGTATGTGTGATGTCATAATGGAATTTTTTTTGTGTATGTGGAATGTTAGTGTTTGATTAGCAGTTCCGCCCACGCAGTTGACACGAGGTACTCCGGGTGGTGGCAGCCAGTGGGCTCTATTCCTTAAGATATGCTCCCATCCCTTATGAATCTATACTTGATTTCATCTGATTACTTTCCTGCTTAATAAATGAACTTACTGAAACTACCTGCTGCCTCTAAGAAACCTGCCTTACAACACTGGCGACGAGGATGTTGTCTTTGACATTTCACGGATGTAGTTAGTTACCCAAGGTGGGGCTGGAATGATTGCCAAAATTGTACACGTAGAGTTTATTAGTTCCAATTTATATTTTAGATCATATCCAAACTTGCTCACTCTCCAACCATACTAACTAAGCCCGAAAGGGGAAAGCTAACCCTAGTCAAAGGTGATGGGCAGTCTATGTAGGGTGAGGGGACAGAAGGAGTCTGATCCTATTGCTCTACATTATTTAAAAATTACACAGTGTAAAAATTACACACTGAGACACTGCGCGCTGTGTCCAGA
This sequence comes from Ambystoma mexicanum, assembly GCF_040938575.1. NCBI lineage: Eukaryota > Metazoa > Chordata > Amphibia > Caudata > Ambystomatidae > Ambystoma > Ambystoma mexicanum. The sequence continues at coordinate 59,951,706 of NC_090940.1, forward strand.
GGGGTGAGTTCTAACAAGGACCCAAATTCCCTTATTCGCCCTGTTACTAGAAACATAAAATCTATAAAACTTGCATGTGCACTACCAACATACACTACTTTCAAACAGTGTCCCTTTATTAATGGTAGATCACCTATTAAAAAGGTTAGTGTAGATTACCCGACAGGCTAATGGAGGGACATCACCGATGGGAGGAGACAGCATGGCTAGCTACTCCCATGCTGCCACAATCTATCATACAACAACATTTAAAGGGGGAGTTATGTCTTGTTCAGAAGGCTCCGATTCCGTCCCCACTGACAGACACCCATACATATAGGGACTATAAGGGGACTATAGAGTAGAAGTACATGTGTCACTATGGTAAATTTTACTTTTACAGTCTCAGGCGTTTTGGGGGATTTCTCTTAATCCAAATTTTGTGATAAGTAGTATGGTTACTAGTGTTTTTCCTTCGCAGATTTTGTTCACTGTACTGTGTGGAAACTGTGGGCATGTGGATGTCATCTGTGATGTCATGTGTGGTTTTGGCTGCTCACAGCTGCTTTTTCTTCTTACTGTCCCTCGTCGCCCCTGTGCTCAGTCCTGTTTTCCGTTCCTTTGTTCTCCTACCTCCACTCAAGTGGAATTCGCTTCCATTGGCTCTCCTTCTATTCTCTTTTTCAATCCCGCCGTAAAGACCATCTCACCTCCTCTCAATGTCTATTTTTGTTCTAATCCATGATGGCACGTGAGGTACCTTTTTAATTGTGTTCAGCGCTTTGCTGGAAAGCGCTACACAAATGCAGATATAATACAAAATACAAATATTTAATATTGTATACCAATCGGGATTCCCTCACTAAATACGTTTTGCTTCGATGAAATTATGGCGCACGAGTCGGAATTAGTTTTTTTAACGTACGTTTGTGTAATTTCCATTTCATCATGTATTGATGAAAAAAGTGGTACGTGTACCAGCACTCAGACCAACAATAGATGTTTGTATTTCTCTTTCCCACTAGGTTTGCCCTTTCACCTGCAGCCAGTGGTCTTTAAGTCGTGGTGGTCCATTCTGGGGAACGTCTGGTGAAATAATTCTTCAAATATAGCCTCTACTTATGTTGTGACAGCGCTCATCCTTCTAAAGGGCTCTCCCTTTTCGCTCGTGGAGCTCAGGCAGTAACGTGAGCTGTACTTTGTGTGGTGCCTGCTGACCCAGAGGAGAGCTGAGAGCACTTTTGTTGGCTACACTGATCCTTGTAAATCACGCTTACTAATAGTGCTGTGTAAAAACTCCCATGGGCGCGTTTCCAGCTAGATCAGAACATATTTAAAGACAAGCAAGAGGAACGCCACTTCGGAAACAGTCGATTGAAAAAGCGAGATGCTATTTTTAGTTGAGTTTCATCTGCTGTTTTCATTTTAAATCATTGCTTTCTAACAATGTCGACTCCACTATCGATTATGTTTAAATAGTTGTGCTTTTCTATAGTTATTGTAATCTGATGAATAATTGTGTCTTAAGATTCTGGTTATGTTCTCTCCATTTTTAAGTTGCCGAAACCATTGCATTAGGTTGCTGCTAGGGAGAAATGACATATGAGGAGGTACACATAGCCGACTGCCCTGGGCCATGCTGTGTGCGTAATTTAAATGGGGCAATGCATCGAAAGAAACCAAGTGCACTTTAGAATTCCACTTGATATGATATGATATGATATGATGTGTCATGCTAGGACTTGTGTCATTCAGATCACGCAAGTGTGGGGAAAAGGGAAGGGGGAAGTGCAGTGAACTCACAAGTGCAGCAGTAGGAGACTCATAAGTGCAGAGAGAAGGGACTGCAGGGTTGCGATACAGACCCTTAAGTGCTGGGGAGTACGGAGGCAGTGCGAGGGCAACTGGACATGCAGGAGCTTGGCTCCGAGTTCAGAGGGTGACCAGGTGACCAGTGCGCGGAGCAGTCAGGTGCATCAGCAGGAGAGCGGAAGAGCTGTAGCCGCTCCTTGTCTCCCCTTGTCCCCTCCCTCGTCCTTCGCTCCCCGACTCCTGATTCTGCATCGGCCCGTTCTGTGTGCAGCCTACCGTCCTACAGTGCCGACACACCGCACGGCTCTATTACTTGTTTCTTGATGCAGTGCTGAATGCTTGTGCGTTACTTGGGGCTCCAGCTTTGTGAAATCTCTTGCTGGCTTGATAACTTGTGTCCCCAGCCACCTCGAGGCTGTTGCTGTAGCTGCTCCTTGTCCCTCCCTCCCTCCCTTTCCAACTCCTGATTGGGCATTCGGCCCTTCTTACATGATCCCAGTAGGGCAGCCCTCTGTCCATTGCAGCCCCTGTGGCGAAGGACCCCAAGGCTAAAGACAGCTCTTCTGTAGCGCCCCAGATGGTGTCTGCCAGTGTCAGCTGGGAAGCTAGAAGCCTGCAGCCATCAACGTGCTGCTACCAACCAGGTAGGTGCGGTCAGGGGGGGCAGCAATTCACTGCACTCCACCAAACTGACCCACTCCTATACTGGTCCTATTTCACTTACCTATACCCCTTTGCACCTCTGTTAAGAGTATTGTTTTAGCCACCCCCTCTCATTTCCCTTGGAAAGTCAAATTTGCACTGCTGCTTGCTTGTAACTAGGCCTTTATCCCACTTTTTAGGAAAGTCGAACCTGGGTGGTCTGCTCACTGCTGCTGTGCTTGTAACTAGGCCTTTATCCCAGTTTTTGGGAAAGTCGAATCTGGAAGGTTATTCAGACAGACTCTCACGGTTGTTCCCTCACCAGACCCATGGTCCCATGGACCCCTCATATGGTCTTGACCCTCTCTCCTATCTCTTCCTCTCCCATTTATGGTGGCACTCAGTGGGATGTCTTCCTGGTCTCCTTCCACTCCTCCAAGGCCATCATTAATGTCTATCTGAATGGCACCGTCTTGGTCCAAGGCCTTCAGCCCAATCTCCTCCTTTTCGATGTGCGAATATTGGTAAGGCATGGGGGTATGACGCAAGTGCGCAGAGTTGGGATGGTGCGGCAACCAGAAGTTTGTCCAGAGCTGGTACCTGTCGAGAGAGCTATGGTTGTGACACAACCTCTGAGTATGTGGCGGGACCAGGGTATTCCTGTTTGGAAGCCAGGGTGGTGGAGGCCAATTAGTGAAGGGGGGAGAAATTAAATCATGTACAAATGGGAAAGGGGACATGTGAGGAAGCTGGCCGGTACAGATAGTCCATAGTGGGAAGCCTCCAGAGGGGGTGGCTGTTATGGCGTTGTCATAAGTGGGAGGAGGAGGAGTAGGGCAGAGGGAGGTGGTCTGAAGGGTCAGTATGGACAGTATGTGAGAGTGGAATGAAACAGGCATAATTAACAAGTACACATTCAGTTCATGGTGAGTATTAAAACAAGCTCCACCCCTACACCACAATAGTGCTCTTATGCACTTCCGAATTGGCCCATGTGCTCCCTCAAACTCCACACAGAGCTCCAGTATATATACCCCCTGCACCTCACCGCCCTCCTTAGATTCCCATTACTGACAGATAATGGGCTTCATACAGCCAACCCACATTTTGGTCCACTGTGTAACAAAGTGGACCTCCAGTACTTCAGGTAAGTTACAGGTTCCTTTATTGTCCATGTCCAGTACTCTTCCTCAAGACACAGGGATGGTAGGGGACACGAGATGACAAGGAAAAAACACCGGGCTCACCCCCACACCCATCTTCTCAGCTCACTCTTCACTCTCACTCCCAACCGTCACTCACCGAACCCTGCACACCAACATTCTACATAAACATTCCAAGTAGGTGATGTCACACACCCACCTAACCTGAAAGCAGATTACTACACTTCTCCCCCCCTTAGAAACACAAAAGCCAACTGCTACGCCAACGCTTCCCAGGGAAGACAAAAAGGAATGAAAAGGTAGTGTGACCAGCACGGGACCTTAACACCCCAAGACACCACGCTACCAGAAATTCCACAACACAGCGGCCGCCTATGTGCAGAACCTCTGGCAAAACCAAAAAACGGGAATCCAACAAAAGGACAGTATTATCTGGACACCAACGGACCAAGAAGGAAAAGATTGCCAACGGCATGCAACCAAAACAAAACAACACCACTCCCTCGGTCACACCTCGAGGCCACAAAAATAAAAAACAGAGCACTTACGCCTGTCCCGAGCTGCCCCTCAGGACCTAGGGCTGCCACCCCTAGCCAAAACTATTGTTAGCGAACACTAACACAACTAACACCTAACCAACCTACCCACCTTAGCACAAATCACCTTCCACTTCGGTCTGCCACCCCAAAGTCTCAGAGCTGCCCCTCCAAGCGCTAACCAACCGCCCCCAAAGGAAGCAACAACAAATGCCCAACTACTTGCACAAAACCGTTGGCCATTCCCTCTATCCACAAAATCCATTTCGAACACACCAGGAGACAACCTGACATACCAGACTCGGAATCAGGAGGCACACTGGCAAAGCAAAATTGACACCACCTCGTCCAATAGGATAACACTATGGACAATAAGAAAAACTCCACTCAACTCAGGCATAGCGACCAAAACAGAGATAACAACGCTATGAATCACTACAGCGAACAACTGCCCTGAGAATAAGACTCCGCCAAAAGTGACTTACCCTGAATTAAGCTCAGGCACTAATGACCACAACATACAGGCCAAAGTGACCAAATCTGAACTATCAGGCACTAATCACCACAGTAATGAGGGAGATACTAAATCTAAAGTGACCTACCCTGGAAAGACCAGGCACCCAAGAACATCTAAAGTGACCCAACCTGGACAGACCAGGCACCAAAGACCATAATCACACCTCACTCCAAGACACCTAACTTGAAACCACACAGGTAGATGCACCCAAAGGTCAAGAGATCAACAACACACGCAAACATAGTGACCAACCCTAGCACAACCAATGCCAGGCACTAAGAACCAAATGCAGTTGAAAACACATGACCTCAGATGCGCCAGAACACTTGCACGCACCCATACAGTGCACTCTCGGACCAAACACTGATAACATTAACCATACACAACATGACATAGCAATAAGCATTAATGCAGGCATCATAAAAACACATTTCAAGATTGAAAACATTGCACAACGCATGAAGAAAACATTGCACAAAACATGTTAATAGACTAAATGATGACCCCCCCTGCAAAGTCCTCAGATGTAAAATAGCACTAAAAATATGTGCAAAGACAATGTCACTGTTGCTTGCTTGAAATCAGTGTTCCCAATGAAAGTTGACACGTGGACCACCACCCTCAAGTCCATGAAAATTCTAGACCCTACACTTTACTTCATAAGTAAGAACGCACCCCAATCTACACCACTAGGGGTTAACATTAGTCCCAGTAAAGTTCCATCCACCAGGTGAAACATTAATATAGCATTGGGATTTACAATTGCAAAAATGGTTAATCAGTACACCTCCGAAGAGCATTTAATTACAAACCACCCACACCAACCCTTCAATTGCAAAAAAAGACCACCCCGAGCCCCTATGCTAGGGTACAGATTCCCCACAGGGCCACAACACAGTGACACCACAGGAAACAAACAACAGCCACCTACACCTAAGTGAGGGAAATCCCCGCCTTGAGACTAATCAAAGGCACTTATTTCTCTAAACAAATGGGCCACAACAGATACAACACTCAAACACAGGCACGCGGCCCCACACTAACCTGACCCCAAAATTCGGCAATTCATCAATCCGGAACTTGTTCCAAGGCCCGAACTTTATGAAACCAGGCCACAGAGATACTATCCGGAAACCCGCTCAGGAACACACGGAAGAAACGAAATGCCCTTGAAAAAAAAAAATAATAATAACATTTCCTGGTCCGTACATCCATAAAGGAGTAGGATGACTCCTTGGCAACCAAACGGGCACGACTCACGTGACTACACAGTAGTCGTGGTCCTGCCGTGACGTCACCACACTTGCTGGCAACACAGGACTGGCCATCTCAGCTGGCTGCTCCAATAACGCTCCACACACAAAACGTGTGCTGTCCGGCCCCAACGTAGCCTACCGGGGGCAGAGCACAAAGAAGGCGTGCATTCCACTGCAGTCCCGACATACCTCTGAGGACGTGCTGCTCAGACGGAGACATCACTTCCTGAAATTGCGTTGATAACTCTCACAGGTGAGCGCGCACCACAGCGCCACCTGAAGGTTGCAGGGGAAGTTAGCACCCTGAAAATGAAACAAGCATGTCAAAACATACGGAGGAAATCCCGATACTTCAGCCTTGTTGGACATCCGTCTTAAGCCCTGTTGGACATTCGCACCCGTAGAGCACAGACTCCCAGGGCTCTCAACCAAGGCTGAACTAGCCGAGAACTGGCACTCCGGCTCCGGACCCAGGGGAAAGGCACCCCACTGCGGAAGAACGGGCAATGGGACAACACACTCCGGTACTTGCTGGCAAACCACAAAGCTCCGACTCTGGACCCAGGGGAACACTCCGCGCCACAGATCATAACGGGAGACCCCTTGCTGATCCTATGTCCGGCCAAACGATCCGAACATCCAGCACACCATGGACCCTTCCTTCCTCTTGCGCTGCAGCCGTGTTGAACCACCACTGTCAGGGAACACGCAACGCTGGATAGCCGCAAGTCCAGGTCACCAGGCCGCACCACAAATCACTCTCAACAACGTGACAGAGGGGAGGCCAACGGTTTAAATGGGCAGAGATGACAAACTGAGCCCAACGTAGTCCCACAGAGCAAGGGACTACCCACGACGAGTCAACACGACACAGACCCGCCTGGGTGTGGGGGAGATTCACAGGGGCGGTGTTCCTGAAGTGCTGCACCCCCCCCCAGCAGCGCCAACGTAAAGGCAGTCCACCTACCATCCCATCCTCGTCGCCAGTGTAACAAAGTAGACCTCCAGTACTTCAGGTAAGTTACAGGTTCCTTTATTGTCCATGTCCAGTACTCTTCCTCAAGACACAGGGATGGTAGGGGACACGAGATGACAAGGAAAAAACACCGGGCTCACCCCCACACCCATCTTCTCAGCTCACTCTTCACTCTCACTCCCAACCGTCACTCACCGAACCCTGCACACCAACATTCTACATAAACATTCCAAGTAGGTGATGTCACACACCCACCTAACCTGAAAGCAGATTACTACACACTGCACTGCCATTACCACAATGCATCAAGCATCATTTCCATTGCACAGCACTATGCTGTCATCAAGGGGCCCATTCCCATAGGCTAGACCCTGAACCAATCAGACGTGAGCACGCACCTGACCACTCACGAGAACCCTCTCTCACTATTTATACTGCATTCAAAGATGGCGACCGTCATCGATAGATTGCGGCGACTGTCCATCTTTATGCAGGGCAGAGGCACTACTGGCCTTTTAGGTAAGTGCATGCCCAGTATCACCTGCTCAGCTGCCCTCTTGAAGCATCTATAGCCTGCATTTCCCTCATATTGCAGAAACTGTGCCAACTGGCCTTTTTATTTCATTTTTCTGGCCAGACAATTGATTACAGCGTTAACACAGGCATCAGCCTGCCTCTACCATGCCCCCACATGCTGGCTCTTACTTACTGCACCAACGCTTCTCAAGGAACTCACCTGCTATGCATGACACATGTCAAGTACGGAGAAATAAGCGTGAAGTTTATTTATTTTTACCGCTTCATGCTACCCATTATTCACCGCCCACCAATCATGGTCCCGGCCAACCCCCACTGCCTCTCTCCCATGTGGTGGCCCCACTCCTTTGCCCTACCAGCCCTCACCTTCGCCTGGGCACGCACGGTATACTCACTGTATCCTGAATACTTATGCAGAAAAAGCAGCAGTGACTGCAAAGTGGCGCTACACCAACCCTGACCGCTCCTTGGCCTCACCCACGGCAACTCCTGACCGTGCTCTCTGAGCACCCATGTCCTGATTCTACACCACAGGCCCTCGTGTTTCCCTCCCAGCACACGCTCAAGGAGCACTACATATTACCTCAAGCTCTCTGGCGCACCCCCAATCGAATAGTCACCACGCAGAGAACAGCATCTATGATTGACAACCCGGTACTTACTGGCCTAACACCTACATTTGTTATCTGTCCTTTTTCCCCACAGGTTAACCAGCCAGAGCCCCACACTGAGTTCACCAGCACCTTATATTTATGTGTCCACCACACACAGTAAGGGAACATACCCACACCACACACAACTCCATTGACCCAACCTGGCTGGGTCCTCATACCCCACTTTGCTAAGATAACCTCTTTTCTTCCTTCCTCCTTTTTCTTGGTGCTACCCTTCAGTTGACTTGCATATTTTTGCTCCCACTGCTATAACTATGTATTGAATCATGCCAACATCCATTATATTGTAACTACTTGCAATTCCATACATTTGTCTCATCCATCTCAACTGATATACATTTTGTTCACTATTTGTCACCATAATCACAACCACCAAGGCAATGCAATCAACATGCCCGAACATGCCTCATGCATCAAAAAAACGCACACACTAGCACTAATCCCCACACCCTGAACACTTTTCACCTCCATGCAAATCACATTGGTTCCCCCACTCAGGTGTTTACTTATTAATACAAATGTACACTTTACCATGTATTCTCACGAAAGCCTTGAAAAAGACCCATGTTGGGTCGAAACATGTGTGTGCTTGAGTGTGTTAATTAATCACCCTAAACATGAAGTGGCAATATCTCTCATTTATTTTTAAGAGTCCAATCTAAATTACACCGTTTTCTTAAAGCAGTCTTCTGAGAGTTAATGACTTAATTGGAGCTGTAACCAGACCACTAATGTAATAACAATGTCTTAACAAGGTCTGCCTTCAGCTACTTGATATATAGGTACTATGCCCGCCCACCCACTGATGTCCTGTTAAAAATAAGCATTGGCAAAGCTGACAGTTTTGGCTTGTGTATAAGTATTTGGCATTTGCTAGCCACTGCTATTATATGCCCAACTACTTGCACCATTTTGCAGCAACTACCATCAATGGCCAGTGAATATAAAAGTCAAAATTGTTGCCATTGCCAAAGTTTGGTTTTCATCTTCCTTCCTTCTCCATCGCACTTGCCTTCCCCAAAACTCTCTGCAGATTATGTCGCTCCAGCTCGTGCTTCTTTTTGTACTTCTTTTTGGGTGTTAACCTTCTCTACCCCCTTCTTCAACATTCTGCTAAATCCACCCGTACATATATATTTCTTCAAGTGGTGTTTTTCAGAGTAGCTTTTTGTTGAACCTGGCCTTTTAGTTCTTAGAAAAGATGAAAGTGACATTTTCAAATGTTATGCTCAATTTCCTGACCCATGGCCTCCATTATGTTCAATCCTTCACATTGCATCCATTTCAAATACCCTTGATCCCAAGAGTTCAGTTCTACTGTAAAAGCAAGGAAATATCGAGGCTGAGTACCACAAAAGGAAATACACCAAACACGGGCTATAAAGATTCACAGATCTTTAATACAGCGCAGTTACAAAGAAACACAGATTTGATACAGATAGCTATCTGGCTCTTGACACCCCACAATGAGTACCAGCCCGTCAGAGTGAGGAGGGAGAGGTACTGGACATCTAAACATTCACATTATTTATGCATATCCTGCAATATTGTCCAGCCCCTCTACAGGTTAATAATCTGCAGTCTAGAGTTCGTGCCGAGTTCACACATACCTCATACAATAATATGCACATGGATTACATAGGTTTGCATTTCCAACAAGTTACAATGGCGAAGTGTATTACTGGATTTAGCAGTGAGCCTTAATACATATCCCTTCACAATGTAGTTCTGCCAGTGTCCACGCCTGACATTTGCATTACATTGTTCTCGATGTGTGTCCGTGGATGAGGCTTGTTAGTGCAGACCATCCTATGACCATAAGTCATGCTTGGGGCAAGGTCTCATCACCTAGTCTAAACATTCAGCCCTCGGATAGTCTAACTATTAACACGATGCAAGGGTCGGGAAGGCTCAGTTGCAAGTTAAAGACAGTCCACCATTTTAGAACAAAGAATTTGCATACAAACAGAAATCAAAATGGTGGACGATTCTAAAATGGCAGCGAAGTCGATCCAAAATCGGAACTTTGCAACACGGTTTTCTTCACAGAGCGACTAGGCTTAGGCCAACATATGTCAGAAGGAGGCACAATGTGATTTCCCATTTAACACTACAACTATGAATGGACGGTGGCAAAAGTGCACTGGAACTACACAATCTCAGTGATCATATCCACGCCTTGGACCTTTTTCCCCATGGTTATATCTCTGTCCGACCATGCTCCTGTAGGTCAGCCCATTCTACCGAGACCTTTGGAAACACTGGATCCATATTCCTTCCAACTATATGAGATTACACATTCACTGATTGAGGCATGTAGATGTGAGCTAAGAGACTTCATCTTTCAGTGATGCGGGCATGTGTTAATATTAAGCTGAAGAAACTCAACGTGAGAGTCATCAATGCAACACATGTATGTAAGAGCATGTTCTTTTCTGTTTAGATATGGACTTGATTCTAAGATTGCTTTACCAATTTTACTAAAGCCTATGTGGTGGGAACCTGGCCCTTGTCAATATTTTCCATCTGGGAAAATGGGGATTGAACAGCCAGCAGAGGCGAACTGTGGTCAGAATTTAGTGCACTGGCAAAGCTAGGTGAAAGGTAATGAGCATCAGTGGGAAGTACAATTCAGTAATAAGGTGTATTGGCTGGCTGAACGACTAGAGGCCATGTGTGCGGTTCATTGGCAGAGCTGTGTCTTCTTGTCCTAGCATTTGAATCACACGTACAGTTTCCTTGGTAGAGCCAGGTGGGATTAAGCTGACAGACTCCAGGGGTAATAGAAAGGAAGGCTGACTAGTGGGAAAGGAGTACTAAAGGCAGTGAAAGTGATCTACACCTGACTTATGTTTAATGGAAATTAAGTGTGGGTCTCTGGCACACAGCACAGAAGTTGCCATTGCTGAATTTTGCTTTTTAAGAACCATGAACAAATAAAGACATTTTAATAAAGATAGGCAGTCATGTCAGCTATACATTCTGATTGACTGAACTTTGTGTAATTTATACTAACTGTCTAAATGAGTGTTAGCACAAGCAAGTGATTATTGACCTCCTCTGAGCCAATCCAAATGTTCGGAATGCAACTAATAACTACTGGCGTTGCCGCGTTCCAGACATTCTATCCAACAGCCAGGAAAACAGCAGAAAGCCTTTCTCTGCATTCAAAAAAACAGCAGTACAATTCCTAATCCTTTTCCTTCAAGCCGACACTCCAACTTGTGGATTGGCAGTTCTCTTGTCCCGAGATTTAAATTATTTTGTGCTTACAAAATAAAGAGAACCTGCTACAGGTTTGTACAAATTAAAAGGGCACAAAGCAGTAACTCTGCCTTTGAAAAGGCTGCTGTGGCACGGGCAAGATGTTGACTGAGTAGAGACTACGATGTTGTAACAGATAGCAACAAATTGTAGACCTGTTGGGATTTTTTGTGTTTAATGTATGTTGTATATTGAATGCATTTTACCTTGTTTTCATTGTAGTTAGGTGCAGTGCAATCAATAACCACTCCACATGGCTCACTGATCCTCATGTTCATACTTTATGAATTTGGCCAATAAGATTTTGGGTGTCTCCATAACAATGATGTCATGAGGCAGAAGCCTCAGGAGCATGTGAAGAGGCAGTCTGGTGAAACAACATGTTTGGCATGAGAAGCACACTCGAATATGTCATAGAAATTGACATTGCCCATCTTGCAGTGTTCTTCAGCACTGTATATTCACTATACAGCTTTATCTTAGATCTCCAATCACTGTTACCCCACAATGACTAGCACACTTCTATTAATAAACTGCTACACTTCTAGACCGCACTTGTGCAAGTCTCCAATGTTTTCTCTGATGCTCACCACTCCAAACTTTCTTTGATACCCATTGTTTTGGACCTCGCTGACGCTTTCAGCGCAGTCAGACTCTTGTCTTGCTCCAGACCCTTGGATTTCCCAAATCGTCTCTCACCTCGATCATCTTTTATCTAGAAGGTTTCTCTTTTAAAATCTCCTGGAACTCACAAACCCCTGAGCTTACCCCTCTACCTGTCGGCATCCCTTAAGAATCAGTCCTTGGACCTTTGCTCTTCACCCTCTGTGCCTCTGACCTAGGAAGACTTATCTTGTCCTTTTGGTTCTCACTTTCTCCTCTGCTAATGACCCTCAGAAATGTTTTCTCCTTCCCTTCCTTAACATCAGCTATCTTGGAATGGATTACCAACTATTTTACTGTATTTTATTTGAAGCCATTTTTATTGCACATAGCAAGCAGAAACATCTGCATCTGGTCAGATTATTGTACCAGTAGAGATACAATAGCTAGAAGACAGCCTACTGAAACAGGTGAGCTTTTCGTTTTTTCCTGAAAACAGTGAGAGATGACTCAAAGCTTCTTTTTTTGTCTTTTTGTTTTTTATTGTAAAAATATCTTAGTTTCTCACAAACCTCATTTTACACTTCAACTTTGTCACATAAATTCATTACTTCAATCTTTTCTTTACTACACAATGAAGAAAAAGAAAAGAAAATCATCAACATTCATCAGAATTGTTCACAACTACCCTGTTTACTCAACTAACGGCTTCAGTATGCTGTTGAAATAATCCACTACAGGACAAGTTCGCCTGTAGCCCTCTCTAGCTAACATATTCGTCGACCACGACTCAAAGCTTCTGAGACCAATAGTGAGGGAATTCAAAATATGAATGCCCAGAACAGCTTAGTGTTGGTCACTGCTAGATGCATACCATGGGAACTGTCGGCAAGCGGTTTTGCATGGATCGAAGATTTCATGTTGGCAAATAACAGTGAATCCTTTCAAGAAGAATCTATGGTGCAAGACGATTCAGAGATTTAAAAACAAGACACAAGATTATAATCACTGCCCTCTGCTTAGCTGGTAAGTCAATGAAGGGATCTTCAAAACTGAGAAATTTCATGCCACCTGAAGACAAACAATTTGCTGATAGCATTAATATACTCCAACTTCTAGTTGAACAATGCCTCAACCACAGTGGAATGATCTGTAACTGGGACGAAAGGAAGAACAGAACAGAACAAATGGATCCTCTAGATGGACTTGATTACATCACCGACCTGTGTCACAGCTCCAATCTGATTGCCAATGGCAGCCTATATTTTTCAGTGAGTGTGCAAAAGAGGTTCAATGTCAAATAATGATGGGGGAAGGTAGAATTTATGATTGATTTGAAAACGGGTACCTGGGTCTGAACATAATAATTCCACTTTGGAAGGATTCCGTTGCAGCTTGTTAATAATCATCTATCTTTTGACTTATCTCATACAATAGACAATGTTTTAAAATTAGTCTATAGCATTATTGAATCACAGACTGATTTGTGTATCATCCACATATGAATGAGACTAGAGGTCAAATTTGGAGAAGATAGTCATCATCAATGGTGGAATGTAAGTATTACAAAACAGTGGCTAGAGCGACAAACCCTGGGGAACCCCACACATTAAAATTGAATTTGACAAACAGCTTCCAAGTGTAACCAATTGTGTGAGGTTTGTCTAAAAGAGAGGAACCAGTGTAGTTCATGTTGACATATACCTGCAATATCTGACAGCCTAGACAGGAGGATTTCAAGATACACAGGGCCTCATTACGAGGTGGGCGGAATGGGTTTACCGGCACCGGTAATGGTGCCGGTAAACCCATTCCGCCCTATTACGAGGTTCTCTTGCGGGACCCGCGCAGAACATCTGGTCGGACCAGACATCCTTTGCAGGTCCCGCAAGGGTACCAGGGAGCTAATAATGGGCCCGTTATTAACGGGCCCGTTATTAACGCCATCCCCATTCCCATTGAGCCCTATGGGGGCTTGAATGGGAATGGGGATGGGTTTTTTGAATGAGGAATTACCGGGTCCTCCAACATTGGAATGACCCGGTAATTCCTCATTCAGGGAACCTGGTACCGGCACAATTTTGTAGGCAGCCATGGCGCTAATAGCACCATGGCTACCTCCAAACTCGTAATGAGGCCCACAGTGTCAAAAGCTGCTGATAGATCCAGTACAATCAGAATGGTACAGGCACTATTTTGTCGGCATTGTCTGAAAATGGATGGCTTAACACTGCTCATGCTAAACTCTAAAAAAAAATGGACGTCATCTTTCTCCCATCTTAAAATGCCCTCCCTTCTCCTGTCTCCTTCTACCCTGACCCTCTCGTTCGCTCACTTAAGGCTTACAATCTTGGGTTCCTCTTTGATAGTGACCTTCGACTGCAACAATTCATCACTGCCTCTGCTCCTCTTATTAACCTTCTCAACATTCACCCACTTCTTACCACTCTATGAAAGCTCGAATCTCCACACCCATACAGCACAAGCCTACTCGTTGGCTTTCCTTAACTACTCATTCCTCTCTCTAGACAAACTTCTCAGCTTCGGTTCCCGCATGTCTACAACCTAACCAGATCCACCCCATTTCTACATTTCAAAACCATGCTGGTTGGCTCTCCATGCATGACCAATCGCTTTTAAAAGTCCTTCACTTAGTCCACAAAGCTATATCCTTTCCTTCATTCCTCCTGTGCACTCAACCTCGCTGTCCCATGCTTCCTTTTGCCTCTATGCGCTTTGCCTCTATTACAACTCGAAGTCACAAACATAATCCTGGGAGGATAGCTCAACGGCAACGTGCTCACCTTGGAAGCAAGATGACACGGAGCGACACAGGTTCGATCCCGCGTCCGCACTTAGAAACCTCTCGGAATTAAGCGTGTTTTAAATATCCTATCATATCATATTTTTCTGCTCATTTTCCCCACTACTCCACACAATAAAAGCCAGTCTGTCTGTGGAGCCCTCCAAAGCTTGGCTTAAACTTCACTTACTTGCCACCCTCTCTCCCATTCTCGTACCCTGAATCCAGCACTCGACAGAGCCAAATAGTCATGTCATTTTTTTTATATTTTTTATTTTTATATTTGTTGTGTTCAGTACTCTTTACTTTGAATCACCTGCTCCCTAGGTTGATGTTACCTTCTTAAGTCACCTCTTTCATATGTATATTCTAGGGCAGCGGTCGCCTCTCTTTAGTTAAGGTGATATCTAAAACACCTAGGAAATCAAAAATGTGTATGCAAATAACATTTGACTTGCAGGACTGATTTGGCTGATATTTGATATTTTCCCAACAAAATGTTTGTCAAGGGCCTCCCTAAGCCTAAAAATCCTGGGAAAGATTAATTAAAAAATGAAAACGTTATTAAGAAAGAAAACACTGTTTTCGGCCAATTCCCATTCAATTTCCCATAGAGAAAAAGTCCAAATTTGGTAAAGCCGAAGCACAAAAACTGCTTTCAGATTTGGACCAAAAAAGAAAGAACTTGGGCACGAAGCGTTGACTTAATTTTCAGGACAGGTCTGGGAAAAATCTATCCAGTAGTTTTTAAAGTATTTGACAGGGAAGGGGGCACCCCTGATCCCCAGAAAATTGCTATATCTCACGGCCACTTCAACGCTCCTCCCTCCTCCTACCAGCCGACCCATCTCCCAATTTGACTTCCGCCCGGTATTAGAACTCGAAGTCACAAACATAATCAAAGGCCTCAAGCCCTCCTGATGCATCCATCATCAACTCCTACTTTGCAAACAAAAACTGTGCCAACTGCCCTGAAAGAAGCCTGGATACTCCTGCTTCTGAAAAAAACTCCCTTGACCCTACCATGCCCGCTAACTACAGCCCCATCACCACCTTACCCTTCATCCTTAACTTCATCGACCTCGCAGCATATATCCAGATCCAACAATACCTCGAAGACAAACACATCCCGGGCATCTGCCAATCCGGCTTCCGACCAAGTCAAGGAATCGAAACCGCCTTACTGGATCTAAAAAACAGTTAGAGGACATCAACCCCTCAGGCAAAGTCGCCCTGCTCCTCATGCTGGACCTTTTGAATGGATTGTGTCCTCCCATGTATTCAAACAATGTTAGTGCACACCGCTCTTCAAATCTCATAAATTCGGAATTTTAAACAATATTAAGGACTCCTTAAGGTGCAGGGGAGGAATTATGGTCCTGGCACAAAACCACCACAAGATGCAAAGGAAAGAAGAAGATCCAAAATGTGGATCCTCCCGTCCCCTGCACGCTTTCAAGTACTCTACAAAACAGTCAAAATTTCAATTCCAAGTTATCCACATTTTTAGTCAATCACGAAAGCATCCATTCAATTTTCATAACAAAGAATAAGATTTAATAGCAATCAGTATCAAAAAAATACAATATTCCGGTCCGCTTTTTTGACTGACACTTTTCGAGGTAAAGACCCCTTCTTCTTGAGCCTTACGGACTGTAATGAAAATATCACATAAAAAGCCAAATCAGTCTTGTATACATTCGAGAATGATTTACTGTCTAAGATTGCCAATCAATTTAAAAATGGTATATTTAATGAGCCAATGTAGGTATACTATCTCATTTAGCGCATTTAACCCATCTAGTCATGGAGCCAGCTGGATGTGACCATGTTTGGGTACTACAAAGCATTCAGTTGCCAGTCTAGCAAAGATACTCAGGGGTAGTGCCTGTGTGTGAAGTATAACCATAGTTTAGTCCCATTCAGCCAGTGGAATTAGGTAGAACGAGACAATGTTTATCACCGCTACTTCCTTCATGAAGTATACAAAATTAGTGGGCAGTGTTATGCCGACTGACAATTCCTGGAAACAGGGAAGAGCCAAACGGAATATGTCAAATGTCAGTAAAACCTATAATCAGTGTCAAACATATTCGTAGCCGTAGAGACATTACAGACCTTTCTTTAGATTTACCTCTGCATATTCGTGTTCCTTGGCGTAATCAGAGTTTGCCAACGAAGCTTCATCACAAACGTACTTCGATAAATTGCTACAAATAGCCACCACCTACAGGCAAAGAACTCCTTATGAGTAATTACAAGATATGTAATGTCGGACCAATACGCCTCACTGGGCGCCAATTATAGTTTAGCTCTATTTGCAGTCAGATAATTGGCTCGAGAGGTCCAAGATATTAAAGGACAGTAATAACGAATTAGAAATGATAATTTAGTCAAGGCTCACCCCCTTGGAGGACTTTGCTGTCCCTATGCGTCCCACTATACTATTCTGTATTGGTAAGTTCAATTCTCCCAACAGATGTAGATCGCTGTAGAGAACAATGCTACCACTACGGATAACCCGATTCCAATACGTGCTGCAAAAGATTACTGCAGACGCTGTTACAGTAAAATATCCTAACCACAGACCGTGGCCAGTACTCGTGCATATGTAAGAAATATCTATCTACTAAAGCTCGAATTACTCACCCCTATGGGCAGGGCGACCACTGCTACACCATGTAGTGTGGTTAATGGCGTCAATCACCACGGCAACAGCACTCGCTGAATGCTTGTGGCGCCCGACATCTTGGATAAGTTTTATTGATTCACGCATACTAGCGCATCGAAGGACTTCCTAGGAAGCCTTCTACAGCCTAGACACAATCTTGGAATGGTGTCTTGTACATGAATGCAGGGCAACATGCCCCTTATCTCTGTGATAACAAATTCAACAAGCGCAACTCATCATATTCACACCAATCTTATGGTTGATCTTAAATATAGGTATGAAAAAACTACATCCCGGTACTTTTGGAAAAACGCACTATTTTTGCTCCAAAGCGTCAGCCAACATCTAAGTGGCTCAAATGTGATTAGTCGAAATACCTCACGTTATTCTCACGTAGGTAACACCAAACAATACTCATCTGTTATGTATGTAGCTAGTATTCACTTTTGATTGCTCATCTCACTCCAGTCTGTATTCTCAAATAACACCCTTAGTTAAATGTATCCCACATTGTTGCCATATTTGTGTAGTTCAATCCTATTTACAAGGAGCCCATATTGATTCTACAGACCAGGCTTCACAGTAACATTTACACATTACATCATTAATTGCAGATATTACAAATGCCTCTTTAATCTGTGATTAATACAATGCAACTCTGATTCCCATTCAAATGGATCAATTTCTTGCATAGTAAACAAGGGGATGCCCAATGGGTGCATCCAATTAAAATGATCAGACAAAAAAATGAGTGTTATATAAAACAATTCAAAGGGCAGTCTTCATTTAAGCCCTTCGGCTGAACGGTATCCAGTAGGTGGACCCAGTACATCTATCTCTGTAGAAGTAGAGACTGGTAGTTGCCCCCTCTCTGTGGGTGTTTAACTGTTTATTTGTTTGTTTATTTATTTGTAGGGCACCCAAACCCTTAGGTAGCTGGTATATATATATAATTACAATTTACAAGAGTACAGATATATACAGGAGCACAGTGTGCTTAATTACTTCCAATACTTGGAATTTCAATTGTGATATGGTGTGATGTTGATCGGAGAAGTGTCTGGCCCTGGGGACCTGGAATTATTACATCTTATATTCGATTTGAGCTCCGTCCATCGCTCTTTCACAGGTCTCATCGTCTGCCCAATGTAGAGCTTCCCACAGGGGCATTTTATTGTGTAAATCACACCTGAGGTGAGGCAGGTCGCAAAATCCCTCAGCTTTATTTTTTTTCCGGTTTGTGGATGTGAGATTGTGTCGCCCTTAATAACGTTGTTGCAATGGGTGTAACAAAGGCATGGGAATGCTACCTTCCTCCTAGTTTTTAAAAACAGTTGCTTCTCTCTGAAGGGTTTTTTCGGCCCTTACCAATTTGTCTCTCAAGTTCCTCCCTCGTTTAAAGGGCATCCTAGGGGCTTTTGGGAACAGTTTGTGTAGCATGGGGTCCTTATGAAGAATATTCCAGTGTTTTTAATGACCTTGCTAATTTGGAAGCTCTGTCACAAACATTTGGAGATAAACAGTAATGGTACCTCTTTAGTTCTGTTTCTATGCATGTGGAATGTATTCACCTACTCCTCTATCTTATGCGGCATCACTCTGATAGTTATGGTCCAAGAAACCGCAACAATGGCGGCAAAACTCTGTGTGCGCCAAAAACCTCCAAAACCGCGTGTTTAAATGCACAAAAAGATGGATGCACAACCTGCCACCCATGGTGCATACGTGGTGGGATAGAGCACACACTGCAGAAAATGTGCTAGTGGGCTCCCTGACCAGCAAACAGAGTGTAGAGAGAGATGCAGCGTTTTGCAAATGAAACTCCAAAATGTGCGTATAAATGACATTGTCTTTGTTGCTAAAAACTCCAAAATGCCTATACACAACACTTCTCAACATTCAAAATCTTGCTTGGCGCTAAAACTTATGTAATCTAATGAAGCATGGCGAATATACAAAGTCTTAAAGTGTAAAGAGCAAAACATTTCCTCAGACAAACTGGATTGTCTGAAAACTGACAACTCCCGTCAAAATCTGTGTGCAGTACACTGGCTACCTGTGGATGACAGCTGTCAGATGAGCTGAAGTATCTAAACTAAAGTCTGCCTGGTTAGCAAACATAAAAGGATTGTTGCTAAAAGGAATACAGATCTCAGTTGTGTTTTTGATCCCACAGATGTAAAGCTAAGAAAGTAATGTATTTATGTTTGATGCAACAAGTTTGGTTTTTGCTGGATTAAGAAGTTAAGAATAAATTAGCCTGGCTGAGCTGCACGAAGTGGAAAAACAGGTTTCTCCCAAGGAGAGGGAAATTCTCTCAGCAGAAACTCGCTGATAGATGATAATTGTAGGTTAGGCCAGACTCTTGTCTACAGAAACATAATGACCAATGACAGATCCTTGAGCCCAGGAAACGGAGGTGTGAAAGGGTCGTAAACTGCTCTTGGAATGAAGTCCCTAAAGGAGGGGGCTGTTCCTGAACTCCAGGGAGAGACAAATGGACAGACCATTTGCTGTTAAGAATGAACAATGAACAATGTTTAGAGACTCATAACTTATGATTCAAAGTGGTGAAAAATATATAAATAACAGATCTGTTAGTTTAAGTTTTGGCTGCACATTTTAAGAGGTGGTAGAGCTGTGTAACATATTCTGGACAGGAGTGACAATATATGTGGTTTTATGTGAACTGTGTTAATGCTAGAATTGTGAAAATGTACATACACATCCCTATGTTAAACGCACACATTTGCGGTAATTTGCAGAACATTTGGAAAATGTGTTCAATAAAAGGACAAAATTCTGTAGAAAGGTGAAACAAGATCCCCAGTTGTAGGATTTTGATGAGCAGATGCTACATAAAATATGGAATCTTTGTGTGTGATTTATGTAGAGGTGACCAATGTAGAAATATGTATTTAGGATAACATCTGATTTTAGTACTAGTGGCTAAGGGGAGGTTTCTAAGGACTGTAAAGTTAAACCATAAATGCGACATAATCCGGCCTTGATCCAATCACTCAAATGCAAGGCGGAGATGAGGTCTTGATCCAATCCCAGATCAAAGGGGCAAGTTTAGTTAAGCTGGCCCATACACCCATTTTGTGATGTCATTTGAAAGGATAAATAGAGACAGCTGACAACACATAGGAACTCACTGATTCACTCACTTTCCTGATTCCGGCTAAGCACTCTGATCCAGCATCCTACATCCAGCCTTTAATATCCTTCCAGATCCAGATGCCAAGACTCTTGCCAAGCAGGAGAGAACGATTCACTTTCATCATGGCTTAAATCCTCAAACTTATTCTTACAACTGTGTAGCGCTGTGGTGTGGGAAGGCCTTCTGAGCTAGTATCCTGAAACTATCGGGCTTGCTACTACAAGGCTCGCCTGAGGAACTCGCTATCCAGCTGATTTGAAATACCCACAAACAAGAAGGGCAGATCTTGTGCAAAACCGGTGACCGGCCTAGTTGATCCAGTCCCGTGACTGATGTACTGTCCTTCCTTGACAGACCCAATTTATGACCAGAACTGACGGTCCAATTTAATAACTTATTCTGTAAGTAAGTAAGTATTAATAGGAAGAACTGTGACCCATAATATATTTGCATTGTATGATCCCAATCTCAAACCCATCCCATCTTTTATTCAGAACCATAGTATTGCTAGAACTATCTTAGCGTTGACTTTTCTCTCGTCTGTATTACTAAACCCTAACTTCTCCAGCATTGGATCTTTCATGGATTCACATGCTTAGAATATTCCCCGTCGTCAGACTGGGAACCCTCGGTACACATATATGGTCGTTTCCAATAGGAAAAAACTTCCGACACTTGTGTGTCCTATCCCCGTCTACGTCCTCTCCGGGGCCGCCCACGCACGCCCCGTTGGACGCAATAGTATACAAGCCACGCCCCCGCGGGTCCCGTCAGATTTCAACCGTCTCCAAAGATAGTGGGATCTCCTCGCGTAGTCTCTACTGCTAGATTTTTCGAATTGTCGAACTCCTGTGAGTTTGTTAATTTTATCAGACGGCAGACCAGTGTGAAATATGTAAAGGTTTTTCCCAGAAAACCCTGAAGATGACGGTCAGTCAGAGGTGGGCTCTGTGCGCAGCGTGGCCTCTGCGAAAACATCAGGAGCCCCTCGACGCTCAACTTCGTCGGAACCTCCGGCTAAGAAGTCACGACCTGCGGAAAAGGACGTTCCACGAAGTCACTCTTCTAAGGACTCTTCTAAAGACTCTGCAAGAAAGACATCTTCGTCAACTTCGTCGAAGAAAGGAAAGGAGAGGCCTAAATCCTCCTCCTCGGGCGATCAACACAGATCAGCCACGAGTAGAGATTCGGATAAACGCAGGGAGAGCGCTGTGAAGGCGGGACCGCCTAAACCACCTGCAGGCCCAACGTCGACGACGACGAACCAGTCGGTGTCCTCACTGCCGCTGACGCAGTCGATTTCACCCGTCATCAACCCAGCGACGACCTCGTCGACGATGTCCTCGTCGACGGAAGTTCTGGCCTGGAGACCAGAAGTATTTGATATGGGGTTGCCTGACACATTGCTACAGGAACAGGCAGCGTCAATTGCCTCGAAAGAAGACGACGGCTTCAGAATTGTGAGCCCGGAGGACCTCGGTCTACGAGCCAGGTTTCCATCATGAGCAACCTGCTCTCAGGTGTTTACCCAACCTCCAAGCTCTCAGGCGACCCTGTCCATGGAGGTACTGTCCTCCTTACACTCGCTGCTGAAATCGCTGGACGAAAGGCTTCCACCTGTACCGTCGACACCCCCCGTCGACGAGCCCGGCCCTTCACACCGCCCGACCAGATCGATCGGGGTTCCAACTACTCCAGCAGTCCAGGAGGAAGGTGAGCTTTCGGACTCCCTATCTGACCACGGGTCAGCGTCAGATATATCCCTCTCACCATCTAGGGATCCATCCTGGGTGTCGGATGTGGAAATGGAAACACCAAAGAGTCCCACTCACCCGTCACCACCGGACGATATAGGTGCCTTTCATTCTATGATGGAAAAAGCGTGCAAGGAGTTTGGCCTGGTCCAACAGGAGGAGAAAAAGGACTGTTTTCTTTTTGACCATATGGGCAAGAGTAGACGCTCAATATTCTCAATACCCATTTTAGACCATGTCTGGAAAGAAGGTGTTCAAACCATGCGTCACCCATTTTCTGAGCCGGCTGTCAAAGGCCGCATTGAAAAGAAATTTAAAGTACCAGACTCTACACCGAAGTGTCTTTCGGCTCAACCTACACCGGACTCGGTGGTGTCGTCGGCGGCGACGAGAAAAGCAAAGGCCCAACATGAATGCTCTACCCCTCCAGATAATGAGGCGAGGCGCCAAGACGTGTTTGGTAAAAAGGTTCTTTCTGTGGGGGCCTCAATGGTGAAAGCAGCTAACTCCCTGGCGATTGTGGCCAGATATGACAGGGAGATGTGGCACAGACTGGCACCTATCCTGGACCACCTCCTGGAAGAACATAGAAGAACGGCGATGTCCCTGGTTCGAGAAGGCGAAGAAGCATCGAATCATGCTATTAACATAGCGGTGTACCTGGCAGATTCGGGTTTTAAACAAATAAATAACGGAGTTGCTCTAAGACGCCAGGCTTGGCTTAAGTGCACCAACTTCAGACCCGAAGTACAGTATAAAGTTTTGGACATGCCCTTCGAAGGTGATCTTCTATTTGGAGAAAAGGTGGACGAGGCCTTGAAGGGCATGAAGGAGGACTCAGATACAGCACGCTCGTTGGGTTCTCTCCAGAGTGGTAAGCCCTTTCGTTCTTTTCGTCCCTTTAGAGGAGCATCTGGAAACTCAAGATTCTCAGCAACCAGGGATAGATCTTTTGGTAGATCAGCGTATCCTTCCCAAGGATATAGACGCGCCTCTCAGACCTCAAGCCGGCGCAGAAACTTCCAGTCTTCCAAGAGACGACCAACTTATTCGCCGTCGACGAGCAAACAGAAAGACCAGCAATGACGGGAAGCGTACCGTTCTGGGAGGAAGAGTGTCAAGCTGCATCGAGGAATGGGAGACCATCACAACAGATCAGTGGGTTTTGGACACTGTGAGGTACGGACATTCCCTACTATTCCAATGCAAACCTCCAAAATGTCCACCAATACACCTATCCCAGCCACATCTAAACATCTTGCGGCAGGAAGTAACTCTCATGTTACAGAAAGGCACCATCGAATTAGTCCCTGCATCGCAGAAAGGCCTAGGGGTATACTCACGGTGTTTTGTGGTAAGGAAGCCAAACGGAAAATGGCGCCCTATTCTCGACCTGCGAGACCTCAACAAACCCTACAAAGTCAAAAATTCAAAATGCTTACACTGCAGGAGGTGATCAGATCCGTCCAAAGGGACGATTTTTTGGCGTCACTAGATCTACAGGACGCGTACTTCCACATTCCGGTGTGTCAAAAACACAGGAGGTTTTCCGAGGTTCATGGTAGGTCAGACACACTACCAATTTGCAGTGCTCCCATTTGGTCTAAAGTCCTCCCCAAGAACGTTTACAAAATGTTTGGCACCTGTGGCAGCCTGGCTGCGAAAGGGAGGGCATCATGTATACCCGTACCTCGACGACTGGCTTGTGAGGGGATCCTCCCCAGCGTCGACCAACGACAGCGTACAAGCTACCTTACAACTTCTGCAATGACTGGGGTTCGCAGTGAACTTCGAAAAGTCTTCTCTAAAGCCCTCAAGGAGCTTGAAGTTCTTGGGAGCTCAATTCGAAACCCACTCGGGAATAGTGAAACCGTCCCTAGACAGAATATTAAAGATCGAACAACTGACGAGTCAACTTCGTGAGAAAATATGTGGCAATCCTGGGTTCCATGGCTTCGTGCATCCACCTAGTAGCAAACTGCCGATTGTTCATGAGGCCTCTACAGGAGTTCCTGTCGGACAGATGGAAACAGGCCACGGCCGGTGGTCAGACAGGATAACCGTCGACGACAAGGGTGTCATCAGATCCCTCCAATGGTGGAAAATCTTTCACAACCTGGACAGAGGGGTTCCTCTACAAGAGCCGGAATTTCAGAACACCATCATCACGGACGCCTCCCTGACGGGCTCGGGAGCACACATGAACGATCATCAAACCCAGGGCAGATGGTCTTCGACCGAATCGCACCTACACATCAACGTGCTGGAACTGAGGGCAGTGAGATGGGCCTTGAAATCATTCCTTCCACATATCAAAGGATCAAAAGTAAGAGTGCTGACAGACAACACGACAGCCATGTTCTACTTGATAAAGCAAGGCGGCACCAGATCCAGGACCCTTTCGGCGGAAGCTCAAAAGATCTGGCACTGGGCGTTGAAACACAACATATCCTTAGTGGCTTACCATCTCCCGGGTGTGAAGAATGTGCAAGCGGATTCCCTGAGCAGGACAATGGCTCAAATACACGAGTGGGAGCTGGACACCGGTCAGCTACAAATAATCTTCGAAAGGTGGGGGACCCCCTCAATCGACCTCTTCGCAACAAAAGAAAACAGGAAATGCGAACAGTTCGCGAGCAGATGGCCTCAAAAAGGATCCCTGGGGGAAGCGTTCTTGTTTCCTTGGACGGACAAATTCCTGTACGCTTTCCCTCCGTTCCCACTTATACGGAGGACAATCCAGGGGATTCGCAGGTACAAAATGCCGGGTCATTCTAGTGGCACCGTATTGGCCGAGACAACCATGGTTTTCCGACCTCCTACATCTGTCGTTGGAACAGCCTATAACTCTCCAGAAAGTGCCGAACCTACTGTCCAGGGACAACGGAACGGTGTGGCACCACAATCCGGACAGCCTCAACTTAATAGCATGGCTCCTAACTTTTCAGAGTTTGGCAGCTTGAAAGTCTCGTCGGATTGCCGGAGAATTCTGCAGGCGGCTAGGGCCCCTTCGACTAACAAATCATACATATGCAAATGGCGAAGGTTCTGTACGTGGTGTCAAACACAGGTGTCAAACACAGCACGAAATTCAGCCTTTAGAAGTAACCCCTGAACAAATTCTTCCGTATCTTCACCTAGCTGAGTGTGGGCTGTCATCATCGTCCATCAAAGTGCACTTGGCGGCCATTTCAAGGTTTACGAGGAGGAGACAGTCTTCACCATTATTCAGTGACAGACTGGTGAAACATTTCATGAGGGTCTCTTTAGAACTTTCCCCCCTACGAAACGGTTCCCACCGTCGTGGAGGTTAAATGTGGTGTTGGCTGCCTTAATGAAGCCTCCATTTGAGCCAATGTCCTCTTCATCCATGCAGTTCCTATCTTGGAAACTGGCTTTCTTAATTGCCATTACATCGGCTAGAAGAATGTCGGAATTACAGGCACTGGTCATAGATCCTCCATATATGAGATTCTTTAAGGACAAAGTAATTTTATCAACTAACCCTACTTTCATCCCGAAAGTACCGACAGTCTATCACAAGCACTCGACCCTGGTCCTTCCTACTTTCTTTGCGTCCCCGTCGGCGGCGGCGGAAAAAGCCCTTCATACTCTGGACGTCAAAAGGGCGTTAAAATTTTACCTGCAAAGGACGCAAGATATCAGAACTACCAGACAGTTGTTCATTGCCTACGGTCCGTCGACGAGAGGAAGGGCAATCTCCAAGCAAGGCCTGGCTCGTTGGGTCTCTTCGGCAATTACTTTTAGTCACTCCAAGGCTGGGAGACCCCTACAAGGACGCCCTAGAGCCCATTCCACGAGATCGACAGCCTCCTCCGCGGCTCTATGGGCAGGAATTCCTCTGACAGACATCTGCCAGGCGGCGGCATGGTCTGTCCCACACACGTTTACACGCCATTACTGCCTGGAAAGGCAGCACGCGGATGAGGTACAGATGGGACGGGCAGTGCTAAGCCATCTGTTTCAATGAGGTAAGCCAAGTACGGTGAAACTGTTGTCGCTTACTTTGCCTATTATATATATATATATATATATATATATATATATATATAGGTGGGTGGATAATTGTGTATAGATGCATAACTATGTATTATGGAAATGCTTATATCAGAAAATAAGTTGCGGCTTACATACATATTTGAACTGGGGGTGTTTTTTTTGTCTTTGTGAATGTAAATTACATTGCACTCTCACCTCCTTCTTCGATGATACTGCTATACAATCTATTCTAAGCATGTGAATCCATGAAAGATCCAATGCTGGAGAAGGGAGTAGTTTCTTACCTGTAACTCCATTTCTCCAGCGTTGGTATCTTTCATGGATTCACATGCACCCACCGGCCTCCCCGGAATGCAATGTGCAAGATATGTATGTAAGCCGGTCCCCCCCACCCCCCTTTTCTCTTTGGAGGGGCCGAAATCTGACGGGACCCGCGGGGGCGTGGCTTGTATACCATTGCGTCCAACGGGGCGTGCGTGGGCGGCCCCGGAGAGGACGTAGACGGGGATAGGACACACAAGTGTCGGAAGTTTTTTCCTATTGGAAACGACTATATATGTGTACCGAGGGTTCCCAGTCTGACGACGGGGAATATTCTAAGCATGTGAATCCATGAAAGATACCAACGCTGGAGAAATGGAGTTACAGGTAAGAAACTACTCCCTTCTTATTGATCTGATTAAGAAAGGTAATTCCCAAACCAAACGGAAAATGGAGTATCACACATGAATTGTTATGAGCGGCCGTGAATTACAGATTCCTGTGTGGCATTCTCTTTTCTGTAGTCTTTGATATAGTATAAGAAAACCTATCTGTCATTTCTAAATCCAAATTTCTGTTTTCTATTCTCATGCCTATTTTGCAAAAAACGACTTTTACTAAAACCGCCAAAACTCCCTCAGTTTTTATGATAGAAGTGAAATTTCAACTCCTACTTGTAGCTAACATCCTTAGCTATTCATAGAACCCCAAGTGCCCGTTATAGTGAAAATCGCATAAGGAAAAGTTTGCCGCGATTCGACCTTCTGAGAAATTTTACACGTGTGAATTAGCTTTAAATTATTTCCTACTTTGACTTTGAGATGTCAAATGTTTTCTTCTGACTAAATTATTGCTTGTGATTGTTTGCATCTGTTCAAAGCGGCTCCCATAAGAAGTTATAATAATTTAAGTATTTTTGACCACATTTGGTGTGTTTGCTCAGCCAATTCCAAAGGCAATTGCAAAGCCATTCTGACAGTGAAAAGTCAATTCCGTTTTTCTCTTGTGTTTGTAGAGGGAAGGTGGGAGTGATATTATGTTTGATTGTTGTTATTCCTGAGTACCTGCTCTCTCCTCACATCTGTTTAAATTGCTTATTGGTGGGTTGAGGGCTGCTGCAGGGGGAACCTCTAACCATAGTGCTATCTGTTCCAAACCAACCCAGAAGTATTCTTTTCTGTGCTGCATTTGTTTTGTGCTCATTACTTGATTCCTAGTGCATTAAAGATATTATTCAGTGTTCTGTCACCCCATTGGTGATTTTTGTTTACCTATTAAAATATATTGTGATCTAATTTCGAAATACATAAATAAATATTTACCTTTGCAAACCAGCCTGATTCCTGGTGCAGTGTGACCGGGGCGGCGGGGGTCTCTCAGGAGAAGGGTGTGATATGAGTGGTATATCATTCAGAATATTGAACTTATAGATACAAATAAATAAGGGTTTCATTTGCGCACTACACGCTGGGCGTGACTTGGGTGTGTCCCAGATTGAAATCACTTACATGCATCAACAATTGATCTTTCCACATACCCGTAGATCTTGATTTTGCTTCATTTAGAACTTCCACAGGGTATCCTCTTTTCTTAAATTTATCCACCAATGTTAAACATTCTGTGTCCAGGCCCACCGGGTCTGATATTATTCTTTTTAACCTGAGAATTTGTCTGTAAGGCAAACTTTTGAACATTTCTCTGGGATGAAAGCTTGTATAATTGGCCTATGCTTGTAATATTACCAATACCCCTCTCTCTGGCTTATCTTGGGAACCATCTCATATTAAATATCCAGGGCTTTGCATTACTAAAGACATCTACACCACTATCAATCTTAATACTAATTCTCTAATTGAAAAGGTCACTGAAATGACTGAAAGGGGGTCGCCTCTTTTTCTGTCTTGGTGGGGACGCCTTGACACTATTAAAATTATGATCAGCCCTATCATTCTCTACTCACTATCCATGATCCCCACTGTAATTAATTCCTCCTTCGATAAGAAGCTTGACTCCCTTCTTCTTAAATTTCTATGGAATCATAAAACACCACGTATTGCCATTAATGAATTAAACTTCCCAAATCCTCAGGAGGAGTAAAATTTCCTAATGTCCAACTGTATCAAAAATCTTTTATCCTGAAACAATTAGCCATTTTTAAACATTATGTATCCCATCTTGATAATGCTCCTCTACGGGTCAATATTGAAGCTAGTCATAGCTTTCTTCTTTCCCATTCCCACTTTCTAATAACCTCATCATGGCCCACCATCACTACTTTTCCTTCATTACACTTTTTCTAAATTATCTGGTATAAACTGCCTGCTAATTCTTTCACTGAGATTAATCCTGATGATTTCTTTCTTTGTTTCAATAAGCAAAACCCTACCAAATCTAATCTTTCGATTTTATATATAGATTGATTGATTGATTGATATTTTATTTCTATCGCGCTCATACACAAGTGTTTCAGAGCGCGACAAGGCAAGGGAGGGGAACAGGGGAGAACAAAACAGCGATCCTACTAGGCCCAGTGACATTGCGAACGCACAAGTGCATGGGAGAGGGGGGAGGGGAAAAGTGCATGGAAGGGGGAGAGGTGGAAAGTGCAAAGCAGAGGAGAAACAGATAAATAACAGTAAATAAATAATAAAGGAAACAAACAGTGGTAATGCAGCCAGCAATTTGCAAGTGCTAGGTTTAAGGCAGCACACAGGGTAGGTCCGATAAGTGCAGGAAGAAAAAGGGGGGGCTGTATGGGTACAGATACAGACCCCAGTGCAAGGGGTTGCCCGGAGGCAGTGCAGGAGGGTGACAGGATGAGCAGGTACCTGGGCCCAAAAGACAGAGGGTGGCCAGGTGCACGGTGCCAAGAGAGAACAGATCAGCAGGGGGGAGGGGGAGCGAAGGCAGAAGAAAAGAGGGAGGTCTTGAGGTGCTTCCGGAACCGGAGATGGTTCTCCTCAAGTTTTAGAGTGGCAGGGAGGCTGTTCCAGAGGGAGGCCCCAGCCGAAGACAGAGATCTACCCTCAGCTCGTTTCTTAGAAAAACGACTGACCCTGAGTGAGTTAGAGGTAGAGGAGCGAAGAGCTCGAGAGGGGAGGTATTTGCAGAGGGATAGCTGAAGCTATTTTGGACTCTGGCCCCAGAAAGCCCTGTGGACAATGCAGAGGGTTTTGAATTTAATCCTTGCATCCACTGGTAGCCAGTGAAGAGATTTCAGAGCTGGAGAGATAGGATCCCAGGGCTTGAGGCCAAGGACAAGTCTCGCAGTCCTGTTCTGGATTATTTGCAGAGGGCGGGAGTAGAGGCAAGTAGATTTAGAAAGGGGCTGTTACAATAGTCCAAGCTAGAGAGAACCAGAGCTTGAGATACCATGAGCTTCTGGGGAAGGAGAGGAAAGGCAGAGTGCCTCTGAGGAGGTGCAGTCGAAAACCTTACTTTTTAGAGACCTCTGAGATGTGGGCGGAGAAGGAAAGGGTGGAGTCAAAGATGACCCGAGGTTCTTAGCCTCGCAGGTGGGGGTAGGAGGAGGGCCAAGGGAGGCCGACCAGAGAGTGAGGGGAAAGGATGGTGAAGGTGTGCCGATGAGGAGGATCTCTGTCTTGCTGGCATTCAGACAAAGATCATTGGCGGCACACCAATCTTGAATGGCAGCTAGGCAATCAGAGATGAGAGAGGGAGAGGAGGTGGCAGTGGGCAGTCTGAGAATGAGTTGAGTGTTGTCAGCGTAGCACTGGAAATTTGAGCAGAAAATGGCAATGCAGTGGGAAAGAGTTGCCAGGTATTGGTTGAAAAGCCAGGGCGGGGGGTTAGACCCCTGGGGAACACCACAGGTAGAGAGGAAGATAGATGAAAAGAAGGACCCAAGTTGGGCCAGGGAGGGTCGATCTGAGAGGAAAGAGGTCAGCCAGGTCAGAGCCTGATCAGTGATACCCAAGTTTTCACGGAGACGGTTGAGCAGGATGGTATGGTTGACCGTGTCGAAGGCAGAAGAGAGATCGAGGAGGATGAGGACAGAGGGAATGTTAGAGTCAAGGTTGGTGAGCAGATCTTCACGGATGTTTAGTAGAGCAGTTTCCATGCTTCTGGCCGCTCTGAAGCCAGACTGGTGGTCATGGACACAGACAACAGAATTGGAATGAAGGTTAAGCTGAGAGATGGCCAACTTTTCCAGGAGTTTGCCAAGAAAGGGAGTAATGGAAATTGGGCGATAGTTAGCTGGACAAGAAGGATCAGCTGTGGGTTTCTTGAGAAGAGGATGCACGAAGGAGTGCTTCAGAGGGGAGGGGAAGGATACAGAGGCAAATGAGTGGTTGCAAAAATCAGCAAGGGTACACTTCAGATATCAAATGTCCCCTTGCAGACGATTTGTTCACAATATAGTATTCCCATTTCTGATCTCCCCTTTTACACATCCCTAATCAAATCAATTACTAAATTCCTACCTACCTTTAATCAGAAATCCCCCTCTCCCTTTCTAAACCTTTTAATTAATAATCCCTCCATTAATGCGGCTATATTTTATACGTTTCTAAATGACCCTCCCTCTCCTAACTCACTTAATCTTAGTACCATCAGATAATGGGAAATTGACTGGAATCTTCAACCCTCCTCAGATCATTGGACCAAAATTTGGAACGTATGTCAATTCACGTCCCCCGCCACCAACCTTACCCAAACCTACTTTTTCATTTTCAACCCCTGCTTTTCTTATCCCCACACATATTGCTAAAGCTTTAGATAGTGTATCTAATAATTGTTGGTCATGTTCTGAACCAAATGCAGATTTTACTCATTTAATTTTTTTATTTAAATATGTTCATGCTTTCTGGTCTAAAGTTTGTTCGAGCATGCAATCAATTTTTCATTTAACAGAACCACTAACGCTTGCTAATCTCATGATTGGCTCAATATTTAATCCTGTTATAAGTCAAATTGATTCTCCTTCTTTGTTTAACTTGTTAATAAACATTGCTTTTCAAAATATTACAGGTAATTGGAAGAATGCTACTAATCTTTCACACAATACCTGGTGGAATTCTATATGCTCCATCCATCGAATGGAACAATGTCATGCTTCTTTATTTGATTACGTACAAAAATTTAACTGAAAATGGAATAGACTCATACATTATTTGAATACTCATGATTAGCTGATCTGAACTATTTTAGTGATGCATCCCTTCCTGGTTCTTACCTAATGTTTTATGTCCTGTTATTGTGTCTATGTTTCCCCCTGTTCTGTCTTATTCATTATTATATCCAAAAAAGTTAAATGAAACCCTTAGACTAAACATGTTTTTATCAATTATATAAGTTTTGACATTGCAAATTTATATAGTTTTAACATGGAAAGTTATGTTGTTTAACTAACTCTGTATTATTTGCCTTTGTTCTATTCTGACAATACAAATATTTAAACACAGTGTGTGGAATATGAATATGTTTGATAAATGTTTAAAATAATGGTTGTAAATCGTGACCATAACCTGTATGACAAATCTATAACAGAACAGGAAAAAAACAGAGGATGTTACGATAGGGGAGAAAGCAATGTGTGAATCAAAGAAGAATAGTTGATAGTGAAAAATACACTTTAGACAAACGTATCTTTTTTATGGATGATAATATATCTCATTAAATCCCAGTGCAGACATTGCAATGTTTTGTTATCTCTTCTCTGAAGTGTTCATAATATATATTTGCCATATTGATGATGGATCACCAATGATTCATACAGTGCTCACCGAATTGTGTGCCCTGAGGCCCATGGGCATGTGGCACGTTATAATCTTTTTTAAAAAAGTAGCCTCTTTCGTTTTCTTATCCCTCTACTCATGCATCATGGCATGCCCAAGCACCCACTCCTTTATGCTTTACCCTCTGGGCAATCCATTGACCTTGCGAACTGAAACCTCTTGTGTTTGGTGCCTACTAGTTGTGCTGCTCCTTTGGGGTTGGGGGTTGTATGACACTGCACTAGAATGCATTGATTAAACGTTGCTTATTATTTGTTTTCCTAAATCTATCCCAAATACAGCAAAACTATTTCTGTAAATTTGCAATTTCTTTTTTTAATATTAAAATTAGTAATGCATATGTGAAACCTTAACAACCATGAGTAACAAGATAACTTCCTCTTATTGTTTAGGGACTACGGAGCGGGTATGTTTGATCCAGGGAACAGTTGAAGCACTGAATGCGGTTCATGGCTTCATCGCGGAGAAAATTCGCGAAATGCCTCAAAATATGGCCAAAGCTGAACCTGTCAGCATCCTGCAGCCCCAGACCACCGTAAATCCTGACCGCATCAAACAAGTAAGTTGCTGCCTGGAAGTAAATCGAGGGCATTATATTAGCGTACTATTTCTATGAGTAACAACAAAGCTACCATTATTGTTTCAAATCTGTTGCACGTTGTTGTAGGATAGGCATGACTTTGTTGTATTAGATATTCCATAGTCTTCTTTTACTGTAGAGTTCCTTTTCTCTGCTCCTTTTTTTCAGCTCGGCCGTAACGTTTTACAACACAATATGTGCCTCCCTCAATTATTTGCCCAATGGCAATGGGATAGTAACCCATATTACTGCTAACTAGTTTTTTATCCACTCTTCACTCAGTAATTAGGGGTACAGCCATGACACACGTAGAACAATTTAAGACATCAGCCTGTCCTAGTCTTTTTGTCAATTTCATGTCTTGCCAAAGCATGGAACCATTAGGAAATACAACATGTACATACTGATAAACAATAAACGTAATCTAAATATGATGCCTATATATTTAATGTCCATGATCCATACGTTTGTACATGAAAACATTGCATTTATCAGCAAAACATGAAAGGGTGATGCATCACCAGCATCATTATTTAATAGACAGTGTTGGATTTAAACAAGAGCATGGGAGCCACTCTACTGAGAACGAACATGGGCCACATACCCTGTTCTATGGAATGTCTTCCACTCTGGAGGGTCTACAACCACGTTTGAGCTCACTGCAGCCTTCACAGAGGAAACATATACATTTGCATCAGTCCGGTCCCACCCACAGGGTAAATCCAGCACCAAAATGCATGTTGGCTTTACTTAGAAACACTTAGAGGTGTGTTACAAGATGCATACAGCATCACTAAGCTACATGAGATCCCTTACCATCTAGACTGGTGCATACTCCTATTAACGCAGTGAGACATCTTAAGGTTTAGTTTCAGTCTAGGTACATCACAATTTGCCAGATTGTGTAGCCCATCGTTCTTGTGTCCCCCTCCATTATTAACTGAAAAGTAATCACTGCAGTGGGATGTGCTGGGATCAGCATTATGCTTATGCCCCCACAAGAAAATGTACCTCCCTATTGAGCAAGTGGAAGCCCTAATTAACATATACATGGCCTTTCCCGGCTGAGCCGGCATATAATCCAGGCAGACCTCTGCCAAGCAAGTTAGAACGTTCATAAACATTTCAACTTTGCTGTTTAGTTTTGCCCCAGACATGTACTCTGATGCCCCATCACACTGCTCCATGCTTGTGGAAATTCGCGTGCACAGAGACCGGACTGTAGCCATTTTCTAAGCAAAGAGAAACACCCCAGAATTTCAATTGAAGTGCAAAGCCCCATATGTATGCATCCATGCACCTTCAGGTGCCGCACCCAGCTTGCCACTCTAGTCCTTCTTTCCACATCAGGCAGAAGAGAGACTGCATCACTAACGTGTCTTTGCGCTCTTTTTTCCTTGCACCCTTTATCTTTTTAAAAATTATCTTTTTCACTCCGGATGGTGACTCTGCAGTTTGCCCCAATTACCTTCGGTAAATCCGTTTTTTTGGCCTTCATATGCTGCAACAAGCAGGTACCTGCCATGGACTTGCACTCACTTTGCTTGGAGTGCCTAGGCCTGGAACGTCTGTGTTACCAGAGCTGGTGTGGCAAAACTCAAGCAGTGCACTCACTTGGCCAGTGACATCAGCGTTCGGAAGAGCAGTTCTCTAGTCCTCCCCTACAACACCACAGGCTTAATAGAGATGAAGAAGCAGCAAAAGTAAAGAGCCCTTCTCCACTTGTGGGCACCCGGTTGAAGGCCTCCTTCCCATAAGCCTCCTCACCTGGAATGGCTCCTAGTGACCCTCTAGTTTTCAGAGATTTTTCTGGGGCTTCCTGGTAAGGGGTTAATTCCAGAGCCATTTGCGAGTCTCCCTGTTCTGAAACAGAAATCGGGTCTGTGGGCTCCAACAGGAACAATGTCTGAGGTTCCAATGAACATGGCTAAAACCAGACCTTTTTCTGAGGATTCGTTCAGAAGAGCTAATGTCAAAGGGGCTAAGTTTGCTGGCTCATCCAAAAGAATTGCGCATGTGAACATTTCTAGAGCCCATGCTGAAGTTCCCCAGATGCAGGCAGAGATGACATTGGTGGTCAGTTCTCCACACGGCCTCTTCAAGGGTCACAGCATTATGATGGGCAGCTACGCTAAGTGGCACAAAATGGCAATGTACTGTTTTTGTGATGTAAGAGCTTTTAGGGCTGTCAGGCCCGTCATTTGTACAGTAACAGGCACTGGCTAGGGAAACACCAGTTACTACTTATCAGGGGTTGATCCCTTTATAGCCAAGGCGCAGTGGTTTGTTCTTATGTGGTTGTTTTTGTCCCCATAGTGGCTCCTCCACCTACTTTATCCTCACCAGATTTATTTTTACCCTCGAATTTCTGGCATCAAAGGGCCTTCAGGATTCCATACTTGCATGCTTCATTGAATGGACCTCCTCCATGCCAGCTGTATTCAGAGGATAAGTTCTTTATGAAATTCCAGAGCATTGTGCAATCCCCAGCAATGAGGGACTTCTTGAAGGATACCATTGCTTCCTCAGTCATCTGTTTCTTTGAGGCCACTGGCCGCTTATCCCCAGCTTGTACTGTGTCTGTGTCCACTGCTGGCAAGGCTGTGGGTCTCCCACCTACCTTTGGAGGTCCCCTTTGATGACTCTGGATCAGGGCCCCACAGTGCTGGTGGAGCCCTCTTTTCCACCTCATCACCACTCGGACTCTGATGGTGTGGTCCACATGGATGAGGGACATGAGGAAATTCCCTCGCCCCGAGACGATTCCAAAAGAGTTTCTAGATGGTTTCTTGAGATTCTGGTGCCTGAGTTCCCTCCTGTATGCCGGATTTCTGGCAGTGGTCTTGACTAAAGGAAGACAGATCTCCATTCCCCATGCAAAAAGTGTTACAGAAGCCCTTAAGATTTGGCAGAATTCTCACTCTGGATTGGTTGTGAATAGTAAGTTGGAATATGCAATACTTCCTCTCCTTTCCAAACCTTATGCCTAGCATCCCACCCCAAGCCGCCATCCTCTGTGGTCACAACAGCTACCCTACATTCCAAGCCGGCAGCAGGGAATACAGCGGTACCAGTTTTAAGGAAGGAGGAAAAGTTATTGGATGCCATGTGGTGTAAGGTTTACTAAACCTCTTGCAGCTATGTGTGGCCAACAATAATAGGACGTTGTTCACGACCAACCAAAAGCTCTTGTAGGAGCTGGCCAAATTTGAGAGACCTTCTCTGGGTGACAAGCGGGAAGACTTCTGAGCTGGTGTTTCGGAGGTGAGACACGTGGCCCAGGACATCAACAAGGGCTTGGTGATCTCATTAAGTGCTCAGCTAGTTGCATGCTGGTTGGGGTTGATGTTAGGTGCTAGGCCTATATGAGGGCCACATAATTTAATATGGATGTGCAGGATAACATTTTCGACCTGCTCTTCGAGTGCATTGATCCTTTACACTCATCCACAGATAAGTAATTTTTAAAAACGAAAACCAGCATATATACTATAAAATCCATGGTGATCCTGTGCAAGCCTGCACATAAGTCCTTTCTTCTTTCCATGGAACCTCATATTCCCGCTAGCGTTCCTTTGGTGTCTTCAAGGGCTCTCAGGTGAGATGTGCAAGATATGACCAAACCCTTCTCAACAGAGAAAAAAAAACAGCAGACAGCTCTTTGATGCTTCATTCTTGTGACCTCCTCCTAATCTTCCTCTGGCACCAAGCGGAATCAGTGATGGGGTGGTTCACCCCCATTTGTCGCCTGTGGAGGGGAAGAGTTCTTTCAATTTGGAGGAATGGATGGCAATTTCATTGGACCTGTTCATCGTTTCTGTTGCTTAGTGGGGATTTTGGTTGCCTCTTCTTTTCCATCATCTCTCCCACCTTCCACTTCTGCAGCTCAGGCCTCTCAATTTAGCTTCAGAGATCCAGAAGGGGCTGGCCATTCATGCAGTGCAGAACGACCCTCGCTCCCAGAGGGGACAGGATATTTTTTCAGACTGTTCACACTGCTCAGGCACCTAGACTATGCACCATTCTAGACCAGTACTCCGTAAATATTTTACTGCCACTGATGATCGCCCTGCCTCAGATACTGTCAGATCTCTGTTAAGGGAAATGGCTCTGTGTGATGGATCTGAATTATACATATTTTCATGTACCCACCTGGGAGCCCCGTCATTGTTTCCTGTGATTTTCTGTGGGCAACCGATAGTGTTGGTACCAGGTCCTTCCCTTCAGTCTAAACGTGTCCCCATAGTCTTAACCCAAATGCTGTCTGTGATGGCAGTGTTCCGCCGGCTTGGGGGCATTCTCAAATATCCATACCCAGATGATTGGCTGGTCCTGGTTTCCAGCACGCAGGAGGCAGCGAGGAAGCTCCATTTTCTAGTGCACATAGTCTTCCACCTTGACCTTTCAAAGAATGTAGAGAAGTCTTACCTAAATTCCTTTTCATAGGTTTGACTAGGGTAGTAGACAGGCCAAGGTCTTTCCTAGTTAGGACAGCATTCAAGGTTTAGTCATGGCTGACAATTTCCTTCTAAAAATCAACTCTTCAACATCTTGGTGGTTTCAAAGACTCTGTGCTTCTGGCATGCTCGGTGTCGCCTGTCGGGCGCAAGATAAGTTAGGACATTGCTTTATCTGGCTCCAGTCTGGAACCAATCACACCACCCTCAGTCCACGGTCAGGAAATGCATGTCCATGAACTTGAGCAGCGTGATCCTGGTGGTTGTATAGTGTCCCCTGTTGGGCTCTGTCTCTCTGACCTGAAGAGGCTGGTGATGTTTTCTTTCCCCTCATCCTATGTACCTATGGCTGTCCATCTGTCTCAGAGCAAGGGGAGGCTATAGCCACCACCCACCCAATCTCTTTGGTTGCCAGACTGTGCCCGAGCCGTTCACCTTCAGCTGTTTTGCTCCATCTGAAGACAACTTCAGCATGACCCTGGCAGCTCATAGGCCTTCAATTTCAGCAGAGCACACAAGTAAGTGGTCAGTTTTTTGCCTTGTGACTTTGATTGGGTCCTTAATTTCATTTTGAATTTGGCTAACTGGCATTTCTATTGGGTCTATTTGGTCGTAGATGGGGTCTCCTTCTCCATGTCCAAACCGATGTGAAACAGTTCTTCGAGGGGCTCAGGTTATGGTTTCCTCCAACCATGGGGCCCTACACATCCAGGGACCTCAGTGCC
Source organism: Ambystoma mexicanum (assembly GCF_040938575.1). Taxonomy (NCBI): domain Eukaryota; kingdom Metazoa; phylum Chordata; class Amphibia; order Caudata; family Ambystomatidae; genus Ambystoma; species Ambystoma mexicanum. Next base: position 59,989,858 of record NC_090940.1, read on the forward strand.
GTTCTGTCGGCATTGACTGACATACCTTTATAGCCCATGGTGACAGTGCACATCAGAGGTTTGTCCTGGATGATGGTCTTTTTGTTTGCCATTATCTCTGCTCACAGGGTCAATGAACTTCAGGCCCTGTTATCTTCTGACCAATTCAATATATTCTCTAAGGACAACGTGGTGCTCAAATTTACCCTTGCTTTATACCCAAGATTGTATCCCATTTTCATATCGATCAGGATATTTCTCTTCATTCTTCTCTAACCCTTTCTTTGAAGATGAGAGGGTTTTACACATTTTGGATGTTCTCAGAGCCCTTAAGTGTTCCCTTGACACAGAACTCATAAGTTTAGGTTTTTCGGAGATGCTCTTTTAGTTTTAACAAGAGACAGTCTTCCAAGTCTACCATGACCCTCCAAATCTATCATGACCAAATGGATTGTGTGCTGCATCAGTGAAAGCTAAACGTTCCACAAGCTGGCCAATCCTAAAGCTCTCCATGAACATGCAATGAGAGCAAAGGTGCTGCCTCTTGCCTACCAGAGGCATGTTGCTTGGGGGGTCATAGCCAGGGCTGCCACGTGGTTGTCACCTTCTGTTTTCTGTAAACACTATACTGCTTGGATTTCAGTTCCCAGCTGATACCAGTTTTTGAGAGGCAGTACTGCATACCTTTTTGGTTAGTCAGTTTAGTTCCACCACCCTCTCCAGGCGTTTTTGCTTTATTATCTACCACAAGTATAGAGGAATGGGGGCGGGGGAGGACGTCATAGAAAGTATTACTTACTCACCATATGGACTTATCTACTCCTAGCCTAGTCCATAGCCCCCATTCGTTCATACGCCCTCCCGCCTTCTCTGGTATCAAGAAATCAAAACAACTTGGAGAATGAAAAAGGACGGAGTGGTGTGTCAGTTGCCTGGCAATGCTATCAAATTGAAATGAAAGGAAGTTTCTCTTTGCTGAGAAAATGGTTCGGGTTCTCTCCCCGACCACAGGAACTCTCACACACATGGAGGAAGGGGGACTGAACGTTTACTTTTGTCATGTATTGGCTGGCTAAACTAAAGTCAACAACTATGTCTGTCAACATATAATTTAGACTGAAGAAGCCACCAGATCAATTTCAGACCTGAATGCTTCATAAAAAAGATATACCTTCAAATATTGGTATCTATACAATATGGCAATAGGGATCTATTATATTTATTTAGAGGCTTATGAAACAAAGAACCTGCAGTCCGCATATGCTGCCAGTGTCTAGCACAAATGGCAGAAGTATTGCACATTTGGAAACATTAAATGTGCTTTCCAATGTAGCACAAAGCCCACATAAACAGAGGGTTTCCCCCAACGGGTCTTGCTATTGAGATGCCTCATACACATTTTTAGTGGGGTTGCACACGGGTTTAAGGGTTTGGAAACATATGTAACTTAGGCAAAACCAGCCTCCTGCAGAAGGTGCAGACATTCAAAATGTTTATAGGGTTTCGAACAGGCACACACAGCACCTGAAAGCACATTTTACTGACGTGCACATGTACTTGTTCTTATCTTAATATCAGATCTTGAACCTCTAACTTGAAAAAATGCTGATTGATAAATGTGATCACGTGTGTCAGAACTGTAACTGGTAATTGCTGAAGTTTTCCCCATTGCAGTCGTGTTGTGTACCCATCTTCACTGCATGCCAATGCCACAATCAAGCACTTGCTTCACATCTCCTGCCCTATCGTACCTCTAAGCATGCTTGTTTAATGTCTTGTGTGGTCAGAATTAGGTATTTCTTGCATACTTCGTATCTTCTCTGCCTGGTCTGCTGCATGGCTAGCACTGGTTGGCAAATATATATATGCATGTCAGCGCATTTGACCCTTTAAAAAAAAACATTTTTGTAAAGTAATAGCCATGTATTAATACATTGTTTAGGTCATGACTTACATAAGGGTGGTTAAAATCGATAGTTCCATTTTCTGTCATTGCACCTGACTCGCTGCAGTCTTGCAGCTTTACCTCCCCATCTTTGCATCCCACCAATGCAAATAATTGAGGGTGGCAGGTTAGCTGAGGTCACGAGAATCTTCAGAACCAGAGCTCTCACTCCTGGCCAGCTTAGAGCGAAAGTCCTCTGTATGGACTGCCTCCACAAAAAATGCTGAAACTCGCAGCAAGTAAACGCCGGCTGGCCCCTGCCCCTCGGCATCACTTTACTTGATGAAATACGCGAAAAATCAGTTAGAAAATCAGGTTTTGAGGAGCCTCTTCTCCTTCCCTTCAGCTCTACCTGCGGCCACGCCCCCTTCCAGCATTGGGGTGCCTATTCAGAAAGCCTAGGGTATGTACACCACAACTCAATGTTTTTCTCCTTCATACAAAACGTACTTTTGGATCATAAGATTGTACCAGAGCGGGTGGGTTTAGTGTGAACGGGAGAGCAGGGGTGCCCTGTCCTCTTGGTGAATTCGAAGGTTCCTGGTACACTTTTATTCTGTGAAATGCTGGGGCTGAAACGGCCCTGCCGTCCATCTTAAGATTTCATCAGGCCTTCTTCCGTCCTAATAGAAGCATTTTTCTATGGGCCAGACTAGCTCTGGAAAAGGGCAGTGCTGGTATGCAAAGTGTGTCATTGCTTTTGTTCATCATCGCTTTCTTGAAATGATGTTTTAAGGGAATGATAAAAAGCAGAACTCTTTTCTTTCTTCTATGACTCAGATTTTTTTCAAGGATTCCAGATGTGTGTGCGTCAGCCTTCTATCACGATGACAACTACCCTGTATGTCCCAAGGCGCTTCTTCCCACTCAAGTGTGCCTCACCGCCTTGTCCCTGTCTACATGTGCTCTGCATGTATTCCTTGCCTCCACCCCGCCTGCGCATACTCGTGCGTGGCTGTAATGGAGAAAGCGAACTTAGTGGAATGTGCTGCATCTATCACCGTTCATGCTTGTAGTGAGCCATTTCAGGGTGAGGTGCCTGTGGGCCAGGGATGGCTGGCTCATAATTATAATCCTTCCTTCATTCGTTCACACTGATTTTCACCAGAGAAGCACTTCCTGGGACCGAAGCCGGCTCCCTCCCCCTATATGACATTTGTAAACGAAGCAACCAAAATGAAACCTTTGCATTACACACAGAAGTAAATGCCCCACTGGTTGGAGGCGAGAATAGAATCCAATGTGTTCTTTCTCCAACATAGGCTTTCTTGTTATCTGTACATGGACCCTTGACCATGACTCCCAAAGCCTGCTTACTGTTCCCTGAATACTGCAGTGCAAAAGCTTTAGTTGGCTTCTTCTCTTATTCAGGCCATACAAAAACGACGGGGTGGTGTAGGGGGAGGTGGGTGGTTGATGGCCAAAAACGCAATTTTTCTGCCCTTTTTTCACTAAAGCTTAGCTTTCTGGTTGACAATACCAGCCCAAGAACGGTTTTGCATGTTTTATAAATTAGGTGTAGGCACATGTCAGTGCTTCTATTCTGTGCAGGGGCCAGTGGCAGATTTAAGGCAAAGGGCCCCATGGGCAAGAATGAAAGAGGGTCCTGGGTAGGTGGGATGTGGAGTCACGAGTGTGAGAATGATGACATTTAGAGACAAATGACCAATGTTTTTGAAGTTGTGTGTTTAGGGGTGTGACACTGACTGCAAACAAGCTGGTCAGTTCAACAAGTTGTGCTAAAAAGAGTTTGTCCAGGATCACTCAGTTTGTTAAAGTGGGAACTTGGCTCTCCTTTCCTTCAGCTCATCCCTTCCAAAATCCCAGGCTCTCTCTCCCATACCCCTTCTTAAATCCTCTGCTATCCTCTTCCTCGTCCATTCGCTCTCTCTTTCCTTCCATAAGCTCTCCAATCTGTTCACCTTCCACTCTCTACTCTCTTCATCTGCCATCAGCACCGGAGTACACAGGTCTATGCGTTTGTTGTGGTGTGACCATAGGAAAATGCGTGTGGATTAGCCCCACACATTTTCTTGAGGCAGGTCTACCATCATCCATTTACTTAACAATTTCAAAACAGCCCAGGGGAGCCCTCGCCCATGACGCGGATGGTCGAATTCCTTGCAGTAGACAACGGTGTAACTCTTTTACTCTCCGTACAGCACTTGCTTTCACTTGCAGCCACCTACCTTCTTGCACTTCCAGCACCATCCACACCCGTAATTACCGCCTACCTCCTGATACGGCTTCTCTAACTGTAAAAGCAGGTCTACATTTATTTCGCATGGTTTTGGGCTGATCTGTGGTACTGACCGCTGTTAGAAATCTAGCCCTGACTCCCAGAATCTGCAAATCCACTCAGAGCTTCTCCCAATATTTTCACCTGCTTCACCTGACTGACAAATTCTTAGCTCTTGCCCTTTACTACCTGTAGGCCTGTGCCCTCAGGGGAGCAATGCTGTACACATCCTACCAGCCTTTCACTCCTGCTCAACTTCCCATGAAATGTGCCTTGGAATCACATTATTAATGACACTCCTGGATTCCCCTGCTGGCATTAGTCTGGCTCTTCCCTGACCTTTACAGTAGACACTGATCATCCGGATCACTTTCCAGTTGTCTGCTGCCACCCCTACTCTACTGGCTTTCTTCCTCTGTAGCCTGAAACATCTTGTGAGGAATTGCCTTTCGGCAAGGGTATAAATGCCCTTGTTTTATTGATTTGTTTTCATTAATACAATTATGAAGTAATGTTATCTCTGAGAGGGTAACCTGCTAATTAGATTCCCCTTTCATAAGCTCCATACCAAAAGCATAGTGTAGACATGTGCCGTGATGCATGAGTAGCCTGATCTGCAGTGCCTGCACACCATTGATACAGAGGAGGTTCAGCGGTTACAGGTGCCCATCCGACAGCTGCAGTGACATCCAAGTCTCTACAGTGCAGTGGCTGCATTTAAGTTATGCACCCCTGTTCCAAATCTAAAAAACTATGAGAGTGCTGTCCTGATGGCACGTTAAACTGTAAAGAAATAAGCTAAACCTGAGTTTATTGTCTGGTGGCCAACATCTCTCACAATTATCCAAGCCACAGCAATGTTATATCACATGTGTCAGCCCTGTGAGCTCAGTGGTGGGGCCAAAAAAGGTGGTAATGAGTTACCACTGAATTACCAATGCATTACCGCACAGTCGACCTATGGGTTTGGAGGTAAGGTGGAGAAAAAACCTCCAGATAAATGCTGGGAGGGGGGGTTCCACCACCTTGCCTCAAAAAACTTCCATTTCGGTAGATTTACTGCCAGCGGAATTATCGCCGGTGATAATTCCTCTGGAATCTCCATGGACTCCATAAATGGGGACCAACACCACCATACCACCACTTGTAATCTGGCGGTAATTCTGCCGGACCAAGTGGCCGTAACAGTAAATCTGTTTGGTGGTATCTTAGAGGAGTTACCACCAAGATACCACCAAACTCATAATGAGGTCCATATATAACTCCCACCCAGGCTGTTAAAGCTGCTGATAGCAAGACTGTAGTACTGGGGTTTGCCACTCTTTGTTTCTTTGCTCCGTTGTGAGGGTAGGTAACACTCCCCAGAGAGACAGACGCTCCACAGGAAACTGTCCTGGGAACAGGATTCAAAGAGCACACCCATTTACAAAAGGAGTAGCATCATACCAGGGTGCTGCATACCAAAAAGGCTTTTGGGTCTATTAAGAAGGGGGGGTAGTGTAGACAGAGGGAGTTATTTACAGATAGAGGGAGGTTCCACCACCTTGCTTCTATCTGCCTCTATCCTTCCTGTCCCCTCAATGTACTGTAGCACAAAGCACTTTTGGGGTGATTACAGAAGGCAAAGTTCACTTGTCTCAAGAACAGAGATTGAACCCTTAAAGCAGGCTTACCTTTGCCAAAAAAACATGTAGACTTTGGCCTTTAAAAGAAGGGGTCTCTTACAGATTTGTATTCAATGTTGGTCATGCACTTAAGGAAGAAATAATTGTACCGTGGTTGGAAGAGTTGATCTTTCCAAAGTCCTCCACCAGTAAGGTGAAAACTGAGTGTCCAAAGCAGAGGCATGCTTTTTTCCCTAATCATGTTCTGGGAGCCATGGGAGTGAACTGCTGTTGGGCCGCTCTGCCAGCCACAAGAGTACCCATGACCTCACTGTGCTGAAAGACTCATGCAGTTGTGTGCCAGACTCCCCTGTGTCTTGTAGCATGAGAACGAGGACTAATCCGCTCCTTGAACCCTGGATTTGAATTAAGAGCATCCTAAGAGCCAAGACAACCAGAAAGCCTGTTTTCATCACCTCAAACCGGTCTACCTGCTTTTGAACTGGGTTCACCACATTTGGAAAAAACAGGACCAGCCTGTGTTGCCTTTGGCACTCAAAATACTCTTCAAACCAGTTTTTTAGTATCTCGAACCAGCTCGATACCACATCATACCTCACAGTGCCCATCACCTGCTCTTCTGATTGCCAGATCCTGATTTGAACAGCTGGAGTGTCACTCGTGGACTTCAACCAGCAGCTACCTAGCGACTCGACCCGGCTGTACCACGAACTGCCGCTTCATCGAACTGCACATGGGAGCATCAGGATCACTGCTTTGAACCGTCGACAACCTTCAAAATGAACCAGGGGAGTGCCACTCGCCGACCCTACCCAGCGGTTACTACACGTGTTGCAATGGCTCAACCCCAATCCGCTCCTGTGAGCTCTCAAACGCCGCCTTCAAACAGCTCTGAATTCGACCCAACTAGAAGCCAGCTCGCAGCTTGGATCAACACGACTCACTGCACACAGACTTGGCTAGAACCGCTCACACAACAGCTTGAAGCTGGTTCGAGGCTGTTGAACCGCCAAGAACCACAACAAGGTATTATTGACTGCTGACTGCCGCCAGCTCCATTTTGTGACCCTAGAGACAGGTTAAGTAACTTTGATTCCTTTTGCTCCCAGCAACACATCCTTTTAAAGAACATTGTGGTTTTTACTTGCCTTTCACCCCTGATTAATTCCAGAGTACTGCATCTTGCTGTCTTTGCCTGCTATGCTTTCTTTTCTCATGGGTGGGTTTTGTGTAGTGTTTTTTTTTATTTTGTTTTATTGCATATGATGTGTTTAATTAAAGTATATATTTTTATAGAACCATGCTTGGACATTCCTTTTATTTGGACTGTTATACTTCGCTGTTTGGGTTGCTACTGAATCACATTCACACCCCTCTTGAGAGTGTAGCCTTTCCTCTGCCCAAATTGCTACAAAAATTCAAGGAGGTATGCCTGTTAACTGTGCCTGTTTTACCGTTATTGTGTTGGCTCTTAGTTTGTAGAGGTTTGAGGGCTGAGTAGGCACTTTAGCCTCTGCTCATCCTTGTACTCCTGCAGGGCAGAAGTCAATTTGTCACACAGCTCTGCCTCCCATTTTCCTGTCGCCTGGGCTTTCTTTCAGAACAACACATTTCGAATGGGATTGTGTCCTCCGACGTATTCCTCATCTTAGATATCTCCTTCCAGCTCTGCTGGCCTCGGAAATTTTTTTCTCTCACTAGAGGGCGCTGCGCGTCGACGTCCTCCGAGTCGATGTCCCTTGACAGCCGCCATATCGACGTCGACGTCATCCTGCCTATAAAGGCCGCGCGCAGCGTCGGTTGCTCAGTTCCGTTTTTCCGCGCTTACTCAGTGCCTCGGAATACCGTTGCTCAGTTCTTGTCAGATTAATACCTAGTTACCTCGAGTTATTCGATCCGTACTCAATGGCTTCCTCGTCGGAACCGACAACTCCTCGATCCGGCTTCAAAAAATGCCGAGATTGTGGGAAAAAGATGTCGCTGACTGACCCTCACAGAGTTTGTCTGTGGTGTTTGGGAGCTGAACACCATTGTTCGGAATGCGAGGACTGTATGTCCATGACAGCTAAGGCCCTGAAGGAGCGTAGGGGGAAGCTGGAGAAAGGTAAGACTTTTAAAGCTTCATCTTCGTCGACAAAGTCGAGACACTCGTCTCCTCGTCACCATTCGCGCTCCAGGTCTCGGAGTGGGTCCCATCACTCCTCGAGATCGAAGCACTCGAAGAGGAGACGTCGAAGATCCCCTTCTCCGTCTTCCTCTTCCTCTGTTTCGCCAAAAAGAATCCCTTGCCCCACAAAACATAGTTCCCGGGCTGAATGGGAGGAATTCCGCAAAAATATAATGAGCGTCTTCGAGAAAGCGGCCTTGACCCCCTCGAAGAGTGCCGAGAGCGATGCTCTGGTTGAAAGACCCGAAGGTCAAAAACGCTGCAAGCCGCAGTACCCAGCGAAGGAAACCTCTCGACCGCGTCTCAAACCCTCGAGTAGGACTATGACCTCCAAATCTTCCTCGAAGGTTCCGTCGACGCCGTCGATGAGGGTTCCGTCGACGCCGAGGTCGGTGTCTTCGACGCCGTTGTCGAAGGGACCTTCGACACACGGGTCTGTCGACTCGACGCCAGCTTCGACACCGGCGTCGATGCCAAGAAAAGTCACGGTTACGACACACCCAGTGACTATCCCCAGGTCCTCGACGTCGATGGCTTCGAGATTGTCGAGTAGAATTCCAATTCTGTCGAGATCTTCGAGGCCTCCGCCTTTGTTTTTGACGCCACGTTCGAAGCCTTCGACGTCGGCGTCGACGACATCGACGTTTTTGAGGCTGATAATGACAAGTTCGGCACCCTCTGCCTTGGAAATGGGATTTACTCCCTTTATGAGTTCAGAACAATTGAGAACTATGTCCTCAATCTTGGAAGAGGGTGAATTGTCTGAACAGGAAGACACATTTGAGTTGCAGGGACCTGTAACCCCCAATTAGAGAGGAATTTTCCTCTGAAGAACGCAGGTTAAAGGATCTTCATGATTCCTTACATGAGGCAAGTGGATTAGACACTTCCCCTAAGGTGGAGTTTGCTAGGCCAGACCCAGGGGAGCATGCTGAAACCCCCTATAGAGCCTTAATGGCCAGGATCACAGAGTTCATGGGGTGGTCTGCACCTTCACAATCTTTCCAACAAGATGACCTCACGGATATTCTTGACAAAGGCCCACAGGAGGATCCTGTGGTGCCTTTTCATAAAGCTCTTCAGAGGAAGATCATGACAAACTGGGAAACCCCAGATGTCGTACCAGCAGTTAATAAAAAACTGTCTACAAAGTACAGGGTATCTTCTACAGACCCGGAGTTCTTGTCTAAACACCCATCCCCAGAAAGTCTGGTGGTACAGGCAGCATCCTCTACCGATGTCAAGACGGCTTATCCTACCGTCCCACAGGACAGGGACGATAAAAAATATGATGCTATGGCAAAGAAAGTCTTTTCAGCATGTAGCATGGCGTTAAAATCTGTGAATGCTACTTGCACCCTTGCTAGGTTCAACCATACACTTTGGGAGTGTGCTTCTACAGCGGCTGACTGCATCCCGGAGGGAGAAGAAAGGGATGCGTTCCTGAATATTATACAGGACGGTAAAGACGCTATGTGCGAATCCCTCCAGACGGGCATTGATTCGGCTGACAGTATCAGCAGAGCAATGGCAGCAAGTACATCAACCAGGAGATTCGCTTGGTTGAGAAAGTCTGGTTTTGCCCCAGATGTGCAAGCCAGACTCTTGAACATGCCATTCGATGGCTCTTCTTTGTTCGGGAAAAAGGCGGATGACAGTTTAGAGAAACTGCAAACTTCAAAAGCAGCAGCTAAATCCCTAGGAGCTGCAATCCGTCAGACTCCTTTTCGTCCCACAGGAACCTCTGCGAGGGGCAAGTCCTTTCACTTCTACTCCGCATTCGGAAGAGGTAGAGGACGACCGGTTCAAAGGGGACAAAGAAGAACTACCCGAGGTGGACGGGGTAGATATTCAAAAGCCGCAGCAACAGCAGGTGCCTCTTTACCATCGACATCTGCATCAGCCGCCCCAAAACCACTCTGAGGACTTCCCTCACAGGACACCTGTAGGAGGCAGGTTGACTCAACATCTGGCGGTATGGCAGGCTATCACATCAGATGCTTGGGCATTGGAAACAGTTGCCCAAGGTTACTGCCTGCCTTTCCTACGTATACCTCAGAGTCATCCACCGGGGATCAGCTCTCAGAAAGCTCCAGATCCACTCCTCTTGCAGGAAATTTTGGACCTGCTAGAGAAAGGTGCCATAGAACCGGTACCTGTAGCGGAGAGGAACAAGGGCTGGTACACCCCTTACTTTCTCATTCCAAAGAAAGACGGAGGACTGAGACCCATCTTGGACTTGCGAGAGTTGAACAAATTCCTCAGAAAAGACAAATTCAAGATGGTCACTCTTTCTCAGATCCTCCAGGCCCTTCAGTTCCAGGACTGGTTGGTATCTCTGGACCTTCAGGACGCTTATTTCCATGTGCCTATCCATCTCAAACACAGGAAATACCTGAGGTTCGCAATTGGCAACTCTCACTATCAATTTCGAGTGCTGCCATTTGGGCTGACCTCCGCCCCGAGGGTCTTCACCAAGTTAATGTCGGTAGTGGCTGCAAGTCTAAGGAGGGAAGGTATTCACGTCTACCCCTACCTGGACGATTGGTTGATCAGGGCTGTTTCTTCGGAACAAGCTCAGATCCAGCTAAATCACGTGTGCCACTTCCTTCACAGACTGGGCTTCTCCCTCAATTTAAAGAAGTCACAAATGATACCATCGCAGAGACTCCAGTTCATAGGAGCGATCCTGGACACTTCCCTGGGAAAAGCCTCGCCACCAGAGGTGAGGGCTCAAGATATTCTACAGATGGTCACCAAGTTCCAACATGCCCAACGTCTCCCAGCCTTCGACTTTTTGAGGTTGCTAGGCCTCATGGCTTCCTGAATTTTCCTAGTGCCAGAGGCTCGCTTGAGAATGAGATCCCTCCAGTGGGCACTGAGGACTCAGTGGTCACAATTCTCAGGGAGAATGACAGATCTTCTTCAAGTTCCCGACAGAGTAGCTCGAGACCTTCAGTGGTGGGCCTGTCAGGAGAACATTCTGAAAGGAGAACAGTTTTGGCAACCCTGGCCGGAGATAACAGTAGTCACGGATGCCTCACTCACGGGGTGGGGAGCCCACGCCAACGACTTGACCATCAGCGGTCGTTGGTCTCCATCGGAGTCCAGACTACATATCAACCTGTTAGAGCTGAGAGCCATCAGACTTGCGCTGAAGGCGTTCCTGCCAGCTGTACAAGGGAAGAACGTCCTGATAATGACGGACAACACAGTGGCCATGCATTACCTCAACAAAAGAGGAGGCGTAGGATCACTACCCCTGTGCAGAGAGGCGATGCAGCTCTGGTTTTGGGCAATCCAAGAAGGAATCTCTCTATCGGCAGTTCACCTAGCCGGAGAGAAGAACTTGACAGCGGACGCTCTGAGCAGGCAGGGCACAGTCTCCCACGAGTGGGAACTAGCTCAGGAAGTCCTTCAAGAGATCTTAGCCCCTTGGGGAACCCCTCAGGTAGATCTGTTCGCCACCAGCCTAAACAGGAAATGCGACCTGTTCTGCTCAAGGGAATATCCCCCCAGAGGAGCTCTGGGAGACGCGTTCATAGTGGACTGGGAGTTTCCGCTTCTGTACGCATTCCCACCGGTCCCTGTCATTCCTCAAATGATCAGGAGGTTGAGAAGATTCCGGAGAACCATGATCCTAATTGCCCCGGATTGGGCCAGGAGAACGTGGTACCCGGACCTTCTAGACTTGTCCATCTGCCCTCCAGTTCGACTTCCACTCAGAGAGAACCTACTCTCACAGAAGGGAGGTCAGGTTCTCCATCCAGACATCAAAACCCTCAACCTTCACGCTTGGCTTCTGAAAGGCTGAGGTACAAGGATTGGGACCTCCCTGATGATGTTATGGAGGTGTTGCTTTCGGCAAGGAGGCCAGCAACAAAGTCTTTATACCGCTGCCGTTGGAACAGATTTTGCAGCTGGTGTAGAGAACAGAATATCGACCCTTTTTCATGTGGTACACCAATGGTTTTGTCCTTCCTACTATATTTGGCAAATTCAGGCCTTCAAGTTGGCACCATTAAGGGCTATCTCGCAGCGCTATCCATCTTTAAGCGTACTGCGGAAGAACCATCCTATTTCAAATTACCCTTGGTAATACAGTTTCTAAAGGGGTTAACCAATGTTTATCCCCCAAGACCATTCCAAGTTCCCCTATGGGATTTAAACTTAGTACTAATTTTCCTGATGGGCACACCTTTCGAACCTCTCCATTCTTGTTCGTTAAGATTCCTTACCCTTAAAACTGTTTTATTAATAGCACTTACATCTGCTAGAAGGGTGAGCGAATTACAAGCTCTTTCTTGTAAACCCCCTCACACAATATTTCACAAAGACAAAGTTGTCCTGCAAGTAAAGCCTAATTTCCTCCCAAAGGTGGTTTCTGAATTCCATATCACTCAGAAGATTACCCTACCATCTTTCTATCCTCCTCCTCACCCGGGGAAAGAGGAAGAGAGGTTACACAGGCTAGACCCTAGGAGGGCTTTAAGTTTTTACATCAATAGACTAGCCAGGATAAGACAGGCAGACCAGCTGTTTGTAGGTTACGCAGGTCACAAGCTGAGGTTACCAATAACTAAGCAGACCATTTCCAGATGGATCATTCTAGCCATTCTGGAATGTTATAAACTGGCAGGGAAAGAGCCCCCTCAAAACCTTAGGGCTCATTCGACCAGAGGTATTGCAGCTTCTTCGGCTCTCAAAAGAGGTGTGCCGGTTAAAGACATCTGTGCGGCCGCTACATGGTCGTCTGTCCATACCTTTACACGTTTTTACAATTTGGATTCCTCCTCCAGTCAAGAGACTAGGTTTGGAAGGGCTGTACTGCATTCTATTCATCAATAGAAGACAGCGTGAAGTCAGTACTCCCTCCTCCAATAATAGAATACTGCTATGGGAGCCTATCTAAGATGAGGAATACGTCGGAGGACACAATCCCTTCGAAGAACAAGTTACTTCTTACCTTGTAACGTTCTTTCGACGGGATGTTCCTCCGACGTATTCCTCATCGACCCTCCCATCCATCCCCGCAGTTCTACTTCCCTTGTTGTTGCAGCTTACGCTCCTTCAGGGTGATTAGTTTAGTCCAGAAAGTATTATTGTGGGCTACAAAACGGAACTGAGCAACGGACGCTGCGCGCGGCCTTTATAGGCAGGATGACGTCGACGTCGATACGGCGGCTGTCGAGGGACATCTACTCGGAGGACGTCGACGCGCAGCGCCCTCTAGAGAGAGAAAAAATTTTCCAAGGCCAGCAGAGCTGGAAGGAGATATCTAAGATGAGGAATACGTCGGAGGAACATCCCGTCGAAAGAACGTTATAAGGTAAGAAGTAACTTGTTCATCTTTGCTGGTCCTACAACCAACCAATAGAAATTGACAACTGAGCCCATTCTGCATAACCCATTTACCTAGTGAGATCCGTGCAATAATAATTCCTTTCATCTTTTCACTGTGTGCTCCTGCCCGGCCCCTCTGAACTATACTACCTCTGTGACTATACCTGCACCCATCTGTGTGGATGACTGCTATTCCAGCAGGCGCCAACCTCTATTGGAGGGCTAGCCGTGACTTGCCATACTACCCACACTCTCTTCCAAGATGCCCCCAAGTCTTTTTGTCTGCTCCCACAAACTCCCCAGCCAGACAGACATGAGTTCAAATGGAAACGCAGAGCACCTACCCTGCCACCCTGTGCTGTCATCTAGCGGCCTGTATTGGGGATCGTAGGATCTCTCTATAGAATGACTGAGAAATGGTGCAATTACAGCTTTGTCCATAATACAATATCGCCAACGTCACAAATGATTAAGTTTGCATGTGACATATTCATATGTGTCGTTTCTTTGAAATATTTCCTTATCAGGTCATATCTTTTTGGATGTATTAGCTGGAAATTTTAGTGATCGGACAAAATGATCATCTGACCAGATCCCCTGAAATGGATCATATTCCTAGGAAATAACTGGTCTGTCCTTATCTCCATTGCCTGCATGTTTCCCCTGTGTGTTATCAAAGTCCAGAGGTTTTCTGGTGTTTTCTTTAAAGATATTTTATTGAGTTTTTCAGAACATATAAATCAACAAGCGAGAGAACATTTCATAAGACCTCCCAATACAACACAGCGAAATTCATTACTGTCTTCAGTTTTACATTTTGTTGTTACAATTCACTAAACATATCAACCTCAATCTCAAATACAAACACAGTTAAAATTAGGAGGAGAAGTTCACCTGAAAGGACACCAGCAGCGAATTAAAGGAAAGAGAGAAAGGGAATAAATAAATACATTAAAAAGATTCACAATGCCAACATCAAGGTTTTATAAAGTGTTTCAGCAGTAGCGGTTGGAAGAACATTTGCTCTCTATCTGACACAAAATCTAGGAATGGCCCCCAAGTCCGTGTGCACTTTGACAGCTTCCCTTCCAGCATGGCTCTACGTTTTTCCAGACCCAGTATCTCCCAAACTTTCACCCACCAGTATGACAAGTGTGGACCCTCCATAGTCTTCCAAAAGCAAGCTCTCGTGATTCGAGCCGCTATGAGCAGCTGGGAGATAACGGGCGCCCTATTGTCCCGACATTGGGTAAGATCCATCCTCCAGGTCATCCCCCAATAACAAGACTCGGGAATCCATGGGAACCAAGGTCCCAGTGATCTCTTTGATTTGGGATCGCACCTCCAACCAGAACGTTTGCATGACTGAGCAGTGCCACCACATGTGTGCTAGGTCCCCGCGCTCCCCACAGTTGTGCCAACATGTGTCCGGATAATCAGGATTCATGGCATGTAGCCTACTTGGGGGTAAATACCATTGGTAACAAAGTTTGATAGCGCTTTCCTTCACTATCGTAAGCAGGAGCTCTTCTGGGCTCTATACCAAATCTTTTGCCAGGACTCATCTGAGATCTCCAAGCCCAGTTCCCTCTCCCACGCAGTCATGTAGGGGAGTCTTTCACCCATGGGGACGTTCTCTAGGAGTCTGTAACAAGTAGTGAGTTTATGAATCTACTGCCCCCCCCAAAAGTTTAAGCTCTATTCTTATTGGGTTCCTGGATGCGGCCCGGCGGGTTTCTCCGTTTGACAGCCAATGACGGAGCTGTATATACCTAAAGCATTCAGCTTGCGACAATTTGAACTTCTCTTTGCACTCTACAAACGACAGGGGTTCCTGATTTGCATATAGGTCTCTTAGCCTCAGGGGCTCTGCCGGGCTCCAGCACTGATACGAACTAGCACAAAGGCCCAGTGCTTTCTGGTGTTTTAGTGATTGAAGATCAGGTGGATGACCCTGACCCATCTGTATGTGATTTTGCGGCCCATTTTGCTACAAGTACATTGTCTTGTGCACAACAAAATTGTTCCATTTGAGAATATTTAATATCAATGCTGAATCATGTATCTAATGTCTGACATCAATTAAGCAGAAGTGGCGTTTTTGTTTAAATGTATTTATTAAATGGCAACCACAACAAAATACAGTCTAGAGATCAGCGATCTGGCCCCCTTATTTCAATTAATACATACATCTGTACAACTCATATGTGTGCATGCATAGTCAGTATTTTTCCCAATATAACACATGGATTACAACTTCAAACCACTCTCCGCGTTATATGTAGTTCAACAACAAGCAGAGGTGATTTGAGGAGGTTTAATATTCAAAATGTAGTTAACAATTTGTAAAGAGCTACAAAGTACGTGAATCACTCAATTGATTGTGTCCAATGGCTCTTAGCCAACTTAAGTTTCTTTGAGTAGAAGGCTTTCGACCTTTAGCCCTTTCTACTTCCTTTGCAGAACATGTTCATAGATATAAATATACCTTCGGCATTGTGTGTATTTTGTGTAGCATTCTTTGCTGATCATTTCTGTCGGATTGTTAAATTGTTAGTGCACGTGTTTATGTATCCAGAAAGGATTACTCCATAATATGCTTTTCTCTGTACATGTTTGTGATATTTTGTGATTATTCATTGATATCCTTCATCAATTGACTTATTCAGACGCTTTGTGATTCTTTAAAAAAGATTAGATACATTTTGATTATTACACCTTATCAAGACACCTCTGTTTAAGTAAGACATTGCGGTATCGAATTTTCCCATTGGATTAATGTTGTTGTTTACCTATTAATTTCCCGTGTTCAGTTGTTTATACGGATTCATTTAGTGTGCTTTGCATAATATCTGGCAGAGACCAGGCGCCAAAGTGCACTTTTATGCTAAAATGGCTGCTATTTGTGCACACCAGAGCTAGTCCTATCTGCTTCCTGCAAGTGACTATTTGGCCACGTGACACGCGGAAGCAAATGGAGGAACATCGTTAAATGCGGGCAGAGTGGGCGGCACATGTCTTGTGCATCGTGCCCCTCTATGCAGTAAAAGCATTGAAGAGGTGCAGAGGAAGTAGGTTTCTGAGCCCCTTCTCTATCTTTCGCCATGACTCATGTATCCCTTTATGCTGTAGCATTTGGACCTCATTCTCTCTTGTGAACCTCTACCTTTCCCCTGTTTTTCTTTACCTGGTCCTTTCTTGTTGTTTCTTCCGTTGTTGTGCCTTCCTCAGTGATGCTTACCCTCCACTGCTCTTTACAAGGTGGGACTCTGTCCTGTGATTCCTTTTTCTCTGCTGTTGTAGCTTGTGGACCTCATTCCCTCCTGTGACCTTTACCTTTCCCCTGGTTTTCTATGCCAGGTCCTTTCTTTTTATTTTCTTCCATTGTTGTTCCTTCCTCAGTGATGCTCACTCTCCACTGCTCTTCACCTGGTGCCACTCTGTCCTGCGTTTCCTTTTTTTCCGATGCTGCAGCCTTTGGACATCATTCCTACTGTGACCTTCTACCTTGCCCCTTTTTTTTCTTTACCTGGTCTTTTCTTTTTGTTTGCTTCTGTTGTTGTTCGTTCCTTGGTGATGCTTATTCTCCACTTCTCTTTACCAGGTGGCACTCTGTCCTGTGCTTCCTTTTTTTCTGATGCTCTAGACTTTGGATCTCATTCCCTCCTCTGACCTTCTACCTTTACTCTGTTTTTCTTCACCTGGTCCGTTCTTTTTGTTTCTTCCGTTGATGTTCCTTCCTCAGTGATGCTTACTCTCCACTGCTCATCACCTGTTGCCACTCTGTTCTGTACTTCCTGCTTCTCTTATGCTGCAGCCTTTGGACCTCATTACCTCCTGTGACCTTATACCTTTCCCGTTTTTTTTCTTCGCCTGGTCTTTTTGTTTCTTCCGTTGATGTTCCTTCCTCAGTGAGGCTTATCCTCCACTGCTCTTCACCTGGTGCCAGTCGGTCCTGTTCTTCCTCCCTTGTTGACCTCCCTTCAGTGTGCCCTTCCTTCCTTCGTAAGTCTAACTTGGAACATTTCGGCTTTGCTGGTTTTCCCTGGGCACGCAGCCTTTAAATTAACTGCTGTTGCTGACAGCCACAACGTATTCCACAGCGAAGATTGACATTTCAGTGTAGTCTAATCTTTTTTTTTACACTTGATTACATGTATTGGCAAATATGATGTGCTAATGAAGCAATAGTTGATGCTCTATTACACAACATTCACCTAATGTATATATTTGTATGATTGCTTTGATGCCAAAATGTAGCATTCTTATGTGTACTCTTTAGGTGAATATTTCTATGATGTTTAGTCTACATATTGTCCTTTTGTGTCATTTATTTTTAAACGTTTTATTTAAAAGCTGTTGATTTGCTCATGAACTGCTTTGTTCCCAGACATTGCCATCTTCACCAACTAGCACCAAGCCCTCCCCATCCGATCCCATGAGCACCTCCAGAGCCAATCAGGTATTGTGCCATTTCATCTATGTCATTTCTTTCACTAGAAGCATGCACGGGAAAGGGGTTTGATTTCTTCACTCACATATCTGCATCCATTCTCATGGTACTTCTAATTGCTGCATGGCGTGCACTATACAGCTTGATCACCCTCAAAATAGTTTATTTTTTATTAATTAATGCAACAAAAAAGGCAGCAAGCAATCTTGAAAGGAAGACACCTTTTAACGTGTTTTAAAATCTACAGTTTGTTTTCATTTTATAGCTTTTAATGTCTGCATAGGTTGATTTTGGAAGTATTTTGTAATAGTATTGACGAACCATTCTAGTCTAATCCGATGTCTCAATGGTGTAAAGAGGAAATAAGTCAAGAGTTCCTAAGCAATGTTATCAGATGGAATTGAAATCTTTGCCTTCTAGAATGGGTGAGGGCTATGCAGAAGATTATCCTATTGTGAACATGCATTCATTGCATTTGGAAATATCTTATTTGCAAGAAAGAAGAACTGTCTATTGGGTACAGTATTTATCATCAACTACAAAACTTTCCCCAAACATCAGCAGAGACATTTGTCAAGCTGGTAAGAAACAGCAACAAAGCGGGGCCCTCGTGGATGCCTGCCCCTAGACATACACAAATCAATCATCGCGCAAGGAGCACCAGTGGAAAACTACAGAAACCTTTTCAACCAATCACTATTAACAGGGAAAGTACCGGTTTTATTCAAATCGGCATACATGATCCTCAAAGACACAGCAGGCAGCGTGGAAGACCTTGACAACTACAGACCCATCTCAAACATCCCCTATCAAGTGAAACTCCTTGAAACTACTTATATAGAACAATACAAGATTACGTAGACGAACACCTTCTGCTGGACCAGGCATAAGTAGGCTTCAGACCGATGAGAGGAACAGAATCAGCACTGCTCTCAATCTGGGACGACCTGAAGGCTAATGCAGACCCAGACACAAGCGCAGCTCTAATACTTCTGGATCGCTCAGAAGCATTTGGCACAGTCAACCATGAGATCCTCATCAGGAGATTAGAAGATATAGGAATGACAGAGCTATCCTTATGCTGTATTAAATCTTTCCTAACAGATAGAACAGAAACCGTCTGAATCAAACCCTTCAAATCCACCCCAAGAGAATCCACCTGTGGAGTACCACAAGGATCCTCCCTATCTCTGCTGCTCTTCAACATATACCTGGCTGCACTAATCAAGCTCATTGAAAAACATGGCCTCAGATGCTACAACTACGCTGATGACATACAGATCATCTGCAAAGTACAAAACACACACGAAGAAAACACAAACCTGCAAGAATGCCTACAAGAACTCTACTGCTGGATGAACACAAACAACCTCAAACTCAACCCTGACGAAACAGAAATAATGGTTATACCCAAAAACAGCCACTAAATCCAATGGCCAACAGAACTAGGAATAGCACCAACACCATCAACAACAGTATAGGACGTATGGACAACAAACTAACACTTGAGCCACAAGTAAATGCTAAATTCAAGAAATGCTTCTTCCTCCTGCACACAGTAAAAAGGATCCTACCGTTCCTCTCCTTCACCCACAAAACATTCAGCATCATCGCACTCATCATGTCCAGAAGAACGCCTATTAAAGAAACTTCAGCGTATCCAAAACACAGCGGCCAGTTCAAACTACCACAAAGTGAACACATTAGCCCAGCACTGAAAACACTACACTGCCTACCGATAAAACAATGAATAAGGTTCAAAACAATGTGCATAACGCATAGAGCAATCCACGGCCGAGAAGCAGAGTTCCTGAAGAAGAAAATAACCATCTACCATCCAGCAAGACCACTCAGATCAAGCTACGACATTCGCCTAGAACCAAAACCATACAATAAAAGAAAATTCGGAGGAGCATCTTTCTCACAGCTGGCTCCTAAAACATGGAATTTCCTTCCAAAAAACATGCACGATAGAAGGGATCATCTGGAATTGAGAAAACAACAAAATAACTTGGCTCTTCACCCCAAAATCAGAAGGGAACAAGTAGGAATCATACATTCTGTCAGAAACAGGAAGCCCAGGGAGGGATCTACAATCCATTGCCTAACCATCCCCAACTGGTGGGTGTAGGGAGGACATTTTGGACCTCTCATGCACACACACACTGCCAAGTTTACAGAGGAATAGCACAGTATCCAGGGACCCCCACTAGAAGTCAAGGGAGAGACCCATAACCTTCCTATCCTAAACAGCCCTATCACTAAGGCAGGGGGGAAAACACCTCCATGACCCATGCCCACAAACCACTAGACTTCTACAGAAGATAATTACCACACTGCAACATACCTGCCGACTAGGATGCCAAACAATATCAAAGCACACAGGATGCTCATAGATACCAACCACAGAAACCAAAGCAAAGATGTAAGAAAAAAAAACCTGCTGACCCAATACTAAAACCAAATTTTTCTGCAAACTCTTCTCCTACAGAAACTCAGACGACCACATCCCTGCAGAGCAAACCACACATACTTTACCTCACTGCAACAACATACAAACAACACATAACCATGCACAGCAGCATATGGGAATTGCTCAGATTCGAAAATCGCACCTAAGCTCAGTGAATGGTGCAAACCGAACTGAAGCTGCCAACAGAACATCATATCTCACTTTCCTATTCCCACTGCACTCTACTAACCGGTCCCACAGCCTCCCTTTTACACACCGTCATTTTTCAGATCCGCCAGAGCGCCACAGGACCACTCCTGGGGTGATAGAGTGCGGTACAAGTAACCTTTAACATTAACAAAACATATTTGCATTTACCTGGAAACAAGTGTGGAGGGGTTGTAGTGGTTCTGTGAACAAGCGTGGAGGGCTTGGAATGGTTCTGTTTGTGCGTGACTTGTTATTTCATTTCCAGATAGTTTGATTGTTTTGACAGCTCCATTCTGGTTCTATTAACAGTCTCCAGTGCTCTTAACGATTGCACCGTTTTCAATGAATGCTATTTTCTCTCTGTGCCTTGAACCTCTCTTTACCTTCGGTCCCTTGTTGTCTCTGCTCTGCCCTAAGGCAGAGCCATGCTCATCGACAGGTGGGTCTTGTGGGTGTTGCTGAGGCACTAGATATTTCTTTCTTTTCCTCTGTGTCTGCTTTGCTTTACCTCCATGCAAAAGGCCTGCTGCGTATTTCATGATTCTAACCAGTTCAACAATACTGGTGGACGTGCCGCAAAATTAACTCTAAATTTTAAAGTCCTGATACCGGAGTGGCATGCTGAATTTGCTTGCTTTTTTGATGCATGCAAAGTTTTTTTTTTATAATTGATGTTAGCCTGGGTGTGTGGCAGGCCCTGTGTGTGCATTTAACCATCATTTCCTTCGGTTTATTCGATTGTATGAAGGGAAAGAAGGGTACATTGAGGAAGACGGCTTGTTCTTTCATCTTTATGGTGGTTATGGAACCCAAAGAATGTACATAGGATTTCAAGCCTGGCCGGCACATGGCCCTTTGGGAAACACGATGAAGCTCCTATGTGTGTTACAGAGAGATTAGTTTGAAATCTTCCAGTTGTTGTGTGAATCTAATTTTCAAGTTCTGTAGTTGTTGCCAAATTCTAAGCACTACTTCATTGGGAGCTGTATCTTCAATGTGTAGTCCCCTTGGGAAAAATTCCTGCCTTCTTTTAAAGCACTGTACAATTTTGGAAGCCAACATGTTTCATGGAATTAGGGTGAAAGCTTACATTGATTAGATATGCAGGCCAATATCTGAGTTTGAAAAATATTACTGTCTGTTTTTTGTCGGTCCTTTATGCTGACATTCTTTTCTAAATAATGTATTTCATCTACTGAAGTTGGTGGCTTTTCGGAATGTATCAAAACACTGTAATGTCCTCTTCACGTGCAATCCAAATAAGTAGGAATAGGCTATACATGTGCTCGAGGTGAATTAGAGGCTTTCCCTAAATATGTTGTCATAGCATAGCTAGTTACCTTCTTGACTGTTCTCTGGTGATGATTGCATTTTCCAAATGAGTCACTGGGTTTAAGTACCAAATGGTATACATTAGGTTATAGTCCCTGGGGTTAAATGTCGTTGCTTCAGGACATTCCTGCTGTATAGTTCTTAATTCATATACAGGTTTGATATACAAGGAGTTCACATTCATGATTGCTAAGATTTGTCTTTTTGAAGGTGGCCCTACACTATAGTGCAAAGAAGGCAAGCTGAATTAGATAAGGAATCACCTGCACCTGATAGCATATGCCCAGAAATGTACAAGTTTTGAGAATCCACCAAACACTGTAATCCTGACTCCCATTCCATGTACACCAACACATATGGTCTGCAAACCGCTACCGCCACTCCCCCCTACTGCAAAAATACTTTGGACACACCCTCCTCACCAAGCTTTAGAGTTAACTGCCTCAAAAACTTCTGGTATAACCTCCCAATGCTTTTTTGGATCAACACTTGCCAATCCACCAGTACAGACCACATCCTCCTCTGAGGCTCAACCCTGCCTTGACTAACCCTGATGCCCAACAGTTACCCTCTCCTCCCCTATCCCATATCATTACCATGTCCACCTCCTTCCTCCCACTTCTACTCCCTTGGCTACTTCCACCCTCACTTGCCCCACAACATGCACCACATGCCCTAACAGCTCTAGGCACTCCAAGGCTTCCTACAATGATGTACACCACCTCCACACCTGCCAGGCTCACAGTCACTCCTGGCCATGCCACCATCAGTGCCTCACCCTGCCTAGGCCATTCTAGACTTGAATGTCTACACAATCGTACACAGCCACTGACTTAACCAACTCTTCTTCCGTTCTCATCCTTCTTGACCTTTCCTCTGCCTTTGATACGGTCAATCATGCCACCCTTATAACTCCGCTCTGTGATACCCTTTTCTCTCCTCCATCTCACTCTCCACCTGTGGTGTCACTCAAGGCTCTATCCTCTTGCCTTGGTTTTTCAACATTTACCTTACCCCTCTAGCCCATTTGATCTCTGCCTTCTCTCCTAACATCCATTGTTATGCAGACGACACAAAGCTCTCCTTCAAACTTCCCTCCTCTGCCTCCCTCATTCCTGGCTGTTTGTCTGATATTCAGGATTGGTGCACTGCTAACAATCTCTGCCTTATTGCCAGTATGACTGAGATCCTTCTCCTTGGTACCCCAGCTCCCTCCATCCCTCCTACACTCTGGCTGCCCTCCATAAACCCCCTCTCCTCACCCTTCTATGAGGCAAAAAAACATGGTGTCACCTTCGACACCTCTCTCTCCTTCTCTCCCCACATCACAGACCTTGCCAAGAAGGCCCACTTTCAGCTTCACCTCCTCAGAGACATTCTCCCTTTCCTTACCTTTCCCCAGAAACTCAATATCTCCAGAGCTCTGGTCCTCTCCGGGATGGACTTCTGCAACAGTATCTTCCTCAATCTGCCTAACCCCTCCCTTCGCCCCTTCAACTAATCGGGAATAAGACTGTGAGACTTATACTAGGCCTCAAGCCCGGTGACCACATCTCTCCAGCCCTAAAATGTCTCTACTGGCTGCCGGTTGATACATCATCCACAAGGCTTTCTAGGACCTGGGACCCTGCTACACCCAACTCTCTCTCCCTAAATACCTCTCGATAGAGCCCTTCGGTCTTCTAGCTCCAACTCTCTGCATATCAGATGCTTTTCCAAGCAGAGGGTGGGGGCTAGATCTCTCTCTTCCACAGGTGCCTCCCTCTGGAATGTCCCCCCGCCCCTCTCAGACTTGAACTGGATCTCCATATGTTCCAGAAGCTTCTCAAGACCTTCTTTTTCTTTTCCTCCTTCCCTCTGCCACTCCCCTACTAATATCCCTCTTTGCCTCTTGACTGGCTGCCTGGTTCCTTCAGATTCTTACAGGGCTCCTGGCCCTCCTCGGCCAGTCTAGCCCTGCATTTAGTATCCCCTGACCCCTCACCCCCCTCAACCTGCATTTGCCGTTCCGGGCCCCCTCCCATGCACTTGCCTGGCTGGGCTCACCCCTTCAGCCCTTCCAGTCCCATTCCTCGTATTTAGCACATGGACCTTCTTCCCCTGCACACTCTATATTCCCCTGGCTCTGTCCACCTTGCCTCCCTTGACACTCTCTTAACCCACAGGCCATTCCTCCCTTACCGGCACTTACCCCTCCCCTCTTCCCCGCACTTCCATAATCCGAATGTCACAAGGCTTAGTAATACCATTTTTGTTTTTGTCAACCCTGGTCCCCATCTTCTCCTTATTGCACCTTGAAGCACATTGTGTATAGGTGCATTTATCAATGCCCAATGAATAAATAAACCACCATCAATCTCCTCCTCCTCTACCCCTAGCCCGGCATCTCCCCGGGCACTGACATCCCCCCTTTCCTCACACCTCTCATCAACCCAAAAACCAAATTCCTTCTTGTTGGCGATTTCAACCTCAGTCTTAACGACATGGCTGATGCTAAGGCTACAGCCCTTGCAACCTCTTTACAAGAGATGAGTTTTGCACAAGAGTCAGCTCGCCCACCCATTTTAAGGGCCGAATCCTTGACTGGGTCACACCCCTCAATTTGCCCATCACGGTCACTGCCATTGTCCCTGTCCCCTTTACCGACCACTCCCTGATCCAATTCCTCCTACCACTTTAGCCCTCTGCTGCTTGCAAAGACACCGCCTCCCCATAACCTCCAGACACACTCACAAACTCACAGCCGAGTTTCTCGAATCTACCATCTGCTCCTATCTTGCTTCTCTACCTGATGATAATGACCTCAAAACCATCCTCACTTCCTGCAACTCCCTGCTACTTCACACTCTTGACCTACACGCACCTCTCAAAACTAGTATCCAAAAGAAACCCTCCATCCACACTTGGTTCACTGAAGAACTTATCTCCCTCCGCAAACACACATGGGCACAAGAACACCTCTGGAGGAAAAAAACCTCCATCAACCACAGATAAGTTTTCCTCGCTGCAGGTAAAACCTACAAAGCTGCTAGCATTTCCACCAAATCCTCTGTAATACCAGCATCCACGAGGCCAGTTCCAACACCAAGGAGCTCTTTAAAATGTTCAAGGAACTTGAAGCTCCAGCAGCTTCTATCATCAACTTCCCCAAGGACGAAATTTGGTGCACCACTGTCCAATCTGCACTGACTGACAAAACTATCAAACTGAGAAATAAAACCATCCTCAATAAAACCCTGCTTTCTGCCAAAGATGCCTCTCCTACTCCCCCAGAAGAACTCCCATCCTCCACCACCCCCTGTTCCACTTCACCCAAGTCTCTCCCTCTGATGTCCACACCATCATCCAACACCTTAAATCCCTCTAGGTGCAAGGGTGACCTCTGCCCGTCCCATATCACCAAAATATGTGCTGAGCCCTTGTAACCCATCATCTCCAAATGTATAGATGCCTTATTTGAGTCTAACTCTGCCCCCTTGGCCATCAAGGAAGCCTGGGTCACCACTCTACTCAGGAAATCCTCCCTAGATTCCTCCCTCCCCATCAACTACTGCCCCATCACTATGATTCTCTACCTTCTCAAAATCCTAGACCGCACTGCTTACTCCTAACTCCAAGCCCACCTGGAAAACAATTGCCTGCTGGGCTCTCGCCAATCTGGTTTTAGACCCAGGCACAGCACTGAGGCTCCCCCCCCCCCTCGACCTTAAGCCCTTAACTCCAGGCTATTATGGACGTCTATGCAAAAAGGACATACATACTCGTCCTTGGCACTTCCAGCTCGATGGTATTCGCGCTTCTGTTGAGCTAACCATCCTCCTCCTCCTCCTTCTTGACCTCTCCAATGCCTTTGATCTTGTCGACCAGGACATACTCTGCCAACACCTCAGCACTAAATTCAACTTCTCCAAAGAAGCCATTAGTTGGATCAAATCCTTTCTCCACAAGCGATTCTCCAGGGTCTTCGCCAGCTCAGAAGCTGCCAACCCCTTTCCTGTGCCCTTTAGTGTCCCTCGGGGCTCCTGCATCTCATCCACCCTGTACAACATGTACACTAAACCCCTTTTTGACTGCCTTGACAATCTTGGGATCCTTTACAGAACTTTGCAGATGACACTCAAATCCTGCTAAAACTCACTGGTAACCACGCCACTGACTCCCCCAACATCAATCAAGTCTACATCATCATTCAGGCCTGGATGGCTGAACACCATTTCTGCTTGAATGATGAGAATACTGAGCTCCTCATAGTAGGCTCCTCAAACCGTCTCAAATGCCTGGACCCCGCGTTTGCATTGTTTCCATAATTGGTAACCCTATCAGTGTAACTGCCTTACCTTCGCCAGAGCCATTACAGGCAGCAAACTGGATTATTGCAATACCGTTCTTGCAAGTTCTTCTTCAAGAAACCTTTCAAAACTGCAACTGTTTCAAAACAATGCGCTCTGGGCTGTCTGGGGCCTAAAACGCCTGCCCACATCTCTCATTTTAGATGGGAGGCCCATTGGCTGACAATTAGAGCTCACATCGAGTTCAAGATCCTCTCATTAACACATAAATATGTCCACAACACTGCACCAACCTTTCTCACCAAATGCATCTCCAAAAAATCAAAACTCCACAGCCTATGCTCCACATTCACCCTGACTTTAGCCATCCCTAGATTCACCAGGAAAAGAGTAGGGGGAGCCAGCTTCACAGTCATTGGCCCCACTCTTTGGAACACCCTACCTTCCCTCATCCAAGATGAACCTTGCTACCTAAATTCTTTTGTAAAACTAAAAATGTGGCTGTTCGACAAATACGACTAATCTGACATTCGGTGACCTCCCTGATCTTAACCCTCCTTAAATGACTTTTTGTATATTCATGTGTGCTGTATCTTGTTTGTTCTTCTCACTAAGCTGTACCAGCGCTGTGATACTTATGGGTTTGTGCGCTGTCAATAAATGCAACAAATAAATAAAGTTCATATAACAATCTTTCTGAAAAAGATACAAAAGGTTGTGCTTCTTATTGACCCATCTGGCTCTTGAAACTTGAACCACATAACATATGGTCCAACTGGATGACCAGGAAATATAGATAGAGATGATCAATAGTGATGAATTCCAGAAAGATATTGTGTGATTTCGCTCAAAGTCTAGTTCAACCAAAACGTTTGTCCAACACCCGCAAGGTTCTGCTTGCAGTCTTGACTTGACTTGGCTTGGGATTCAAGAAAGGCATTTGATAAAGCATACAGGAACTTTCTATGGCAAATACTTCACAATTTTCGTTTTGAAACAGAATGTACTGCAGGGAAGCTCACTCTTTATTAATCATTAATCTATAATATAAGACAATGGATATTTTACTAATGTAGCAGAGAAACTGAGAGGAACACTGCAGCATTGCCCAGTGCCTCCCTCGATATGCAATGGTAAATGAATCAATAGTCCAAAACCTAACAACTGAAACATCAGTTCCATCCTTTCTAATGGGAAATGTGCAAGTTATGCCAGATGATTTCATGCTAGCTTTTATTCTTTCGAAGGTACCTCATATAGCAGGTGATTGCAAATATCACAAATGTAGAGGGAAAATAGGGGATCCCCTACATGTGTGTGGCAGCAATCTTGTAGTAAATACTATAGTGTCATTAATTAAATGATACAAGTTATTAAAAAACGATTGCGACAATGAATAAATTAACTTGATCACAGCAAGCAAATACTGTATCTTGACTTTTATTCGTATGCTTCTTATTAAACATTTCAGAGGCAGAGTGTGTGGCCAATGCATTTCGGACCAGTGTCCATCGTCAGACCCGTCTTTGTATTCAACCGAAACAGACTCTAAACATATAAAACCTTGTCTTCCAAAAAGTAGGGATTACTTTCACTGGAAAGAATAACAAAGAGGGCACGCAACCCACTTATCACCATCTCGTAATGGCATAATGATGTTTGTTTATTCTTTATAATATTTACAACAGAACTTATCAGCTTTAACATTGGTTGAACGTTGAGGTGGTGTCCGCTCTCCATATCTTGTGTAAAATATCACAAATGTGGCATCCTTGTCCCACGGGTAAATATGTTGATACAGTGAGGGAAGATGTTTTTAAAGACTGGAGGTTTTGATAATCGGATTCCAGTGCAGCTTCTTAACAGAATATGTTACCACTCTTCTATTTCTTCCCTCAAACGGCAGCTGCCAGGCTGCCATATTTGCCCTGGAGGACTGTACAGCTGCACGTTTTCTTCTTATTGCAGACAGTTTGTTTCTAAATTCATTGTCCTGCACCAATCCCACCATATTAACTGTATTAACTCTCTCTGGCCAAAGTTTGCAATTTTAATCACCACAAACAGAATTAATGATATGCTTATAAATTACTGACTGTCCTGTCATTTTTTAGACCTAACCAGCTACTGCCAAAGAGCTAGAAGATGTCTTGGCCAGAGTGCCTTTACCGTAGATTATAGCCCATCCATGTTTTGTTCTTTATACATTTTAATGTATAAGTAAAAGGGGGTGAGTTTTAAGTGCCTTAGAAAATGATCTTGGTTGGTATTCATTTGTTGGCCAACTTTGCCTAAGGATTCCCTTCAGTTTCGTGTGTTGATTGATGTCTTCTCTAGGCTTCTATAAGAGCTTATTTTCTGAATTGTGCAGGTGTTTCTTGCATTTAGACTTTTATGTTCTCTAGGAATGATGCATGTCCATTTTCTGCAGGTTTGATTAATATTATCTGATTGTTCTCCATAATCAAAAAGCAATTTTTTTTATTGTTACATTGTTGACTATTCAGTTTCTCAAAGGTGTTGTATAGGTGTAGGCGCTCGTGTTTCATTATTGTAATTATTATTGCATCTAGTTTCTCCCTTTACCAGATCTGTTTAATGTTGCTTTTTTGTATGAACCTTTCCATGTACCAACCTACTGCTGCATTCTACTTTTGCTTTAAATCCTAGTGGTAGGTTCAGGTTTCTTTTTTTGTTTTGGTTATGCTTCATAGTAGTATAGCCTTTTAGCCCACCATTGATGGCTACATTGGGAGTTAAACGCCCCAGGATCGGGTTAAAGGCTTGTCAAAAGTGAAAGCATTTTACAAGGGGTCTTGTAATATTAACTTCTGTCTAGTCCACAACAGCAGGCTGTAAGGTTATTAATACAGAATCTGTCCATCCTGGTGCTCGGTTTTCAGTGTGGGGGATATACACGTTGTCACAGCAGTCTCTATGACAGCACATTGTAGAGGAGATTGGATTGGTGCGTTAGCATTTTTCCAACTTTGAAAAATGCATATAAATTAGAACCATTTGATAAAAGAAAAGGTGCTTAAAACTGGAAAGGCAGAGCCATCTTTTTATTTTTAAAGAGGAGGTTTCATCGTCGGACGTGAAGAAAGGTGGAGCTGCCTGGGTACGGATCTGCGAGAGAAGTGATGCTGCTGGAAGAGCAGAGGTACGCTTAAAAAAAAGTGGAGGTACGAATAGCACTTCAGATGCTTGGAACTGTGGTGTTTTATGAACAGTTCACCCCTGCATTTCTAGATCCGTGATTAGCTGCGACACACTATACCCAGGCCGAAAGCCGTACTGGGCATTAGGGGCCATGATAACAGAGTTAAAGACCCACAACACCTAGCACGGCATGAGAGTGGGGTCTATAAAGATATTATAACATGCATTGCTCTTAATAGAATAGTGTATGTTTCAGTACAGAAAAGCTGTTACGACATAAATCCACCTGGGTGGTCTCAGGGAGTTGGCTCGGGTGAATATAGCATTTCTAATAATCGGAAAGCTTCATGAAGAAATCTTCCAGCTATACTGATTCATGTAGAATGAAGATTGTTCAATGGGAATACTCTTTGAACATTCTGAGGGTTATAAGATCTGTTTTGGGAGACTTCTTCCAAGCTTGCTCTTGCAGAACACATGCAGTCACTGCATAACTGCTTTTGCAGAGCAGACCGTTGGCAATTTTGAAAGCTGGATTGCATGATTTAGTTTGACATTTGAAAGATTCTCAATGAAATGTCCCTTCGATGCACATGGTGTTTTATTTGTTTCATTTTGCTTTCTTTAACATGCTCATTGTTCCTTAGACTCAGTTTGACACGATTTATTTTCTCCTTGGTAATTATAAATTGTAGTATTATTATGTAAGAAGGCTGAGTTACTTTCTGTGTGTGTTCCATGCGGTGTGTGCATTATGTATGGTAGTAAGTGCGTGTTGGGTCTTCATTATGTGATTGTAAATAACTCCAATTAAGTGGTTCTTTATTCATACTGTTTGCCAAAAGCGTGGTGCTTATGTAAACATAGCTTAGTCCATAGAGGTGAACGGATTTTTGAGCGCTAAGCAATTCCGTATCAGATTGTCTTTCCAGTTGACAAACAGTATATTGGATACGAATGTTTTCATTCCTGTTCCTAACGTATTTATAAATTCAGCAGTCTCCATTTTATCGTGATAACTTCCATGTTGAAAAATAATGAAAACAACTGTACAATCGTGACCACCAAAACGTTTTTGTTTTTTTTAAATTTAAACAAATCTACTGCATTCTTGAAAGCATAATACTTGTTTTATGCCATCCTTCTAAATGTTAAAACGTAATTTTGATTGCTAACTTTTAGGACAACATCTTCTTCTGGCGGTCTGGTACTTCATATGTGTATTTTCTTTAATGGCAACCTGGCAACACATACATTCTTACTTGAATTGACAACCCCATATATAGGGGCACTCAGTCTAAATGCATCTCGGAGTAATGTAAAACGGGATTGAAGGGAAAGTGGTTATCCGTGAGTGCTGTTGCCAGCCGTAATTTTCTGAAATTACCTGCAGGATGGAATGAGCATGAAATGAACACTGTATTTTTGTGGGCATACTGAAATTACAATGTGTGTGCCAGTGAGGTGGGTGAGTGGCTCTATCGTAGAGAAGGAATGTTGTCAGCGGGATGTCACAGCTAAGCTTACTTAAAAAAAAAAGAAATCATTCAAATTCTACGAAAGAACTATGTTAAAGGAATTTGATGGTTGCAATGTATAACAATAAAAGTTATGGTTCCTAAAAGAACCATAACTCGGCCGCTGCTATGCACTGTTCATGGCATCCTTTGAGCGCTGATTGGCTTTTTTGTGTTGACCTTTGCATTGCAATTAAAGCGACTCCAAACAATCTTTCTCTTCTCTGTTTTCTTTTGCTATGCGTGTTGCTTGTTTTTTTTTCAAAGTGTGGCAAGTTTTTTTCTCAGAATTTCAAAGGTTTGCTTTTTAGGGAAACTTAACCATAACTTCCTTTTATACATGCATTTTTCCCTAAATGTTTTAATACTTTTTAAGATCATATCCGTAGAGCCCACTGTGCATGGCCTGAGGTCATGTCCATTGTGTAGTTTGCCAGTGGCAGGCCTTGGCCATACATGAGTACACCCAAACCCACCCAGCGTGGGCACTGGTCATATCTGCTGCCTTGTGCCTGGGACATGGCTTTTCACCATACCCAAGTTGCCAAAGCCACCTGACTTGGCACTGGCAATAGTTGCAGACTGTGCCTGGTTCTCACTTTGCCAGGAGCATGGACTTCAGTCATGCCCTGAACCCTCAATCCAACCACTGCGGCCACTTTTCCAGTAGCATTACCAGCAGACAAGGTCCTGCAATCCATCCCTAGTGGCCACTGCCCATTGCCTTTGCCATGGTTATTGTCCACTTTGGCATGCCCCAGACACCGCAGGACACCTGGAGTGGTCACTGGCCATGGCCTGCTCCCTGGGCATATTCTTTGGCCATGCCCTGGTACTCCAAACCCACCCACAGTGGCCACTGACCATTATAGCCCCAAGTAGTCACAGATCATGGCCTACAGCAATATCGTGTGGCTACTGTTCCCAGGGCCACTCAAAGTGGTTACTGTTCCCAGGGCTACTCAAAGTGGCTACTGACCATGGCCGTAGGTCATGGTCAGTGGCCAGTTTCCTCCCAAAGGGTTCACACACCATGGGTCATGGTCGTGGGCCATTCCTGGGTCCTGCTAAGCCTCCTAAAATGGGCACTAGGCTTAGCCTGTAGCCAGCCCCATTAGTCACTTTGCCCCCAATACCAGCAGTAGCCTATCAACAACCAGCTGGGTCAGTCGGCTTCCAGGCAAGTCTTAGACCCAACTGAAGCCGATGCCCCTCAGAAATCTCAGCCCAAATGCCCAAACTGTTCTTTAATAGGAACATGTTGTGATCCTCTGGTTCCCATATTGCTCTCTGTGGGGTTGAGCAACTCCAAGAAGGCTACAATATTCCGTGGATGCTATGATCAGGACAGCCATTTTCTCACTTTAGTTGGAGCATATTGCATTAATCGGAGCTCCTGCGACCTTGCTTAGTGGTGGCTCATGTGGCAACTACCTGACACTTTTGAAAGGTTTTGCACTGTGCCTGTACAAGTGCCCCCCTTGTAAACTGTGGACCACAAAGAGAGCCCTTCAAACATTGTTTGCTCTCCTTGAGCCAACCAGGTTGTTTGTTTTTTGGACTAGACAATCTGGCTTCCATTTGCTTTATTTATAGACCTGTCCGGTTTTGCAGACATCTGTGGTCCAATTATCTCCCTCCTTACCTATCCCAGCAACTCAGCCCCTGCACTCTACTTGGAGCCCCATGGCTCCAACATCTTTTTACAGCACTCTTTTGCTTTGCAGCTATGTTTGCCCATTGGAAACACCATAAACACACTGAATCTGGTTCTGCAAACAGACTGTGAGAAGTAAGTTATCCCTAATATGGTTTTGGTGACTTGTGTTCTTATTAGGGCCACTGGACGGATTCTGTCAAACCACAAAAGGATGACCAGTCAGATGAGATGCGAGGACCTCAATGAAGTTGGACACAAATATGTCAAGCAATTTGTGTTATTGGTGAGAGGAAAATTAGGTCTATGAGGAATTGCAATGGAAAGTGTTGCTATCTCTCCAATAGCGTCGACTGGTGACAGAACTTCTCAACAATTTCCCAAAAACGAAATGGTACACACACAAAATTACCCACTCCTCTCTTCTTGACCCCAAGTGACATGGCCTCTTCCTCTAAAAGACAAGAATACTGAGAAATCAAGAAATACCCAGTTTCCTGTTTTCCTTTTCAAAGTGGCTTATTTGTTACTTTCAGTTTTACACAAGGTGTAATGATATTACCTATTAATAATGCATCTGGTTCAGTTGTAAGAAAATCGAATAATAGATGTGTGGTGTAGCATTGAAAGCTGACACTCAAGAAATGTCCACTTACCTCTAGCCATTGTCTAGTGATAATTGATCCCTGGCGAGCAAGAAATGAAGTGCTATATATGTGGTCAATTGAGTGGGCAAGTGATTATTCCTGCTACTCGCTTGTACTGTAGAGAGAATCCTGACCCTTCTCATTTGCCACTTGTTTATATACCACAGGATCGTAGCTAGGCATCTACAGACTTTGTACTGTGCCACCCATTCATAATGCCCATTTAGCTCCAGATGCAAGAAATAGAACAGGCTCTAGACACAATAACAATCACCACACACGTTCACAGTAATGCACTTTATGTTCAAACTCATCATCAAGAACAGATAATCCAACTAGTTCACTTGTTAGACAACAATTCACATGTGATAATCATTTGCATTGGGGTCATGTGAAAAATAAGAGAAAGGCACACTCTACATCAATAAACGTTTTGCATTTCTGGTCTTCATTTGTGATGAAGGCAATGCCATATGAGTACAGTTTCAGATCTTGGTTAATTCCCTACCCGTGCCTAACATTAGATTGGTAATAGGATTATGAGATTAGGAACCCCCCCCCCCCCCTGCTCTGTGTAAAATATCAAACCCCCACCTAATACTTTGGATTCAGGCTACTTCATTGATCCTTTGGTACCTCAAGGATCAAGTGAGTTTTGCCTTCCGTGTTCACTCTGAAACTTTGCCAATTGGGCTCTCTGTCTTTCAGAATGATCGCCTCGCCCTTGGGTTGTCAGGTCCTTCTTGAAGCTAAGTACGACTGCCCCGTCTCTTCCAGGACATTGACCCGGATTCGAATTGCAGTCTTCAAAAGGACTCCCTCTTCAGTTTCACTGTTCTGTGGCCCAGCCGATGATCCTCGCAAGAGACAGCCACTTCCCTCCAGTCAGCCCGAAGCAGCACCGCTCTCTGCCCAGAAAGCTAGAAGAACCCCTCTTTCCCCCTTTCTCCTTATTTTAAACCACTCATGCAGTACTTCCTTCTCTATAAATTGTTGTATATTTCTTTAAGATTTCTGTAAGATTTCTTCTCCATGCTTCCATGGTGTCATCTGTCACGGCCCACCGAAATAGCACACCTACTTTTCCAGCCCCTCAGCGACCTTTGGACCACATTCTGCTTAGCACGGCATCCAGCGGCCCGGGGAAGGAATATGTCAAACTCCATCTCCTCCATCACTTCCTTTTTCTGTTTCAAACAATGAGCGTTCATTTTCAAGGACCATCGCAATGTTGCAATACGTGCTCTGAAACCTGCCCCGAAACTTGCTTTGCAAAGCGCTTCTTAATTTTATATTATTTTCTGAAGCATTATTTTCTGCATGCGGTAATGCCCCTGTTCATGTGCCTGCTTTTATGCCAGCTTCTTGTGACCTGTAGCCTAACAAATCTAACCCACTTTATTTACCCCAATATTAATTATTATGATATGATATGTCATTTATAACATGCCTGTACACAAGCGTTTCTAGGTGCGACAAGACAAGGAAGGACAAAATAAATGTTCTTACTCGGTCTTGTGTCATTCAGATCGCGCAAGTGCGACAACATAAGCTGCCGGTAGAAGGGGGAAGTGCCAGGGAGAGGGAAGGGAGAAGTGCAATCAGGTCAGCATTGCTCAAAGTAAGTGCAGCCAGGGCAGCGTGGTTCAGGATAAGTACAAGGAGGCAGGGGACTGTGGGGTAACAGTTACAGCCCCTAAGTGCACAATGAACCCATAGGCCCTTTAAGACGAGATAACAGTATCTGAGATAGATGGGGATGCAGATCTTACTCATACATCAATAATCAGACCGACTCAGGAAGTTGGCAAAAACATAACTGTTTTATTTGCAATTGTCTAAAACAGGGAGTACAACGGACATCAACGGACACCACACAAGTATTCTCTCTCTCAAGAGTTCTCAAAACATTTCATAAAAAAGCACAATTTTGTACTACAAATTTGTCATCACTGACGTCATATTACATGGTAAAATAAGAAAACCTACAGGGTTTATGATAGGCTTAAAGGGAACATCTAAGTATACTTTTATGGCGTATGGGATCGTGATTGGCTCTCTAAGGTCAGGTGGACAGCTATGCCCACCCCTAAAGTCATCTTCTGTGTCATACTAATAGACAACATTCTATTGGCTTCTCAAACTATAGGGCTCCTTTGCTACGTGGCCCTCTATGATTGGTTGGCACGCTTGTACCCTTCTGGAATATTCCACTCGCTAGCAGCACGCAAGCTGGTACCCCAGGTGCTGGAGGGGTTGGCTTGGTCTTGCCTCCACACCCAATTAGCCGAACATCTATCATCACTCCTGCAGTCTGCAATTCAATTATTTCTTTGAACTCGGCCTTGCAAAGGATCACTGTGCCAGAGAATAAAAGGGAGTGAGAGCATGGCCTTTTCTTCTCGTCTCAGTGTAGCTCGCCCCAAAGTCTATTTCCAACTTGACCATGTGACAGGAGACCGTGTTTTGAGCTCCTTTGTTGCATTTAATACTATTTGATGAATAAAACCTGGCACTTCTAGTGTTTTTCCATTACACCTCAAAGAGGAGCTTGGCTCGTTTCTCACGTTCATTGGATCTCAAGTAGATAACCAGGCTCCTGACACTGGGCCAGGCAAGCTACTCGAATCTTCCTTCTCTGTCAGCTGTTTTATTTTACTGCACCACACTTTCACCCCTTCTATTCACGGGTCCAAGTTTGCTCAAATGCATTGTGGAACATCCAGATTCTATACACACACACATATATATTTGCGATTGCACTTGGGGCAGAATTGAAAAGGGGTACCCTCCATACGCACCTTGAGGCAGCGGGCTGTTAAGTGTAGGAAATGTATAAGGTGTACCTATATACCAAGAGTGTAGAGTATGTACCACCCCCCACTCTCCCTACTTGCAGGGCCGAGACCAGCGGCCTACCAGGCCCGGGCCGAGGCCAGCAGCCTTCCGAGGCCGAAATCCGTCGTGCAGCAGCCGACGGTCGATTTCTTCTCCAGCCGGCGTCGAGTGTCGAAGTTCGACGTTGGGGTGGGAAAGGATGTCAATAGATTATTATTTTAAATTCTAGCAAAAGTATGGCTAAGGCCAGGGGACTCCGCAAAATGCTTCCGACCAGTATGGCGGAAAAAAACAATCTGAGGATCCTAGACGCGTGAGGGATCTTGGGTACAGTGGACGCCATACTAGGGATAGTATTACTGGCACGCCCTGTGTCGACGCCCATTTTCGAGTTTCAACAAACTGTAATACTCCGCAGCTTCCACTGGATGTCGGCCTATGCACAGCATGTGTATCTAAGCAGATACAAGCACGGTGAGTAATGTATCATATATATATATATATATATATATATATATATATATATATATATATATATATATATATATATATATTGGCAGCACCACCAGCAGTCTATTCACTACGTATAGCCAGCCTTATGATTACTTGGTCTACTTGTGTTATTGCATCTGTACAATTATAAAACGGCTTTGCATTTTCTTCAGTGCTTCTCTGCATGTGCAATCTAGATTTTGCTCCCAAAATGTTGCTCGATTCGTTACTTCGCGATCAAAATTCTATAAGGTCTGTGTACTCTCTTCATTGGCATCTCTTCTAGGTGTGTCATTTCTGCTTCATGTGACGTCACCAGTCTTCTCTTTCATTCATCCTCACACTTCTTCCGGAACTTCCTTCAGAAGACCGTAATTTCTTTGCGGATATATCATATAGGGTTTTTTCAATAGATACCTTGTTTCAAGGACTCTTCGCGATATAGGTACCATTACTGGCTTTGCGCATGTCGCAATTTCCGGCTGCCAACATATAAGCAGTATGGGGGCGGGACTTCCAGTAGAGGTGGATCCTCCTCTACAATGGTATGCCTGGAGGCGGTACAGGGGGGACTGATCATGGTGGAGCCTGGTACCCAGTAAGACTGAGGGTAGCCAAGCAGCCAGTCGGCGCAGCAGCAGGTAGGTCAGCTGGGGCGAGCGAGAGGGAAAGCAGAGGAGAACAGGAAGGTCTTAAGCTGCTTCTGGAACTTCAGGTGCTTCGGCTCAAATTTGCGAGGGGCAGGGTGGCCCTTGCAGAGGGAGGCACCCTTGCAGAGGGAGGCACTGCAGAGGAGAGAGATATACCTCTCACTCTTTTCCTGGAGAAGTGGCAGACCCTCATAGAGTTTGAGGTAGCTGAGCGAGGGGCTCGAGGAGGAAGGTATTTTGGAAGAGAGACATGGATGTAGTGCGGACCCCACCCCTATAAAAGCCTTGTGAGCGATGCAGAGGGTCTTGAACTTGATCTTTGCAGCCATTTGGAGCCAGTGGAGAGCTTTCAGGGCTGGAGAGATATGTTCTCTGGGCTTGAGGCCAAGAACAAGTCTTGCAGTCCTGTTCTGGATTAGTTCCAGAGGGCGGAGAGTAGAGGAAGGCAGATTGAAAAATAGGCTGTTGCAGTAGTCCAGCCTAGAGAGAACCAGGGCTCTGGATACAGTGAGCTTCAGAGGGAAAGTGAGAAAGGGATGAATACCTCTGAGGAGTGCAGCTGGTAGTGGGACTTCTTGGCAAGGTCCGTGATGTGAGGATAGAGTGGAGTCGAAGATGACCCCGAGGTTTTTTGCCTCACAGGCAGGTGAAAGAAGAGGGCCCTAGGAGGGTGTCCAGAGAGAGAAGGAAAGCAGGAGAAGGATCTCAGTATTACTGGCATTAAGGCAGAGATCGTTGAAGGCACACCAATCCTGAATATAGATGGATAGACAGTCAGGAATGAGCGTGAGAGGGGAGGAGGCTGAGGGGAGCCTGATAGAGAGCTGAGTGTCATCCGCATAACACTGAAAGTTAGAGTAGAAGGTAGAGTTAAGGTAGGCCAAAGGGGCAAAGTAGACATGGAAGAGCCAGGGTGATATGATATGATATGATAGTTTATTTATATAGCGCCTATACACAATGTGTTTCAAAGCGCTTCAAGGAGGGAGGGGACAAAGGAAAAATACAGTTACATTCCGCAAAAGTCCTTGAAACAATACAGAATGTGAAAATAACTATCATAATAGGCCTGTCGACATTTCTGATAGTGCAAGTGCATAGAAACAAGTAAGGCAAGAGGTAGTGGAAAAGGAGAACAAAGCAAGCAGTCACATTACTATGTCTGACGACAATTTACGCAGTGCAGGTGGTAACAAGAGGCGGGGTGGGAGGGGGGGGCAAGGGGA
Source organism: Ambystoma mexicanum (assembly GCF_040938575.1). Classification (NCBI taxonomy): domain Eukaryota; kingdom Metazoa; phylum Chordata; class Amphibia; order Caudata; family Ambystomatidae; genus Ambystoma; species Ambystoma mexicanum. The sequence goes on from NC_090940.1 coordinate 60,028,081, forward strand.
CGGAGGGGGGAGGGAGAACAAGGCACGCTACTGAGCAAAAATGTCGGTGACAAATTTGAAAAGTAGGGGAGGGGGGAGGGAGAGAACAAGGGGGGGGACAGACAAGCTGCTATCAAGAGTCACGGAACAGATGATAGGAGTAAGTGCTAAGAGGGGGAAGACTGAGAGGAGGGAAAAAATAGAAGGGGGGAGTAAGAAGGAAGTGGAAGAGGATGGAAGTGAGAAGGGGGAACGGAAGGGGGCAGGAAGGGGGGTGAAATGCAGAGCAAAAGAGGGGGGGAGCAAGCAGGGTGAGGGCACACAGACACTCAAGGAGGGGCGGGGGGAGCACAGATACTACGGCGGGGCGGGGGGGCACACAGGCACTCATGGCGGGGCGGGGGGGCACACAGACCCTCATGGTGGGGCGGGGGGGCACACAGACACTCACGGCGGGGCAGGGAAGCACACAGACACTCACGGAGGGGCAGGGGGGCACACAGACACTCAAGGAGGGGCGGGGGGCACACAGACACTCAAGGCGGGGCGGGGGGGCACACAGACACTCACGGAGGGGCAGGGGGGCACACAGACACACACGGAGGGGCAGGGGGGCACACAGACACTCACGGAGGGGCAGGGGGGGCGCACAGACACTACGGCAGGGCAGGGGGGCACACAGACACTCAAGGCGGGGCGGGGGGCTCACAGACACTCAAGGCGGGGCGGGGGGCACACAGACACTCACGGCGGGGCAGGGGGGGCACACAGACACTCACGGCGGGGCAGGGGGCACACAGGCACTACCGTGGGGCGGGGGGGCGCACAGACACTCACGGAGGGGCAGGGGGGCGCACAGACACTCACGGAGGGGCAGGGGGGTGCAACAGACACTACGGCAGGGCAGGGGGCACACAGACACTCACGGAGGGGAAGGGGGCGCACAGACACTACAGCAGGGCAGGGGGGCACACAGACACTCAAGGCGGGGCGGGGGGCACACAGACACTCAAGGCGGGCGGGGGGGCACACAGACACTCAAGGCGGGGTGGGGGGCACACAGACACTCAAGGCGGGGTGGGGGGGCAACCAGACACTCACAGCGGGGCAGGGGGGGCACACAGACACTCACGGCGGGGCGGGGGGGCACACAGACACTCACGGAGGGGCCGGCAATCCGGCGTACCGCGGTGGACAGCGGTAGACAGGGCCTTAGGAGTGGGCCTTGTGAGGAGGGCCGGCCAAGCCTGCCGGCCTCCTCATTGGCCCAGATGTAGTGGGCCAGGGCCAATCCCAGGCCACCAGCAGCAGGATGGAAGGCACTCCGGTGCCCAACAAAGAAAGAAAGAGCCATCTTGGAATGGCCGTGCCTCGAGAACCCAGGGAGGCAAAAACACACAAAGCATGCAAGCAATCTGCAATTTAAAGCCAAGAAAGTACATGTGGCTGATGGCAAAGTCACGTAGTCAAATTAGCAGAATGCTATAAGTATGCTGTGGTGCCATCATGCGCCGATACAATAAGCCCAGGGGGGCTTACCTGCAGTTCCGAAAATGCATCGTGTGCATTGCAGGGCCTCAGGATGGAAGAGGGGAGGCATCCAGGTCGCAGCTCCGGTCGCCGTAGATGGAAGAAGTGGGAGGTTAGAGCCCTGGGGAACACCACATGTGGAGAGAGAGCTGGTGGAGAGAAAGGACCCAAGTTGGACCTGGGAAGGTCGGTCCAGGAGGAAGGACAACCACTCCAGGGCATGATCCGCGATGGCCAGGTTCTCACTGAGTTGATTGATCAGTATGGCGTGATTGACTGTCAAAAGCAGAGGAAAGAAAGTCAAGGAAGATAAGGACAGAAGGAAGGCTTACATCGAGATTAGTGAGCAGATCTTGATAGTTCTTCAGGAGAGCACTTTCCATGCCTCTGGCTGCTCTGAAGCCAGACTGATGGTCATGGAGACAACCAACAGATTCAGTGTGGAGATTAAACTGGGAGATGGCCAGCTTTTCTAGGAGTTAGCCCATGAAAGGAGAAATTGAGATGGGGTGATAGTTTGTCAGACAGGTAGAATTGGCAGAAGGCTTTTTAAGGAGTGGTTGCACAAGGGAGTGCTTGAGGAGAGAGGGGAAGGTTCCAGTGGCAAAAGAGTTATAGCAGAAATCGGCCAAGGCTGGAGCAAGGGTGTCAATGTGGTCCTTGATGGTTCTGGAGGAGCAGGGGAGCACCGGTTTGATGACAATTTCAAAGATCGGACTTGTCTAGTGTAATCGGAGAGAAAGGGGAGAAGGGAGGAGGAGAAGGAGAGGTGGCCGGGGGGTGGAGGGTGAGGTAGAGGGGGAGAGGAAGAGGAGACGACAACATGTTAGAAACCAATGTCACCCCCTTGTTATCCCAACACTAAGTGTTAATAGCTACACATTGAAAATACTGCACAAACCCTTCAGCTTAATAAATATCCTAACAGTACGCTGAATAAGCATCAACTAAATATCACCTTCTTAAAATTGATTTTCTTTCAGTGATCTCTATGCCTAATACTGTACCCTTCGCGTACCAATAACAAAGAAGAAATGACGTGGGCTTCAGTCCTGCTTTCAACTATGCTTTAGTGACTGGTAGGGCATTTTCTTCAGCATCCGATTCAATTCACCAGTGTTTTTAAAAGTGTGAACGTCACTCTTTCCAGATTGTTAGGAAGACATGTGACTACTCTGTCCAAAGGAAGAACCACAAGCACCTCGCAACAGTTATCAAAGGTATGTTACTGGTAAACCAAGTCGGCACCACTAAAGCCACGCTCTAATCTCAAGACTCTGTTTCCCACACATGTGTAAAGCCCGCATTGGTGCTTGTCTTAACTGCTTACGGTAATGCATTATGCCGGTGGCGCGAAACAAGGCCACTCACTACTGGAAATAAGTAGGGTTGGGTATGAAAGTGTTGCGTGTTCAACGGTATCCGCTATTACATAAACTTTGTAAAGTTGCTGTACCATTTTATATCAACATGTATCTGGAGCTTTGATCCAAATGTGGGTGCCAGGCAAACTAGCATTACACTGGTGCATAGTTTCTATAATATGTACTCGTTTGTCCCTTACCCTTTCTTCCATCCTTTGGGGTTTTTCCCTGGGAATTGGACGGAATTGGGGCTTGATGCTGAGCAGTAACAATTCCAAAGAAAAAGAATGGCACTCGCCAGCCCTTCTCTCCACACTGGTGGAGAAAGAGCATTTTGTAGTGGGGAATGCTTTTTATGCGCCTTGTTTTTCTTTTGGACCGGCCTGCCTATGTCCAGGGTTATGGGTTTGAAAGACTGCAGGGGCTGCAGGTCCTGTGGTAGAAGGGCTAAAATAACCTGCAAGGGAAATTATCAATCGCCTGCTACCTTCCCTCCTTCCCATGTGTCCGCTCAGACCTAGCCTCTTTAGTTTGCGTAATGTCGCGATTAGTCTACATTCCGTCTGACTGAGTGAAATGTGCACACTGTGTGAAGCGCACGTGCACGGGTTCCTCCTGTCGTGTCGTTTAACAGCTTTAATACATATCTTTGAAAACAGAACAGTTTTACTGGAAAAGTCACGTGTGAGACCGGGTCAGGGTGACTCTTGCTGTACAGTCACTGTCACCTTCCGCCGCCGGTGAATGCTTTAATAGTCTTCTTGTTAACAGTTCCCGGGACGCCGTTCGTCACACATCACGATTTGCGCGCCCGGTTTAATATTCATGAGAGTGAACCACCGCAGCCCAACCGAACAAATAACCTTTATCGCAAAACTTGGCGTGTTGTACATAATTTACTCCTGCAAGTATATATAATATGCATGCTTCTACCGTGGGTAATATGCAATGTAGCAAAAACATGAAATGCTTCTTTTGACTGGTGCATGTGCGCCACCGCTGTCAGGGCACTGGTGAAGAAACTTCAGATGTTCTCCTTCCATTGGCATAGGAAGGTTGCGGTATTACAAAACACAGTAAACACATATGAATTAGTGTGGTGCCCTCTAGTGGTTATTTAGGGAGCATGGCCTATGAAATTAATATTTTCCTGACACATGAAAGGGAGTCTTCAGAAATGTGTTGTGTGTGTTATTCCAGGAGGGGTTGGGATCGCAATGCCCTCCTATAAAAGTGCTTAGTTTACAGAACCTTTGCAAAATGGGTAAATGCAATAAGGAAATGACAAAAGTAAATATTACAAGATAGCAGTAAAAGTAAAGCTGCCTATACAAAAAAGACTTTATTGCATTTGTTGACAATTGAAAACTTGAATAGTATACGTGTCTACTATGTAATGCCATTGTACATTATAAATCACGTTAAAACTGATGGGTAAAGTAAGACAGAATGGAGCTAATGAGCAAAATAGGAGCTCAGTGGGAGTATTAAAGGAAATAAAAAGGACAGCGTCAACGGCGACCATTCATATGTGCTGGTTACACTGGTTAGGTCTGCCCATGGAAAGGCTTCTGGGACGCTTCTAATGTATTTACAGTGTAATACATTCGCTTTTGCTATGTATCTCAGAGAGGCTGCACCAGTATTTCATCATGCAGTGAAGCGCCACGTTATCCGAGAAAAGGAACTGAGGCTAAAGATCTCAGAGAGCTCATTGGGGTATTTTCTATGAGCCGTACCATAAAGAAAATGCATCAACGGCTTGCCTAAGCCTTGAGTGCGGCTAATTTTCAATCATTTGTATGGCGGAGAGGAGGGGCAGAACACAACTTGCGTTCACTGCCTCCCTTCCTCACCGCCATGCAAATGACACAGCATTCGCGTTGGCATAGATTTTCATGCTGGCGCAATGCTGGCGATCCCTATGAACCCTGCTAGCTTTATGCGCCAGCCAAGGGGATTTTCTCTACAAAGCTGAACAATTTGAGGTCACAAAGTTCTATATCAACAAAAGATTGACATCAACAGTCTCATCGTTAAAGAGTTCATCTTCAACAGAATCCTCGTCACACAAGGATTGAAGCAAATACGGTCTACGCTCCCCTGACACTATAGCAGTCTCTGGTGGAAGACATGTTCACTTTTGTGAGGTTTCCAGCAGAGCGGATATAAAGCTGGATACTGCTACTTCCATTGCTCAGGCATTTCCTTAAATTTGACATGGCCTCACGCTGCACAGATATTCATTGGCAAGACTAATCCATTTAAAAGTATATGGCGAACAAAAGATCTTGGATCTCACGTTCAGTTACCTTCACTTCTTGGCACCCACGCTCATGAGAAGGTGTCACATGAAAATGACAGTGGACGCCTTCAAATCGGGACGATTTGAGCAAATGCAAAATAAAAAGTAGCATCTGAAGTAAAGGCTGAGGCTTTTACCAACGGATTGAACCCTTGTTTAGCCAGCTGCAGCGAACACAGAGGTTACTCCCACCATTCCAAAAGATACATCAGTGGAAGGGAAGGTTACTAAACATCAGCAGCTGCGGACATGCCACCAACTCCACCAAAGCAATAGCTCTTGCATCTCTCAACATCAAATTGTCTGGAAACATCTCAAATGATCTAGTCTCCTGCTGAAGATGGTGCTGAATACGTTTCAAGATGACTCTAAACTCAGGTTTCTGGTCTCTCCACCCATCATGCCCCCTTGCAACTGTAAGATCCTCTTCATTTGGACTGGTCCATCCATGATAACAAACATTATTACTACATAATAAAGCAGTGCAAACAGTGCAACCATATTCATGGGAGAATGGGATCTACTTCCCGTACTTGGTGATACTCAAATATGTCTCTGTTCAAGCATTCATATGGAGGTGGAGAATGGGGTAGGGGGAAAAGAAAAATTCAGGAGAATGAACTCCATTAGATTTCACTACTTCTAAGGAAATGAGATAAGATGTGTGTCCAAGATGTGTGCAGGGAATATATTTTCACATACCAGTAACTACAACATCCAACATTCCAAAGATGTAATCTTCAGAAATGTCAGTACACTTTTCATCTCAAAATGCATTGTGGTGGTTGCCTCACTTTTCAGAAAACCAAGACGTTTTGCAGGTACCCTACCTCTCTGATTAGTTGATAAAAGAAAGACTTTCAAACTCTTTGTTAGTTCTTTCAGAATTTAGGACTTAACGTGACTCTGAAAAATGATCACCGCTCGAGGTATAAAGGCTTAAGTACTTGGGTGCTTTTCTAGGTGCAAACATAGCAACAATCTCTCTACAGTAGAGACTTACATCCATCCATAGACGTGCTTCTAGCATCTGATACATGGTCTCCTGAATCTTTATCCTGCCAAATGGAAGGGAATATACCAAGGGCCAATGTACCCGGATAGCAGGTTCCTTAGGCTAGTAGTGAAATATTTAACTTTTAGTTGAACCTATCAACATAATATTTGGTAACAGATGGCCCACTGTAGGTTTGGAGCGCCCATATTGGACAGGAGATCTGGTATGACATAGAGAAAGCCTTCCACATAAACTTGCTACAATTGAAGGTGTTTCTCTACTTGATCACCACAGACTCCCTACATATTTGACCAGAAAATACCAGTGTTGCATTACCTGAACAATCAGGGCAGAAGGAGATCAAACAGTTTGTTCACAGATCTGTGGGGGAGAATATTCAGGTGGACTCCTTACGCAGGGTTACATGAGATTTTAACGAATCACAATACAACAAATGCATTTTTAACGAACCAAAAATATCTAAAGAAAAGGAAAACATCTTTTTTCGTTATTTTTGGGGGCATCCCCCCAAGCCCCACTTTTTTAATTCTTATTTTCCCCACCCCCAAAACTACTATTCCCATTCCCAACTCTCTCTCTCTATATATATATATATATATATATATATATATATATATATATATATATATATATATATATATATATATATATATATATATATATATAAATAATTCCATCCAGGCCTCTCCGCCCTTTCCGTGGTTGACGGCAGACAATCCTTCTTGGTCTGTAGTGTCACTGAGAACCAGGCGACTCTGCAGCAACTCCCTTGGTCCTTACCGTCCCTATTTCCCTCTTTCATCCCCACCTCCCTTGTCTGGCTGGCAACCCTTCATGGCGGCCGTAGGTCATTGGCTTCCGACCGATCATTCAGCAGTTGGGCCCAGTGTATCGCCACTCCCTCCCCTTCCATCTCAGTTTCTGCCCTCTGCAGAATCGCCAGTTCCGCCATCCCCCATCTACGAACATCCGCCCACCACATATTTATTGCCGGGCCTTGTGGGCGTTTCCATGCTATAGCTACCCGACGTTTGGCAAGTATTAACAGAAACCGGTCCATCCTATTTCGTATTTTATGTTTTTATCCCCCTGGGAGATTACCCCAAATACATATTCCCGGATTCTGTTCCAACTTGATCCCCAACAGCTCATTCATCCCTTTAATCACCTCATCCCAGTACTTAGCTATTACACCACACTCCCATATCATATGTGTTGGGTTGGTTAAGTATTCCCTTTGTTGTTTTCAATTCGACAAAATCGTGCATACCCTTAAGCAAGTCCTTCATGTAAGATCACAAAGTCCTCCAAGCCCAGTTCTCTTTCTGAGGAAACACAAAGATAGACCTTCTTGCTCCAATACCTGCCTCTTGGTACCCAGAGGTAGAATCCAAAAGAAATGCCCTATTGACCGACTGGTCAGGGAATTAAGTGTATGATTTCCCGCACATTCTTTTCCTCCCCTAGGTGATAATTAAATAGAAGCCATTTGGGCAAATGATGATTCTAGAAGCCCAAGCTTGACTATGCTAATGATGGTAACTGGATCATCTGTACTTGTCATTGAAGCCGCATAGGAAGCTTCCAAGCAGGCTTGGTGGTCTGACCTCATTGACATGAGCGTAGGGGCCTTTGTGTAACCTGCATGCAGTGAATGGGATGCAGAATAACTCCGGAACCAAATACTTGAACCAACTCAGGAAGATGGCAAAGGTTTCTTTTTTATTAAAAATTATCTAAAACAGGGCGTTACAATGGACATCAACAGACGTTCGCTCGAGCTCTCGGCTCATCTTACAAAAAATCAGTTATATATTAAAAATGTGTCATATACATCATAATACGTGAAAAATAAAATAAACCTACGAGGGGTGCGATACGTTCAAGGGTAACATCTAAGTATACTTTCTATAAGGGGTTGGGTTGTGATTGGATATTTACTGTCAGGTGGAAACTTATGCCCACCTCTAGTGCAAGTCATCTTCATCACTATTAGGTACAGGGTATATCATTGGCTCTCAAACTATAAGACCCTTCGTTATATGGCCCTCTACAATTGGTTGGAACGCTTGTGCCAGTCTGGAACATTCGGCTGACTTAGCAGCACAACCCAATTTCCAGGAGGTGGACTTGACTGTACCTCCCCACCCAATTAGCCCAACATCTCTTATCACCCATGCCTTCTGCCATGAAGATAGTCTTTGAACTTGGGCTTGGAAAGTATCAGTTTCTGTGAGAATATGAGGGAGTGCGAGCACACACTATCGTTGTTCTAGAACTCCTCGCTGAACTCTATTTCCATCCTTGGCTCACGTCATAGGAGACCACGATTTGGTCCATTTTGCATGGTGTTCTTTCTTTGCACTATACAAGAGATAATTCAGCATCTCACGTTCACCGCTTTCAAGAATAGATAACTAGTCTTGGCTGCTTCAGCCTTGACACTGGCGAAGCCCAGACAGCCCTTCCAGACTCTTCCACAATCTCATCTAATTCTTGCTGCAACACAGCTCTCGGCTCTTCTCTTCATGGGTCCGAGCGTACTAAATTTGTGACACTGATGTCCAGCATCTATACAATTGCGGCTTCGCCTGCAGTCTATTCACTACTTGTAGCCAGCTTCTAAGATTACTTGATCTACTTGCATTACAGCATCTGTACAGTTATTAAACGGCTTGTATTTCCTGCAGTGCTTCTTGCACATGCAATCATCTGTCTCTACGCAAAAATTTACTCGATTCTTTATTTCGTCATCAGTTTCTATAAGGTCCATACGTTCTCTTCATCAGCCAGTCTTCTTAGTGTATCACGCTCGTCTTTCGTGACGTCACCAGCTTCTCTTTTTCTCCTTTGCATATTCCTTCAGGGAGCTCCTCCATTAGATTGTCATTTTTTCAGGAATACATTTGATCGCGCTTTGAAACACATTGTGTATAGGCGCTATATAAATAATAATATATATCATATCATAGGGTTTTCTGAGTGGGTATCTTTTCTCGATTATTCGCTGCAGAATGGTCACAACTGCTAGTATCAAGCATGGCACAATTTCAGGCTTCCAATATAAAGGTGGTAGCGGGGCAGGACTTCCTTCAGAGGCATGTAACTGCTCCTCTACAGACACGTGTGCTACCACAACCTGATATCGATGAACTTGACTACATGGCTCCGGAATGCATACCACATCTGCATTTATACCAAGCCTAAGAATGAGATGCATATCCTAACAGAGACAAGGAGGATATTCACTAGAGCACTGCTTTCCTTGACAATAGAAAAGCCACTACAGTACTTACAAAAGACTAAGGTACGGCAGAAAAACAAGCCCGCGTTTTACACTTTTTTCTGGGGTAAGAATATCTTTAACGGTCTGTTTCGAGATGGACAGTACTCTGCGCCTCTCCATGCTATCAACAGCCTAGTGTGCCATTCCTGCTGGAACATCTTTAATGGTCTGTTTCGAGATGCACAGTAATCTGCGCCTCTCCATGCTATCAACAGCCTAATGTGCCATTCCTACTGAAACCCAGGGCACATTCCACAAGATGAAAGCGTCTACTCTGTGAAGTAGTTAGAATACCTACAGCATGGATAGCAATACAAGCATTTCCAGGCACTATGGTCTGAATTCCAATGCAATGGCGGGCTCCCAAGCATCATTTTTCAGCTTACCTTTTCAAGTAGGAATGGTGAGCTTCGGCAACCATTGCCTCTCTCCGTTGCCTCTCGCCATCCTGAGGTTAGGATGATGTTTATGAACGCTAGTAAAGGACCAATGACAGAGAAGGAAATGCTTCTTACTTGCTACAAGGTTAAGGAAGTACAAAGTGTTGTAAAAAAAACCTCTACATTTAAGAAGTGTTGTCTTTGGCCATAGCCCTTGTAAGGTTCAAACACACTTATTTGGATAAACTCCGAATTCCCTGAGTTTCTTTATATTCAGGTACATAAATGAAATAGGATATAGTTGAGGGAGATGTAGAAAATTGTTTAGTTTAGTTTAGTTTATTACTTATAGAGCACATCTAACCCTGAGGTATTTGGGCGCTTGACTTGGAAGAAATGGTTACATTTACAGGTGCAGCAATGTGACCAAGTTACAAACTGGTCGGTGGAGGAACGGCGATAGTCAACAGGCATGTGACTTAACAGACAACATTATGACCAGGTTACAAAGTGGTCCGTGAAGGAATGGTGATAATCAATAGTCAGGGGACTTGACGGGCAGACCAGGTTACACAGTGGTCAATGTAGCATGTCTAATTGTAAGATGCAGTGGTCAGAATGGCTACAGCCGAGACAAAGGGTATCAAAAGTCCAACATGAATGGGGCAGGGAGCAAAGAAGTAAATGTGCAGTGGGTGGCTGGGCTGATATTCAGCAGTGGCAGAGGTCGGTGTGCAGAGCTAGGTGAGCTGGAGTTGCTAGGCAAGGAGCCATTCTTTCACTTTAGCTCTGAAGGTCCAGAAAGAGGGTTCTGCTCGAATGGTTGTACGGAGGGAGTTCCAGAATTTGGCTGCTTACACTGGGAAGCTCGAACCCCCTGCCTTTTTCAGTTTAAACTTGGGTATATTGGGGCAGTGTAGGTAGGTGGATCTGGTAGGTCTGGTCGATTGATGTCTTGAGAATTTGTCTGACAGATATTGGGGTGCTGTGTTAACCAGGCATTTGTATGTAATGACAAGTGTACAAAGTTTAATTCTGTCTCGTACTGGTAACCAGTGAGAATCTCGTCTGCTGGTGGAGATACGGCTAGAACGCGGTATGTTCAGAGCACAGCGACGGGCGTTGTTCTGGATAATTTGTAATCTATTCAGGTTATGCTCTGTACAGCTTAGGAATAGTGTGTTACAGTAATCCAGTTTAGATAGGATCAAGGCCCTGGCTAGCATGAGGCAACTGTTAGTGGACAGAACGTGTTTGCAGGCGTTGATTCATTTATAAGTGTATCCTGTGGTAGAGGCTGTAGAGTTTACTTGTTTTTTGAGGGGGAGGGTAGAATCTAAGTAGACGCCCAAGGCTTTAACCCCTTTGGCGACTTTGATGATATTGCCATCAATGTTAAATGCTTTGTACCATCAAGATTGTTAAGACGGGCTTGGGTGCCAACGATCAAGAGTTCCGTCTTGTCGTCATTTAGGCAGAGGCTGTGTGTAGCAATCCAGGCCTGCATTTCAAGATAGATTTGATTTAGCTTTTCAGAATCCTTTTCATAGCAACTAGAGAGTATAATGAGTACCTGAGTGCCATCCTCATAATTTGTGTAGGTGACACCCAGGTTATCAAGGCGATCAAAAAGGAGCTTAGTGAAAATATAATAAAGTTTGATGAAACACATGAACCATAGGGACTCCACAGTGGATGGGTACTGGACCAGCAGCCACAGTAGGTGCAAAAAATCTGGTTGTTCTATTTGTGAGGAAGGATTGGATCCAGTTGGCGACATTTGTAGAAAATGCTGCTGCGGTGGAGAGGCGTTCTGTCAGGATTTGGTGGTCGACAAGGTCGAAAGCTGCTGATAAATCCAACAGGAGTATGATGGCCAGATTGCCCTTGTCCTTGCCTTCGTCCATCTGGATTTTTAAATCCAGGAGGACTGTTTCCTTTTCATGCCTAGGTCTGAAACCGGACTGCCGCAAGCCGAGAAGGTTGTTATCTTCCAAATGTTTTTGAATTTGGAATGGGACCGTTGTTATAGGTCTGTAATTTGTCAGTATGTTTGGATCTAGGTTGGGTTTTTTGAGAAGAGTCATGGTTATTGGGGACTGCACAGTTTTTAAAGGACGAGTTAATCAACGCGTTGATGAAGGGTGCCAGTTCTTTAGCGCCTTCCTTGATGACTGGAGCTGGGCAAGTGTCTCCCTTGCAGTTAGAAGTTCACCCAGCACTGCCCTGAACCCAAAAAGGTGTGCAGCTGTGTGTTTTAATGCTGGTGGTCCTTTTTTGCTACCAGAGGTGGTCATGATGGTAATAGCATTAGTCATAGATTACAAGGGATAAAGGAATCCCAGTGACCACCTTCATTTTGTGCTGTCACTGAACCTACCAAAACCTTGCCACTGCTTCAAATCCTGAGTAGGTCATTCGATTCACCAGTTCAGCGAGGTAGAAGTTCACCCAGCACTGCCCTGAACCCAAAAAGGTGCGCAGCTGTGTGTTTTAATTGTAATGCTGGTGGTCCTTTTTTGCTACTAGAGGTGGTAATTGCACTGCAGACAGTGCTTAAAAAAGTTTTCCGACAATGTTGATTACTTATTGCGGTAATGCCTCACGGAAAGTGATGATATGAAATAACAGTGATGCCAAGTGGTAATTTCAGCAGAGGGGTAGCACACTGCCACAATTATTTCTTATAGAATTGACCCATTCGCTTTTCAAATCTTAAACCGTTGATTGTGAAATGGGGAGTGATGAAATGTTCGGCAGTGGGGTTGAATATTTTTTATTGTGCTGTGTTGCATGGAGCAGTATCTCTCTGAGCTCCTGCATTTGATACCGTCATCATGTTCCAATGCTTTCACGAGAGCCGCTCCTTTTTTATATAGTGCAATAAAAAATGTGGGGAGGTAAAATACAGTGACCTGAAACCTCTCATTCGTTTATTTATTTGTTATTATGCTGTGTCCATTTTAGCTGTGTCAGGCATGTTTAGGACAACCTTTTTTCAAATGATATAAGAAAATAATTGTACCCAATAGGGTTGTCTCAGTTAGGAACAAAATGGGAGCATGTGTACTGTGTTGATAATTAATAAAGTGTTACAGTGGCGCTGCTTGAGAAACAGGAACAATGTTGACTTGTGCTGGATGTAAAGTAAAGATCTGTGAGAAAAAGAATTGCAGAGCACACATAACTTCCCTTTCCCTCTGCTCAAAGAACATAAACAATTAGTTGGAGTGGTAAAACGCCTAACTCTCTCCCCATTTCATGTCCTGTTCCCGAAGTTTCTATCCTTGGTTCCTTCATGTTTTCTGTTCATATTATTCTGCTTGCATGCATTACCTTACTGCCAAGCTGGTGATTCACAAATCTTCCTTTCCTTTTCATCCTTCACCCCCGCTAGACAGGAACACTTCACAGCTAGCTTTGTTTCTCTACAGCCCTGAATGGCTTATGGATTCTGCAGGATAAAGCTGTCACTGGCTGAAATCCTTGACTTTCAAGTTGTCTTATTATCTTTATTTATTTATGGTGGCTTATATACGGCTACATGCTGCTAAAGAGCTTCCAAGGGCAGTATTTTCCCTCTCTCCTTCCAGTCCCTAACGACCATCCGATATCTGTCCACAATCCCACAAAAAAGGCATGATGTCTTTGTCATGATATTACCTTTTGTGAACAGTGATGGATGCAAAACTGGTTCAGTGTGAGGGTATTAATACTTTCAAAAATTATAACGTTTTATAAGGAGCAAGAAGAAAAGTCTTCTCCCGCATATGCACGCCAAATTATTAAAGTCAAAACATATGTTCACCAGTACTCTATTGCAACCTTCTTCGAAATGTGTTCCACTCAGTACGGAGAGTAAACCTCTTCTGATGGTAATGATAGTAATGTGTGTTTCAAGGTCATACTATTGTTCTAACTGTAATCATAATCATATCAAAATAGAATACATTCTTCAGAAAAATGTTTTGTGTACATACGATATCCAAACATCATACCACAAGTGTGTTTTTTCTTTAAGAAATACTTTAAATCTCAGTAATTAATACATTTGTTCAGATGAATACAAATTATTTGGTGTGCAGATATACACATTTTATGTATATAATGCCATCACTTCTTTTCTTCCACAGAATGTATTTGGTAGAATATGTGTATCCCTTGTCTCAAAAGCCCTTCTGTATGAGAAATTCGAACCTGTCTTTCTTCATAAAAAATATAATACACATAACACATATGGTCTGTATATATATATATATATATATATATATATATATATATATATATATATATATATATATATATATATATATATAGTAACATCAGGCTTGTTATAACCTCCTAATACGTAAGGACCTTTATCTTTGGTTAAGAAGGTGGCCTCTTTGTGTCACTTGTGTTGGATAATCCTAGCTTTATAATAAAAATGTATAGTGTTCCAAATACTATTTGTCTAAATTATGGAATTTTAAATGAATAAGAAAATATATTCTCTTACTACGTGCACTTTTTTGTAAATAGTTCTTTAAAATGTTTTTACTCCAAAATGTTGCTTCAGGATTCAGTCATTGTGACTATTAGTATAAGTTATGAATTCATTTAATTTCATATTCATTCATGTCTAAAATATTACCTTTTGATACTGAGTAGTAAATATCTTCACATGGCAAGAAAATGGTAAACGATAATCTCATCTGAAAAAAAGGAAATCCGCTCAAATATTGAAAACTAGTTTGTGTAACAAAGACTCTGACTCTTCCAGAGAAATAGTTTGGGATTATTTTAAAGGTATTCATGAGGGGGTGCATAATTCACACATTAGCTAAACACTGTAGAACTGGGAAGATACTAGGAAAGAGACTTGCCTTGGAATTAAAGGTGACTGAGACTGCATAGGAAACGTTCCCCTGGATGCTCAGCCCACATGGTTCAAAACATTAGGTACCACAATTTGTAGGTGACAAATGGTACAAAGGTGGCACATACAAGGGTGTTGCAGTCCACACATGGCCAGTGCAATTAAGCCATCAGATTGTTAGCATAGAGTCTCCATGCCAAAAATAAACCACAGCTACATTCAAGAAATCCCGATACAAGGTATGACCTTATTCCTTCCGAGATTGGCAAACTAGATGAGTTTCGAGGAGTCTATCATACCTTCATAAGGAGACACCAAAAGACTAAGCACTGCAGGTGATATATTTAAGTGGTGTGCTTCTGCCTGTGCCACCTGACAAACCAAAATCCTACTTGGATTGCTCTGTTCCCAGAGAAAAGGTCTTGAAAGCTATTCAGCCAGGAAGACAAAGCCCCCAGCCCAGATATATTTACAGTGCCTTCTACAAGATAGTCAGGCTCTATCTCCTTTATCCACTTGCCAGCCTATTTGCCTCTTTTCAGGGAATTGATAATGTGACTACTTCCATGATGGAAGCTGAAATCTCCTGAGCCCCAAGTCGGGAAAAGACCCTCCAAATTGTGACTCCTACCTCCTTATTGTTATAATCAACATGGATACCAACTTGTTGATAAAAATACTTGCCTCAAGATTACACGCCATTATGAACCAATTACTCCACCAACATTTCACCAGGTTTTATTTATGGTCGCGTAGCCCCAGATAACTTGTGACGAGTATTACATCTAAATGAAAAACCCACCCAGAAACATGAAAATGAGATCATAAACCGGGTAAGCTAGTCCTGTGGCGAAATTCCTTGATAAATGAGGTTTGCAGGAAGATAAATCTCATGGGTACAATGTAATTGCAAATTAAGTTGTGGTTAATGGTTAAAAATCAGACAAGGTCCTGCTGAGGAAGGGAACATGACTGCCCCTTTTACTCAATTCATATTGTTCTTCCGCTCGTTCCGCTGCCGGAAAAGATCAGGTTTAGTTAGGGAATTGAAGGGATCACTTTCAAGAGAGGAGACGCACAAAAATACACCTTTTGCATATGACACTCTGGTTACTCTGGGATATCTTGTATTATCAATTGATAGCCTGTTAGGTAAATAAACTAGAACAATACAAGAAAGTGTCCAGTTTCAAAGTCAATTGGACATATTCCCTAAAATGAGAGCAAATGAAAAAGCACTTTAATAATTTTAGTTAATTTCTGAAATGTGCAAGTCGCTTAATTCTCAAAGATGACCAGCACATTTCTGCGGGTCAGGGGTGTACAACAGCAGAATTGATGCGCTAGTGTTGTGTATATGCTACTGACACCAATGTATTACAGGCTCTCAGCATCCATGGGGGGCTCGGAGTGAATTTCACAGTGACAGACCCCTGCCACTCTGAAATGATGTAAAAAAGGAAAAATAAATTTCTATCTTTGTTTGAAAGCTAGAAATGCAAGTGGAAGAGCAGTGGATGCCCCCCTCTTTTCACCAACTTCAAACCTCTCATGCATTGTCCTTCCCCTGCTCCTGATCCAAACAGACACGCTGGAAAGGAACTTGATTTTTGTGCCTTGGCGGTGTACATTCACATGCACAGAAGCGCCCCTTAATTTGCACGAAATAAGTTTGCTCTAGCACCTTGAAGCATATGTGTGCCAGATGGAAATACCAGTAAAATACTTCAGACCCAATAACCCAACAGACTCAAAGGAGATGGTAAAATACTGCTTTAATCTCAAGAGATAAAGCAGAGTGAATACACACTCATCAATTCGATTCATGTAAGATCACACTGTCTTATCATTTATTTTGAGTTTATGTAAGGTAGATGCGTCATCTATGACTTCATCCTACGTGGCAAACTTCAAAACCTATCGAGGGGTGGGATTGGATTAAGGGATCATATCTACTTATAGAAAATGTGGGCTTTAGTCTTGCATTGGTGGTCTCTTTTCTGCAAGACACACCCTGAGCTACTTCTAAACACTTGGTGTAAGGCCTTCTTCATTGCAGAAAATGTGGCAGCGGAATAATATTTGGCAACATTATATGTAAAGGTGCATGGCAGGCTATTGTAATTGGTTGGCAACCCAACTCCAACCGAAGACATTCGGCTTGCAAGCACTGATGTACATAGAAACGAAACCCAGATGGATGTAGATACATCAGCTCTCACCCTGTTTCCCCAATTAGGCCACCCTCTCTCATCGGTAGGACTTATTCCAGTGTCTTTTGTTTGAAGGTTGACCTTGCCAGTCTGCACTGTCTCTGGAATTTCAAGGGAGTGTAGGCACATCACTAGCTTAGCTTCAGACTTAATGAATAACTTTGCAAGCTCTTCATCAGAGACCATGAAGTTGTCCATATTGACGGTGCTTTTAACACCATTTGATTAAATTATGTTAGCTGCAGTTGCTCCTGTTGGCCTTTAGAGACTTGTCACTCTATCACATATTAAATTCATGCCCTTTTAATGATCCAATATTTGGCATCAGTAAATGTTCTTGTGCCTCCTAATCTTTGGGAAATATGTCCTTGCGCATTGTCAGCTTGTAGACTCCCTTTGTGCTTTTCCTTCATCTCTCGAAATAGCATCCTTGGTTTTGAGCTAATTTACTTCTGCAACTGTGAAACAGATTTTTGGTTTTTCAATGTTAAGATTCTGGGCTGGTATTTTGAGTTAGTTGGGTTGATCGGCATAAGCCGTTCATCTTGTTCTAATGGTCGTCCTAAAGGTTGAATATATACCTATCATAAGCAAGCTTCTGTGTATTCTTTCTACCTTGTGTTTCAGTATATAAACAATTATTGACCAGGGGGTCACTTCATTCTTCTTTGTGTTCACACGTACTGCATCATGGAGCACATATTTTTCTTAGTACTCTAGTTACATAATGTTTCTTAATATTTCCCCATTGTTTCAACATAGATTAATGTATCTTCTTTGGGACACTCTTTTACTGTCATAAGACTTTGTTTAACATACATCCATGTCGCGCACCATACTCTTAAGTCGCGTCCCCTTTCCTCCATACTGCATGGGCGCCCCTTCCAAGACCCGGGTGACGGTACCTTTTTCACCAGAAAAAACTTTCTTCCCCTTTAAATTTCGAGGCGCGCAGGGGTGCGGCCCTTGGAGCATGCACTACCCTGTCTCCGCCCACCGTTGCCACTTCCCAATCCCCTTTTCCACGTCAACAGGAACAGGCCAATTTCACCATACGCTCTTCCCCGAATTCTTCTTCTTCTTCTTCTATCTTTTTGTCTTCTCTTTGTTATTCAGGTACTGGTTCCTCTGGCGTCACACTCCTCCCAGGCGCATGTCGACTCAACTTGCAAGGGTCTCTTGTCTGACCCCCACGCTCTTTGCCTTCGCTGCCTTGGCCCTGATCACAGCTGGCAAGGTTGTACCGTGTGTGACGCAGTGACTCCACATGCACTGAAGAACAGGTTAGGTAGATGGAGGGAACTCTTTGAAAGATTGCCTCCTGAGGACCTGAAAAACGTTGTCAAGCAGAGATCGAGGCCCAAGGGAGGGCTGCTATTTTCCATCGCACCCCATAAGGGCGACTCCTTCCTGAGGAAACGCCTGAGCGGGAGGAACCTCTCGGGTTCTAGTACCAGCACACACACTGAGGCTTGTCCATCTACCGGCCTCACGGCAGAGGGGGTCATCAGATCCTTCCAGAATCAGTGCTGAGGGACCGCAAGGTTCTTTTACCTGGTGTACACCTGAGGGGCAACGCCCTAGTACCAGCTCAATGTCCGAATGGGGCGCCTGCAAGCAACACAACTGGCGATAACGCAGAGAGTAATACGACTTCCAGGCCTAGTCCTGAGGTGCAGGGTAGGCCTCATTCTCCACCAGCAAGAGCCTTGGAGGAGGCTGGGCCCAAGGAGCCATGCACCCTGACTTTGGCACGTGGTACGCAGCTCGACAAAACGGCCACCGTGCAAGAAAACATGGCCGCTCGTCCCATACCACTCCTAGGAACAGAGCAGGCGGGTGAACGAGTTTCAAGGTGGGACTGCTATCAACCAGGTACATGGCCTATAGTTTCAAAATCAGCAGCGCAGGGCAGGTTTCCCCTGATACCTAGACAGAGTGCGCTCCGGCCCCAGCAGCCCCCAGCCACTCTGTCAACATCCCCTGCTACCGCTTCTGCCTCCAAAGACAGGTTCTTTGAAAGGTTCCTGGCGCTGATGCGAACCCCCCAGGTGGAGGACATCCTATGGGATGCAGTCAGGGACTTGCTCCCCCCGGTCACTCCACCAGTGCCCAAAGTCATTCCTCCTATGGCTCCGGCACCACAGGCCCCAGCGCAGCCCCCGCTGCCCCTGCTGTCTCCTCCGATTCCTGCTCCCCTGCCTCACATAGCTCAGGTGGTCCCACAGCAGCTTCCAGCTCTGCTCTCTATGCCTCAGCCCACGGCGCCCAGCACCCATCCTCCCACCCAAGACCAACCAGACACTCAAGTGGATACAGATGAGGAGGAGGACTCTGACACGCTGTCGTCAGCAAAGGCCTTCGATGACAGGCTTGCAGGTTTGGCAGAATATCTGGGCCTTCCACAACCCGCGGTAGAACAGCCAGAGGAGGGGTCTTGGCAGAAGTTCTCACCCTAAGAGCCCCTACCAAGACGGGTATCGCGATGCATAAGGACGTTGTGGATCTGGCTAAGAAGGGTTGGTTCAAGCTGTCAATCGGCGCCTTGATGCCAAGTGTAGACAGATGGAGGGGGATACACTTGTCAATGCATCCCCAGCCACACTCTTCGGTGATCGCTGCAGTTTCACTCTACTCTAAGCCTCAGACGTCCTCTACCACCTTATCCTCGGCGCTGCTAGGCAAGGAGGAGAAGATCTTGGTGGCGTACGGGAAGAAGCTGTACTCCAACTTGACTACAGTGCCTCATGTTTTTTAAGTACATGGTGTATGATACATCAAGACCAATGCGCTCTGAGGTGTGGCGCTTTTACAAATAATAAATAATAGTAATACTAATAATAATAATAATAATGACCGGTCCTTAACACGCGATAGTAAAGGGTTCAAGATAATAGAAAACGGTGCAGTGCTACATACACGGCAATTGGATAATATAAGTCAGTCCCCGTCCCGGTTGGAGCTGGTTGATGTAGTCGTGCAGGTACATGACATGCATTCACACCCAAGACCTTGGCACACCTACGGTATGTGCTTCACAACATAACTTAACATTTAACTTAACATAAACACTTGTGTATAGGCGCGTTACAAATGCCATATCATATCATCATATCATATAACATAACGAATACAAATATCCCAGGAAACTCACAAATATGTTGCAAATATGTTACAACCTTAAATGTTGGTATGTTGCATGTTTGCTTTTAACTTTCGGGAGTCACGTAAGTCTTGCGCTTCACATTGATCTGTCTTTACGCTTGGCTCCATGCCGATTCCTGGCTATATTTCAAATGGAAACGTCTTGAGAGTGCGGCATAAATGATGTATTGTATGTGCTGGCTCCACAAGCACGGGTGGTAGGGTCTCTTTGTAGTGTTGCTTTTCCAGCATTTGGTGGAAGGGCCAGAGGTTAGACCAAATGTAAAGGGATGCAGCCTGCCTCTGGCTAGTTTCTGAATGGTCCATGCATTTGAGCAGTCATTATCTTCCAACCCCTCTTTTACTCGGCAACACGTTGGGTTTGGTAATTGAGTTGATGGCCTCTAGCATGTTGTCTGCTGCTTGTGGAGGGCTAATGCCCTGCAGTGGTTTGCAGAGGCTGGCACTGATTAAAATTCTGCTAACGTGCATCTGCACTGCGGATGTTGAATGGAAACATGCTCCAGCTCGTTGATCGCTGGAAGATGAGAAGCGCACTATGTTGTTATATGTCTATGATATAACTGATGTCACTATGTATGCAAATTAGGGGGCACACACATCTTTTGCCACCCAGGGCCCTGCAAATTCTAGGGCCGGCTCTGACTCTCACCTCCAAGCAACCACATGTGGAGGTTGTGAAGCAGATCATCACTCCTCCAGCCCCTGACCTCAGTTGTCTGCAGCAGCCCAGCCAGTCCACACAGTATCTGCTATGGCCTTTGAGTCATAGGGCAGTGACTTCCCTGTATGACTGTGACTGCAACCTGCGAAAAAATAGTATTTCTGTCATCCGCGCACTGCATTTATCCCCTCTAGTGGGCAGGGCCTCCTCTTCCGGGTCCTGACCCTCCTACCCTTTCCTTCCCCTTCCTCCTTTATTCACCACCCTGCCTGTCCCATCACACGCTACACCCTGGAGGATACTTGGCTCCGCATGTCACCACAGCATGCCCATTGTTGGGGGCGGTTGTGCACTGCTGCTAATGCCACCATGGGACACTCATCCGAGTTCATATTGCTTACAATGAGAAACAGGACTTTCCTTACACTCCATAGAAGGGCATCTCAACTCATGTTCTGCTTTTAGACATTTTCCACTCAGAATAGGACGCTTTCCTCCACTGCTGTTCTTTTGTCTTTTTATACGTTTTGCCTTTTGCACGTGCTGTTGTATAGTTGTAACTATGACTGTGCTCGTTCAGAAGAATTCTTCGATACTACTGTAGTACTCACTGTTAAAAGCTTTCTGTAAATGAATTCAGAATCTCTGTGTTGTAAAATGAAAGCTCTTGAAGTACTTCCATGTTACTGGCTGTCACAGTTACTTCACCCATACCCAGACTTTTCCAGTGCCCCCATGTCTGCAAGTTCAGTCATGCCAGTTGTTAGCAGAGCAATCACCTGCCTGCTCCTAAACAAGCCCCAGATAAACTCTGTGGATATTGCTCATTATCAGTTTATAGAGCCAAATCCACATTGAATCCTGTGGTGCAGGTAGGTTTCCTTCCATGTAAGGGACTGCAGCAACAAAACTATGAGACAATCTAAGGCAGCGAATTAGGGTCAGCTATTATCATTTCTGCTGGCCGCCTTCTTCACTTCAACCACCAGATTCCCCCGAGCAGGTTAAAAGAGTTGCAAGCCCAAAGTCTGACTCTACAATTGGCCTGATCCTTTCTGATGGATGTTTCTGTCCCCTCATTTAGATGAACCTTGTGTAGGCTCACGAGCGTGCTTCATCAGCCCTCACCCATGTCGCTTTGGGTCTTCAATATATATCTCGACTTTACTTGTTCAACACAAAAT
The DNA here is from genome assembly GCF_040938575.1 of Ambystoma mexicanum. NCBI lineage: Eukaryota > Metazoa > Chordata > Amphibia > Caudata > Ambystomatidae > Ambystoma > Ambystoma mexicanum. The sequence continues at coordinate 60,050,027 of NC_090940.1, forward strand.
GCTATAGTTGTGATATTGATAGTGCACGTATGATAAGTCAGACCTCCTTTTCCAAACTCCAAGGGCAACTTTACATGCTGTCTTGCAGCTGTTGACTGAATTTCAAATCATTTGGTTGAACTAAATACATTAACAATAAAGATTCACATCATCATTTATGCTACACAAGCCTTGCGTGTGGATATCAGGTTTTTTAGCTAGGTTCACTTGGCCCAGATAGTTATATCGGATAACAAATATCTGAGTTCTCACTGCTGAAGACCTCTCATGGCTCCTTAAACATCACCCGTCATCATATGTGGTCTCTCCTACCTTAAGTTGCCCCGAAAGATGTTTCTGCTGCGACATTTCCTCAACAAAGAAAAGTTTGTTATGGCATTTGCCTTATGACATATGGACTTATCGAATGGTACCCACTTGCGCCCCCCGGGGCACTTATTCAAATAGTGCTTTTTGAGAACCAAAGAAAGCGTTTCTCTAGAACACTTGTGCCACTTCAGGAACTTATTTATTTGAAATCATAATGCATCGTCCCCTGAACAGGACCCAGTTTCTTATTGAACAATGATTATACAGCACTCTCTCCAGGGTACCAAGGCTCCTTTTTGGCACTGCTCCTCCCCCCACTCCCCTAATTTCAAGTGACAAGGAATTGGTGTCAGAGTTTTGTCATTCCAGGCGGAAACACTTTGGAGCCAGCTCCCAATGGTATTGGGCATTGAAGAAGATCAGCATGTTGTGAATTTAACTTGGGGTGATTGTGGTATCTGCTTGATGAAACAGTGTTAACATAACATAATATAGCAAGCCATAACATACTTTTTAATTTTAGTTCATGTTTCACCCTCACTAGGGATCATCTTGTAAGGATGCAAATGAATCTGCCAGTCCCAACTTTTACCCCCAGTACTTACCAGTACCAAGCAGGTGAAAAAGGATACAAGCTGAGACAGCCTTACTCCATTCATGAAGGATGAAAATGACATGCGCTCAAAGCAGAGTCCACAAACTTATGTTCAAACAGGCAGTGCATTTGTTGACTGCCATACGAATTGGTTAGTTAAAGTGACATCAGTGTACAATTAAAATGAGATAATAACAGAAGTACAAAGTGTGCTAATCATTCATGGAGGAGTGATGATTCCAGCAAACAATAGACAGGGTCTCACCACATTGGTAAAGGGAAAGTTTCAAAATGACAGGGGAAAGATGCTGCATACACTTACAGTGAATCCATATATGGCAGAGAATGTATTTAAATCCCAGTAAAATACATCAGTGAAATGATAGCATGAAAAGTTCTTTTTTAAAAGCATTATAAATGACATGCAAGCTTTACAAATCTAGCTAGCATTGAAAGTCAAAATGAGTGAGACAACCATACATTTCAAGCAGCCTATAAGGGCTGCTGAGTGCTTAAGCAGAATGGTATGCAAGGCCACAGTATAAAATAAGCATGTCAGGGCACAGATAATGTGTTCGCAAACTGGCCAGTGTGCAGCAATTACATTTAATGAGCTTCAGTGTAAGGCAGATAAGGCCTTTGATGTCCTGGTGCACGATCCAATGAAGGAAAATAAACTGCTTAGTTTATATAAGGATGGATGCAGCCAGACGAGCTGTGCGTTCAGTGGTAGCTAAATTCTGAATAAAATATAGATATTCCAAGTTAACATGGTCTCAAGGAAACACATAATTAAGACTGCAGTTTGTTAAAGTGACAGCTAAAATAAGCACACCTCCTGAACTAGACAGAGGAAGGAGATGACGCAGAGAGTAGCCTTGCATTCACAGACATGACATTGAGATAATAAGAGCTAGTACTTAATTGCACATTATCAGTGGTACACAGATCTCTCCATCTTCTTTATAACCAGCTCCATATATCTCACACCTGGTCAGTACACGGTTGAGCACAGCCTGTCCCAACCAATAGGAACCCACATTACTTCAGCTGGCTGCTAGCCTATGAAGTGAAAGGAAAGTGATGGAAGTGCCTGAATGGGTAGGCCAGTAAATAAGGGACCCTCCAATCCTGAGTGTTTCACTTATAGGAAATACATATATATATATATATGCTAGGTGTGCAAACCAATGAATGACAGACATAGGTTTTGCAGTTCGCTTGTCATGATGACATCACCAGTGAAAAGCTTTATCTTTAAAAATAATTGTCCAGCAACGAGTTGGGGGTAGATCTCTTTCCTCGGCTGGGGCCTCCCTCTGGAACAGCCTCCCTGCCACTCTAAAACTTGAGGAGAACCACCTCTGGTCCCAGAAGCACCTCAAGACCTTCCTCTTTGCGTTTGCCTTTGCTCTTCCTTTCCCCTGCTGATCTGGCTGCTTCGGCTCCGTGCACCTGGCTACCCTCTGATTTCGGGCCCAGGTCCCTGCCAACCCTGACACATACCCGCACTGCCTCCTGCGAACCCTTGCGCTTGGGTCTGTATCTGTAACCCTACATTCCCCTCACCTGCACTTATCAGACTCCCCTGTTCTGCGCATTAAACCTCACACTTGCCACCTTTGCTGGCTGCACTACCAGTGTTGTCGTGTTTATCTCTTGATCAGCACTTTCCACCTCTCCCTTGCACTTTCCCCTTTCCCCCACCCCAGCACCTTCTCAATGACAATGAGTCTAGTAAGATGGCTGTTTTGTCCTCCCATGTTTCCCCTCCCTTATCTCGTCGCGCTCTGAAACACGTGTGTATGAGCGCGATACAAATAAAATATCAATATCAATATCAGCAATGGAGAGTTGGGAAAACTCGGAGATGGCTTTTTTGTGTGTTTTCCTCCCAGCTCCTTGTGTACTTTGAATAAAGAGGTGGGATTACCTAACATTTAATATAATTCCATCCTCTGTTGCCTTTTTTATTGGCAGTTGATAGGTAGTGGGCTGGGTTACTTTTTTAGGCCCAGATTACAATCTTGTGTATCTCTATTTGTTTTTTGTTGTTTTTTCTGACTGGATATTGGTCATATTTTCTACCAATTTTTACTCGGTTTACCAATCTTTTGTAGAACCGATGCCATTTATTTTATATTTGAAGTGCTTTAGATGTTGTGGATAATGGAAACGTGAATGGGCATTCAAAATGTAACATACCTTCCCCTAATTTTAATTACTATCCTGAACTCTTACAGAACAGTAATCCTTCAGCACTCCAAAGCATTTCATTTACATGTTACTGAAGAGGGAAAATGGGACGATCTCTTCCCTCGATTCTCATCCAGACCATGGCCCAGGACATCACGACCCAAGCACCCACCACGAGAGAAATTTGACCTACTCACGGCCACCCCAGATGTCACAATCCACAGTGGCCACGCCCCACAGAACCAAGGAGGCTGCCCATCAATCAAACCACGTGCCGGAGCCTCAGGTGAAGCTGATATCAACCGCATGAATCAACTTGATTAGACAGCAAGCACTAATACCACCATCGTTAGAGATGCCATGACGACATAACCAACGGACAAGAACACACGTGCCACCAAGCACATTGCTCATACACACACCAATCCACACGAAGAACACACTCAGTGCTGTGACATAGAGGACCACTCACATTCACACATGCATCATTGTTATTTTCCACATAGGCCAGCCACAGCACCGCAGAAACGCAAGACGCCAGAAGAGCTTGTGTACATGTGTGCAGACACTTCCTCGCCACTAAAAAGCATGAAGCTGTAACCACTGTATATGGACTAATGCATATGAATCTCCATCGCCCCTCGTGACCCACATATTATGGACGAAGTACCGCCACCCATAAACCAGGCCGTGGTAGGCTGCAAAACCAGAGCGTCCAGGCCGGGGCAGCTCAGACAAAGCTGCAAGGTGCTGATCGCACAGAACAAGGCCCCGACAAGAGCCCCCAGCCAAGGCCGCAATGTTGGAATCTACATGCCGCGCTCCCCGCGCCAAGGTTACACCTGCTACTGTTAAACGCTCCCTGAGCCGAAATACAAATCAAATGCTCATAATTCTGCTCCAGCCACGGTCCCGCACCACGTGACCAGACCGACCTGATAAGATGCCAAGCTCCAGGGACCAGAGAAGTGCTGGGTTCTCACATCTGGGACACAGACTGCAACAATGAAGTGACAAATCAGGCACCAATAGCGATGGGAAAGACATAAACACCAGCTAATAGTCAGACCTGTCCATTGTCTGCCACTGACACATAGTCATACTTTGTCGCCAGCACCAGGTACACCGCGAGCTGGGAACAACGATGGTCCCACGCTTGGGGGCTCGCGAGTGAACCAATCAGAATACGAGGGGCACACTCAGATACTCAGATCCTCATCCCGTTGACGGGAGATTATGACAAGGATTTGGCCTTTGTGAACAGAGTCTATCTCATCATCCAGGCATGGATGGCCGCTCACGGTATATGCCTGAATGACGACAAAACCGAACTCCTCATTCTTGGCACCTCTTCCAACATCAAAAAACTGGGCACCAAATACGACTCCTTTATAATCGATAATTATACCATCACTGTAGCTAAAGTAGTTAAAACCCTCAGTTTTTATATAGACTCCACACTTACCTTTGGCAAACAAGTGAACTCCATGGCCTCAGCCACCTCTTATACCTGCAAGCTTATTAGGGCAGCCATGCCCTTCCTTTCACCTAATAACTGCGTCACCATAGCAAGAGCATTAATCCTGTCGAAACTAGATTACTGCAACACCCTCTACATAGGCAGCAATCAATACATCACCTCTAAAATTCAAACATTGCAAAATAACGCCCCGAGAGCCGCCCTAAACCTCCCGAAGAATGCCCACATATCAGACCTTAGGAGATCCACCAACTGGCTCTCCACTAAAGACAAAATCCGCCTCCCTCACATATAAATGCCTTAACCAGGCAGCCCCACAATACCTTATAGACAGATTCACCAGACAGACAGCCTTGCACCCCCTACGAAAAGCCAATTCTAACCTACTGCTAGTTCCCAGATTCAAACGTACTAAATCTGGCGGGAGTAGCTTCGCTGTCAAAGCGGCACAACTGTGGAACTCCCTTCTAACCGAACTAAGTGAAGATCTCCCCTACCAGCAATTCAGATCCAAACTTGTCCAATGGCTAAAAGACCATGTTGTTTAACCTCACGCTCATGGCACTTGGGATCTCATGTATATTCTGTATATTTGTTCTGTTCTATTTATCTGTCACATCTGCATTCTTGTAAATTTACTGTACATACTTCTATGATTCTTTGACATTACATGTCTACAGCATTGTAACTATAAGCTGTATTCCATGATTATCTGCAATATGTAACCTAAGCTGAACAACCCTCTTTCTGCCTTCGCGCCCAAATACCCCCAGGTCTGGTTGCGCAATATAAATAAATAAACAAACAAACACTACTGACGCCAATATATCTTAGCCAATCGCTAATCGTCCCCATGTAACATTTCACTTGTAGCGATTATTAGGGACAACCCAAGCATACTACCTGACCCTTTCTCAACCACTAACTATCTTTCCTATATGTGCCTATACCAACCCCACCACGCGGAGAGCCAATCCAAGGTGGCGTTAGGTTTGGGGGCTAGTTCTCCCAGGCGACGTACGTAACCTCGTCATACAGCTAGAAAAAGGGCATGCGAGCCCACCAAGAGCGAGAGGTTTCTCGGATGCCTACAACCTGTGAGCCCGTCCCTGCCTGTTTTGAGTAATAAACAGCAATAACTATTTGCTCTTGTGTGTGCCTCATACTCTGTTGGGACGCGGGAGGAGTTGGGGCCTCCCCAACCCCGGAGGTCCGCAGACGGCCCTGCCGGCCCCCGGGAAACTACCCCGACATTACTCAGTGCATAATCAATATAAACTTAACAGTGAGTCTAATTCCAACCTCATCAACTTGGCACAAATTGCATAGCCCTAACCCAAACCCTTGCTCTAATCCTAACCTTAGCCTTGCCCCAACTCTAACACTAACCCTAATGCTTACTTTGCTCTAACCACTAGGTTTATCCTCACCCTTATCCAATGCCAACACCACCAGCCCTCCCCAACGTACCTATCCCTTTCTTTGACACTTGCCCAAACCATTACTTTATAAGCCATAGCCTTACCATAACCCCTACCCTAACACATACCCTGCCACTTAATGTACCCTAACAACGAACCAAACCCCAAAATCACTAGCCTGCAGCAACTACCCTGACCCCAGCTCTTACGTGAATTCTAACCAATATCTTTACTCTAACCCTTACCCCTATCCTTAGCCTAACCACAATTCTAACCCTAAACCTGGCAATCCCAAGCCCACAAAACCCTCTTCAATCCTTACAATTACCCTAGCATCATTACATTTTTGGCTACTTTTCAGCTGCATTTTTTTTACTACATTTTGCTTGCCAACATTTTCACTGCAGAGGTATTTTCACCACGACATTTTCACTGATTACATTTGTGCTGATAACATTTTCACTAGATACCGAAGTAATGATGGCATAATAGGCTTCTGCCCATGAGGCCCTCTCCCTCTTTTTCTCTAACAATTCTCGAGACAGAGCTGTTCCCGGATTCATCTCCTGATACAGGGAGGTATGACTAGATATGATAAATGTGAATATACATACACAGCCAGGCCTATGTTTCGCCTCATCTGTTGAAATAGGTGAGGGTGTAAGCGGAACATGTTCATGTTGGAAGAACCCTGCTGGGCCACTTCCGTGGTCCTGGCTGGAAGGCTCCAAAGCCATTTCTTTCTAAGCTTGGTAATCAGCCTCTGGGGAAGGAGTGTAAATCCTGACAAGCACCCCCCCTCTACTCCTCACCACCATATTCTGGCACATGGAATGGTCCAGGCTGCTGAACCAAATTAACAATCAAGATTGCAGGTCACTGATACCCAAGTGATGCAGACCTGATCAGTTCCTGGAGAATTCACATGCTTGAATATTCCCCGTCTTCAGACTGGAAATCCTCAGTAATTTAAAAATAACTATATATATATATATATATTGCACTGCCATAGGAAGAGCACTTTTTGGGCGGCTTATAACTTTGCCCCCTCTGGACGAATCCTCACCAAACTTTGCAAAAAAAGTATATGGCCCACTCTGAATTCTTTTGCAAAGTTTGGTGAGGATTCGTCCAGGGGGGGAAAGTTATAGGAGGGTCCCAAAATTTCAGCTTTTTCCCATAGACTGAATGGGAAAATGTTTTTGCTCACGCCTACAGCCCAAACCGCTGGACGGATTTACACCAAATTTGGACCAGGAGCAGCGGCTTGATCCCGATGCCCCCGCTCATGGCCCGTGTCTGTCTCCTTTTCTCCCCACCCCCCGCTCATGCCCCCTGTCTGTCTCCTGTTCGTCCCACCCCCCGCTCATGCCCCGTGTCTGTTGTCTGTCTCCTGTTGCCCCCTGCTCATGCCCCGTGTCTGTCTCCTGTTCTCCCCACCCCCCGCTCATGCCCCGTGTCTGTTGTTCCCCCCACCCCCCGCTCATGCCCCGTGTCTCTCTCCTGTTGGCCCCACCCCCGCTTATGCCCCGTGTCTGTCTACTGTTGCTCCCCACCTCCCCGCTCATGCCCCTTGTCTGTCTCCTGTACCCCCACCCCCTGCTCATGCCCGTGTCTCTCTTCTGTTACTCCCCACCACTGCTCATGCCCCGTGTCTTCCTCTTGTCCCCCCTCCTATGATCCCCCTTGTTGACCTCTTGTTCCCCCCACCCCCCGCTCATGCCCTGTGTCTTCCTCCTGTCCCCCCCCACTCCTCGCTGATGCCCTGTGTCTTCCTCCTGTTCCCTCCCACCCCCTGCTCATGCCCTGTGTCTTCCTCTTGTCCCCCCTCCTATGATGCCCCTTGTTGACCTCTTGTTCCACCCACCCCCCGCTCATGCCCTGAGTCTCCCTTCTTCCCCCCCGCCCCCGCTCATGCCCCGTGTCTTCCTTTCCCCCCCACTCCCTGCTCATGCCCCTTGTCTCCCTTCTTTCCCCCCACCCCCCGCTCATGCCCCGTGTCTGCACTGTTGGAACAGGGCAGACACGGGGCATGAGCGGGGGTGGGAGTCCCACCTTGCCCTACCCCCCCTCATGCCCTGTGTCTCTCCTGTTCACCTCCAACCATGCTCATGCTCCGTGTCTGTCTCCCTCCTTTTCCTCCCGCTCATGACCCGTGTCTCCCCTGTTCACCCCCACCGCCTGCTCATGCCCCGTGTCTCCCTTCTTAACTCATGCCCCGTGTCTCCCTTCATTCCCGCTCATGCCCCGTGTCTCCCTTCTTCCCCCCCACCCCCGTTCATGCCCCGTGTCTCCCTTCTTTCCCGCTCATGCCCCGTGTCTCCCTTCTTTCCACCCCCTGCTCATGCCCCGTGTCTCTCTCCTGGTCTTCCCGACCCCCCGCCGATGCCCTGCTTTGTTTTCTTTATACACCCTGCCTTCCCTTTCCCTGGTGTCCATCTTGGTAAAAGATTTTCCTTCCTACACCGGGACGCCTGCCTGCGGCGTCCTGGTTTGGGAAGAAAAATCTTTTTTTTACCACCCCGGGTTCCCACTTTGAGAACCTAGGATGCTAGTGGTCTTCCTCCATTGAAAAGGACGTTATGGTTACGTTGCACTAATAAAAAACTATGAAATTCACTAAAAAATAATGTGTTAAAGTGACTTTATGGTTAAGTTGCGCTACTAAAAACCTATGAAATTCAGTAAAAAAACTTTGTTAAAGGGACGTTATGGTTAAGTTGCGCTACTAAAAACCTATGAAATTCAGTAAAAAAACTTTGTTAAAGGGACGTTATGGTTCAAAGTAAAACCGAAAAACCCCTGAAATTCGGCAGTTATGGTAAGATAAGCAACCATAACTCGCACCACCGTGCACTGCTAACACTAACACCCAGGACATCAAAGATGACATCGCAAATGTCATTGATGACATAACCCCGTAACCCCGCCCTCCTGAGCTCTGCCCGCGCATCACCCTTCTGTCCTTTTCTCCGTGCGGTCGGGGCTGGACACACTAGCATCACTGTGAATATTTGTATTCCCTTTGTCCTTCCTCCTGCTACGGTTCCAAGGTCAGCTAGTCCGCCGTCTATGCAGGAGCGTCTGGAATTCGTGTCCGGTTCTTCATGCGAATGCCGTTTTGCTAGGGCAGATCCTCATTCTCTCTGGGGGATTCCTGCTTATTTTGCAACTCCCTCTCTGTCCGGGCACTCCAATGTCGTCTTCTTCGGTGGGAGGATGTGTTCCAACGCGTTCCTCCACCCCATTTACAGCTTTTCATCAACGAAAAGAAGAAACGCCCGGTAAGTTCCTTACTTTTTAGGGCACCCCGGCAAGCGGACTACTTTCCGGGGTCGTCCTTGACTGGGAGGGGGTCTAGTAGCTCTGTCACCAGGGGTTCCCCTGAGGTGTCATCAGGGCCTAAATGATGTACCAGAATGTGCTCAGAGGGTTCCCTTAGAGGACCTGTCAAAACCGGACATTGTTCTGAGGTTCACCGATCGGGTGCTAAGGTTCAACCCAGTTCTTGTGGGTCTGTGGTTACAGGGGTTCGTCCTGAGGTCTCTGTTTCCCGAGCTTTCCACACGGATACCGGGTAAGCCCTGAGGTCTCCATTTCTGGAGCTTTCCACATTGAGTCTTCAGTCGAGGCTCCTCTTAAAGAAGCTATACATCCCGGGTTCCAACCCGAGGTTCCTCTACGTGAGGCTGAGGTTTGTACTGACAGAACCGAGTGATCCTCTTCCAGGGTCTTGTCAGTGAGGATTGTTCCTCAACCGTCCCACGCTCAGGGTCGTGGTGGTACCGGTTCTGTTGAGGAGGCAAAGAGGGCGGTCACAGACCTCAATCCTTCCGGTAACGGCTTTGCCGAGGTTCCTCCTTTGGAGGCTAATTGGGATAAAGGTTCTAAGATGTCCAGTAAACATCCGAGACCCTCCAGCACCGGCTCAGCCAAAGATCCGTGTGTCAAGGCTAAAGTTTTACTCAAGTCCCCTGACTCCCCTGAAGAGACATTTGCCTCATCTTCGCATGTGACGCCGTTCTCCTCAGGTCCCAACAAAATGGTGGCACAACCTCCATGGTCCAATGGTGGACATTTTGGATATGTCCCTCACACCGACATGTACTATGTCTGGTACTGGGAGCATGTCTCTTGGGGGTGAACAGCCTTTTCCACACTTTGTGGATAACAAAAACCTGTTCCTCCCTTCTCATGACTGGCGTGCTCGATAACCTCTGCCTCATACAGTCTCGCTCCCTCCTGCATCCACTCCACTCATCTACGTGGATCCCACCGGTGGTGGACCTTCCTGGAAACCAGCTTCCTTGCGCTCATGGGGGTATGCCCCTCACGAGCGGCCTCTGCCTATTCCAGTGCCAAAATCTTCTGCTGAAATGAGTTTTTCGGGAAGTTTCAGATGCTCATGCAGTCTGACCCCATGAAGGCGTATTTGGTCCCGGCCGTTCCTACGCAGTTCCCGGTGGCGCCAATACCTCCACCGCTCCCTAGTGGGCCCCTGCCACAGCTCCCTCCTCTACTTTTGCTGTCACCTATTGAGAAAACACTGGCAGAGAAAGACACTATTTTAAAACCTGAGGCGGCATGCGTGGCGGACAAGTCTTCTTCCTCCGCTTCGTTCGACGGACCTCAAGTGGATCAGGATGGCGATGAGCAGCCCTGCCATGTTAGAGAATTCCATGACCGGGTGCTGGATATGATGGCCTTGCTAGATATTTCAGTACCCAAGGCCCCCCTTCCACAGGAAGGGGTGCTTTCTGGAGCCTTTACCCTGTCACCTCAGGAGTGCACCAGCCTGTTCCTCCAGAAGGATGTCTTGGCTGAGGCTTGTAAGGTCTGGGACAAACCTCACACCGGGCTGCATCTCAACAAGAGGATAGATGCTCGATACAAGCTTCACGCCTCTGAGCAGATAGCCTTATCGGCATGCCCACTCCGTTCCTCAACTGTGGTGGCAACAGCCACCCTCAAGTCAAAACCGGCTTCTGCATCCTCTACGGCTGCGTCTCAAATACTTACTAAAGAGGATACGCTTCTGGATGCCTTGGGCAAGAAAGTCTTCGCCAATTCGTCGCTCCAGCTTCATCAAACCAACACAGAGCTCATCTTGGCAGCATTCAATCTGAGCATGTGAAAGGAGTTGGCCGATTTCCAGGAGTATATTCCTGCAGAGAGGCTAGACGATTTCAAAACCGGTTTGTCGGACCCCAAAGTTTTGAGTCAGGATCTGCTGGAAGCTGCAGCACACCATGTGGATACCTCAGCTCGAAGCATAATGGTCGGGGGTTGACATCTCCCATCAGGCGTGGCTCCATGCGACTAAATTCTCAAAGGAAGTACAAGACAAGGTATTGGACCTTCCTTTTGATGGCAAGGAATTGTTCCATTCTTCTACTGACAAGGACCTCACAAAGACGAAGGGGAGTACCCAAACCGCTAAATCTTTATCGGTCATGGCGGAAGCTCCAGCTAAGGCCCCTTATACACAGAGGTCAGTATCCCAAACTCGGTCCTTCTCTAGATTCAGGGGTTCAGGATCGCTGTACGCACGGTACTGAACCGTCGGCTGGCAGGCCTCGTCGAAAGCAGCAACGGCAGGGTGGTTGGTTTTTCTCTCGGCCATCAGCCTCCTCTCGAGGGACAGGTAGTCGCTCTGCCAACAAGCCATTGAAATGAGGTGTCGGTCGCACAAGACTCTGGTGGGAGGAAAAATCTCATCTCATCTGGTGGTGTGGCAAACCATTACCTAAGAAAGGTGGGTTTTGTCCATCGCTCGGGCAGGCTTTTGCTTGTCTCTCCCCCCCCACCCCACCCTTCAATCCTCCCTTCCAACAGATTGGGCCGTCGTCCCTCAGAGCCGAGGTATAGCCTCGGTACAGCCACGGGGAGCAAGGGGAGGGCTTCTACTCCCGTCTGTTGAGTGTCCAAACCCAACCAGTCCCCAAGAGAAATTCAAGATGATCACGCCCTGCCAAATAAAGTCATCTCTTCAGAAGGGTGACTGGCTCAGCATTGTGGACCTTCAGGACGCATACATGCAAATCCTGAATTGGAGACCTCATCGGAAATATCTGCGGTTTTCCTTGGGGGAGGAAAACCTCCAGTTCCGTGTGCTCCCTTTTGGTCTCAGCTCAGCGCCACGTGTCTTTACGAAGATGATGTTGGTCATTGCAGCTTTTCTCAGGTTGCAGGGAGTTCATGTATATCCATATGTGGACGATTGGCTCCTGCACAGTCCCTGTCCACAGACAACTTGGTTCAATCTCCAGTCTCTCCTCCAGCTCCTGTTTCATCTCAGGTTGTTGTTGAACTGGTGGAAATATTCCATGACGGTCTCTCAAGACCTGATCTTCCTGGGTTTCCTTTGGAATACTGTCAGTACCAAGGTGTTCTTAACGGCAGAAAGGATAACAGACTTATCAGCCACGTGCCAGCTCTTCCTCCAGTCTTCGCATATGACGGCTTGGTGGTTCCAGAGACTTCTAGGCCTCATAGCTTCTTGCATGCTAGCCCTCCGTCTTGCATGTCTGAAGATAAGGCGTACACAGCTAGCTCTTCGGAGCGCTTAGTCTCAGGCTTCGGACCCGGTTTCCAAGATAATCCCAGTTCCATCCTACATGACAGCGGATCTACATTGGTGGTCCTCGACCTACAACCTCGCAGTGGGAGTCTCCTTCCCGGAGCCCTACCCGGAAGTGATGTCACTACTGACTCCTCACTTTTGGGGTGGGGTGCGACACTGGACCAGCTCCAAGTGTTCGACCTTTGGACACTTCAAGACAAGCAGTTTCATATCAATTATTTGGAACTTCTGGCTGTTTTTCTGGCGCTCAAGTCTTTTCAGCCATCCATTGTGAACAAGGTAGTCCTGGTTCATACAGACAAATCTGTGACGATGTTCTCCATCAACAAGCAGGGTGGCACCAAGTCACCACTCCTTGTGGACCTAGCCATACAGATTTGGCAATGGGCCATCCAGCACACGATTTGGCTCCTGGCTGTTTATATTCCGGGTCACATGAATGTGACGGCAGACTCACTCAGCCACCAGTCAGCAGCAAGTTACGAGTGGGAACTGAACATGGATGTTCTTTCAACCATTTTTCGCCAATGGGGAACCCCAGAGGTAGACCTCTTTGAGACCTTTACGAACAAGAAACTTCCGCTGTATGCATCCAGACAAGGTCTCAGAGCATCCTCTCTGGGAGATGCTCTCGAGATTCTGTGGTACAACATGAAGGCTTATGCCTTTCTTCCACTGCCCTTGATCCATTGATCATTCTGCAAACTCAGGAGGGCATCCAACTGCACTCTCCTTCTCATAGTTCCCTGGTGGCCAGCCAGATTCTGGATTTCAGAACTTCAGCATCTGTTGATTGTTCCTCCGATCAGGTTGCCATTGATTCCCAACCTGCTTCACCAGTGCGATCACCAGATGTGGCACCCCTCCCCACAATCGTTCATCTTGGCGGCATGGTACCTGAATTCAAATCCTTAGCACAGTACAATTTGTCAGAGGACAATATGTGCATCATTCAAGCGGCCAGGAAACCTGCTATGAGGGCTCAATATAGGAGCAAATGGCTCCGTTTTTTGTCACTGGTGCTTAGCTAAACAGCTTGAACCCAGACATGCTACAGTTGACACTGTCCTATCTTTTGTGCCTCACCTTGATGCCTCCGGTATTCATGTCTTGTTTTGTAGGACTTATCTATCTGCCATTGCGGCCTATCTGTCCACTGACATCTGTTCCCTTTCTTTGACCAATCCAGTCATTAAAAGGCATTTTGCGGGTCTTCTTAATTTGTTTCCGCCTATACACACTCCCCATCCCAAGTGGGATTTGAATGTGGTCCTCACGATGTTATGCCATAAACCGTTTGAACCTATGGCCACCACCAATCTTAAATATCTTTCTTGGAAGGTTGCCTTTTTGATTGCGGTTACATCAGCAAGGCGGGTAAGCGAGCTTCAAGCTCTTTCAGTGGAACACCCATTCCTCACCTTCCACAAGGACCAGGTTGTGCTCTGCACTCATCCTTCCTTTCGACCTAAGGTTGTTACCAATTTTCACCTGAACCAATCGATTTCCTTACATGTCTTCTTTCCAGACCCGGCATCGGATGCCGAGAGAGTATTGCACAACTTGGACGTCAGAAGAGCTCTGAAGTTTTATCCCGAAGGAACAAGTGAACTTAGGGGCTCCTCACAACTCTTTGTCACTTTCGTAGACCCCAAAGGGAAACCGGCTTCCAAAGCAACTATATCTAGGTGGAATTATCCTGTATTTCAGAAGCCTATACCATCCAGGGTCTTCAACCCCCGAAAAGCATTCATGCTCATCTTGTACGGAGCAAAATGGCTGCTGTGGCCTTCCAAAAGTATGTTAATTGGGAAACCATCGCCAAGGCGGCTAAGCGGGCTTCCTCATCAGCTTTTTGTAAACATTATTGTTTGGACCTGAGCTCCAGTGCTGATGCCCAGTTTGGTCAGGCGGTTCTTAAGAACCTATTTCAATAAAGTTTTTTTTCCATCCATCCAATATTACTGTGGTGTGTGCTTGGGAATCTCCCACAAGTATGGAGTGAAGGGGATGGGACGTAGGAGTATAATAAAGTTACCCACCTTAGTGACTACCTTACTCCTAATCCATAGTCCCCTTTCCTGCATACGCCCACCCGGTGTCCCCTCTAAAAAGTATCCTCTATTATTGCGGAAATGGTGTCCGACCTGGCGATAGAAAAGTACTGAAGGGCGATGCACAGGGCACAGCTCAGTAGGGCGGGGTTACGGCCACGTGCGGTACCCCACGTAAAAATAGAAGGACAAACATTTTCAATTTTGATGATTTTTTACAAAAGTGCTCCGGTCCTGTCCCAAAGGACGGAATGTCCAACAAGTATGGAGGAAAGGGGACTATGGATTAGGAGTAAGGTACTCACTACGGTGAGTAACTTTATTATTCATTGCTGTCTATGCAAGTACTCTCCACTCTGCAATGTCTCTTAGGACAACTGGATGCTAGACTTCCCATGCCTCATGCTCCATCAGTCCCACCATTGAAAAGCCCACGGATTACACCTTGCCAGAGGGATACTTCTGATTCCTTACGAGACCAGGGCACTCGCCCCAGAAAGCAATCCCCGGCTAGGCCTCCCCTCCGTCCCCTAGAGCATTTAGTCCTCGACTCAGGGAGCAAGAAGAAGGAGAACTGGTTGACTCTGACCAGGACATCGCCCCACAGGACACCCCTTCCACTGTCTCCTCTTCTCCAAGGAGTGTGGACACTTGGGATACAGACGCAGACAAGGATGTGCCGGGTAGTCCGGCTCAACCATCCCCTCCGGACGACATAGGAGCCTTCCATTTTATGATGGCTAAGCCCTGCCATGAAATTGGCCTTATTCCAGAGGAAGAAAAGAAGGATTGCTTCTTATTCGATCACATGGGGAAAAGGAGAAAGGCTGTCTTTTCAATTCCAATACTAGATCATGTATGGCAGGAGGGCCTCTGTACAATGAAACACCCATTTACGGAACCAGCAGTCAAAGGTCGCTTAGAGAAAAAATGTAAAGCTTCCGAATCCACTTCTAAGTGTTTAACATCACAACCAACACCAGAGTCAGCGGCTGCTAGCCGAAAAGCATGCACCTAGCACAAGTGTGCCACTCCCCCAGACAATGATGACCGCAAGTTGGACACATTTTGGGAAGAAAGCTCTTACCATAGGAGCGACGGGCGTGAAAGCTGCCAACTGCTTGGCCATCGTTGCAAGGTATGACCGCGAGATGTGTCATTGTCTAGCCCCACTATTGTACCACCTTCCAGAGCAGCAGAGGAAAGAGGCTATGCTTTTGGTGCGAGAGGGGGAGAAGGCCTCGTACCATAGCATAAACATTGCTGTATTCCTAGCCGAGACTGGCTTCAAACAAATTAACAACGGAGTAGTTCTCAGGCGCCAAGCTTGGCTCCGCTGCCCGGATTTCCGCCAAGAAGTACAGCACAAGGTTGTGGACATGCCGTATGTGGGTGAGAATCTTTTTGGTGAAAAGACAGACCAAGCTTTGAAGGCCATGAAAGCGGAAGATCCTTGTGCCTCTATCGTTCATTTTGTGGAGTCTCAGGAATCTTGAGATTTTCAGGTACTTGTAACAACAAGGGATACAACAGATCCACGTACTAATCCCATGCCTACTGATGTACCTTTCAAACCGCCCAACGCAACAAGGACTACCAGGGTCAAAGAAAATTAGGATCTTCCTCCTCTCAAAGAGGCCGTCAAAGCAAAGCACAACAATGACTGCCACAGGAACAGTCAGATAAGAGGGAAGGTGGTGTTCAACCTCAGCGAGTGGTGCAATATCCACAGACAGACGGGTACTATATGTTATTCAATATGGCCACTTGTTGGAGTTCAAACGTCCACAATTTCCCATTACTCCTGTAATAACATCTCAATCTCACCTTCAGATCTTACGTCAAGAGGTTCATCTCATGTTTAAAAAAAAGGGCCTTTGAGAGGGTTGCCCTCTCAGCAAGGGGAACAGGCACCTATTCCAGGTTTTTCGTGGTCAAGAAACCAAACGGAAAGTGGCGCCTGATTCTAGACCTCCCGGTGCTGAACAAAAACATCAGAAAACAAAAATTCAGGATGCTAACGTTGCAAGACGTTATAAGAGCAGTTCAGCCCGAGGAGTTCTTAGCGTCTCTAGATCTCGAGGATGCTTATTTTCAAATACCAATTCACCCAAAGCACTGGAAATTCCTCAGGTTCACAGTCGGCAACAGCCATTTCCAGTTTTGGGTTCTCCCCTTTGGCTTAAAATCAGCTCCCAGAACATCTACCAAGTGTCTGGCGACTGTAGCAGCTTTCCTCCAGAGAAAGGGCCATCACGTTTACCAGTACTTGGATGACTGCTTGTTCCGGGGAACAACTTACCAACAGATGCTGGAGTCTCTCAACAGCACAATGCTCCTTCTACAATGTCTCGGCTTCACCATCAACTTCAGCAAATCCTGCTTAACTCCCTGAAAGAGTTTGGTCTTCCTGGGAGCACAATTCCGGACAACCCACAATCAAGTGAAACCCTCGGAAGAGACAATCGAAAAACTCTTAGCCCTAGCAGGTTCCTTTACACCGAACAAAAGGTCACGATCTGCTCTTACATGTCTCTCCTCGGCAGCATGTCGTCTTGCATCCCTCTTATTTAAAACTGTCGTGTTTACATGCGCCCAGCACAGACATTCCTCTCACCCAATTGGTCCCAGACCCAGGCCTCCTGGTTGGACAGAGTGGTAATCTACTGGCCTGTGGCAGATGCCTTACAGTGGTGGACTCACCCTTACAACATTAAAAGGGGCATGCCCCTAGTAGAACCAGACTTCCTTTACACTATCGTGACCAACGCCTCACAAATAGGAGGGGGTGCTCATCTGGACCAGTTCCAAGTCAAAGACCTGTGGTTACACGCGAAAACCTCATTACATATGAACGTCATAGCGTTGAGGGCAGTAGACCGGGCTCTCAACTCCTTTCTCCCCCTCATCAAGGGCTCTGTGGTACGATTCTCACCGATAACACAACCACAATGTTCTACCTGCACAAACAGTGAGGCATACGCTCAGAAATCCTATCCAAGGAAGCTCAAACCATCAGGCACTGGGCCATTCAGCTCAACATTCTGATTCTGGTTTTTCACCTTCCAGGGATTGAAAACAAACAGGCAGATTCCCTCAGCAGGGATTCCTCCCAGGCTCACGAGTGGCAATTGAACAGCTCCCAGGTGGCAAAGATCTTTGTGAAATGGGGCCTTCCCCCTCTAGACCTTTTCGCCAGCCCTGAAAACAAACAATGCCAGCAGTTTGCCAGCAGGAACCCTGTAACAAGGAAAACGATACAAAAGAATCACAAAGTTCCCTGCAAAATCTTCCTAGTCACCCTGTTCTGGCCAAGGCAGACCTGGTTCTCCGACCTGCTTCACTTGGCCGTGGACGATCCATTTAATCTAGGATCCCAGCCAGATCTACTATCTCAGAACCAAGGAATGGTATGGCATAACAACCCAGGCTTCCTCAAATTGGCTGCATGACTCCTGACCAATCCGAGTCTAAATATACCTCAAGACTGTTGCCGTAGCTTGGCGGCGGCAAGATCTCCATCCAACAACACATCATATAGCCGTATGCGGAAGAGGTTTTGCACTTGGTGTGCAAAACAACTTAACCTACAGCCGTTAAGCGTAACACCTCAGCAACTCCTTCCTTACCTTTTGTTGCTAGCGAAAGAAGGCCTGGCGGTATCTTCTATCAAGGTTCGCCTATCAGCTATATCAAGATTCACATGAAAAAGAACAACTATCCCGCTTTACAGTGACAGATTAATTAAGCATTTCCTAAAGGGCCTTTTCCGAACCTTCCCCCAAAGAAAAGGTTTTCCCCTGTTTGGAGTCTTAACCTAGTTTTAGCAGCCCTCATGAAACCTCATTTCGAGCTTGACATAAAAATTCTCACATGGAAAGTAATTTTTCAAGTGCCCATTACGTCCTCGAGACGAGTGTCAGAACAGCAGGCTTTGGTCATTGGCCCACCGTATCTGCGCTTTACGTGCGACAAGATGGTTCTTTCTACGAATCCACATTTAATTCCAAAGATTCCATCAGTTTTTCACAAAAACTGTACAATCACTCTTCCAACCTTTTTTTCTAATACTTCTACTGCGGCCAAAAAGGCTTTGCATTCTCTGGACGTTAAGAGAGCTTTAAAGTACTAATTGGACCACACAAAGCCGTTCAGATCCTCCAATCAGCTCTTTGTGGCTTTTGAACCTTCCAATAAAGGTAGGCCGATTTCAAAACAGGGTATCTCAGGATGGGTGGCTTCTACTATATCCTTCTGCCACACAAAAGCCAACAGACCATTACAGTCAACTCCCAGAGCTCATTCCACAAGGTCCACAGCGGCCTCAGCAGCTCTATGGGCAGGTGTTTCAATAAGAGACATTTGCCAAGCATCAACGTGGGCAGTGCCCCACACTTTCACTAGGCACTACTGTCTGGATCAACAACATGCTGCAGATGTACAGATGGGACAAACGGTGCTCCAGCGCCTGTTTCGGTGAGGTAAGCCCGATAGCTCGTGTTTTTTTTTTGCTCTACTCCTGTTTATTACCTCAAGGTTATATGCTTCTCTTTTGTCATTTTACTGAAGATTTACGTCCTGTTTGCCTTATATGCACCCCCAAGCATTTCTACTGCTACAAAGTCTATTCACAGCATGTGAATCCATGAAAGAGCCAATGCTGGAGAAGGGAGTAGTTTCTTAACTGTAATTCCATTTCTCCAGCGTTGGTATCTTTCATGGATTCACATGCGCCATCCAGCCATCCTACTCAGTCAAACATCTTAGGGTATCTTCCTTTGGAGAGGTTAAAATCTGAGGGGAAGCTATGGGGTCGGGGTTATTCACTCGACGTCCCATTGGTGCTGCCCAAAGCACCCATAACAACGTTGATGGGACTCTCAAGGTGTTAATGTTTTTTTCCAGGGTTTTCCCAGCATGACGACGGGGAATATTCACAGCATGTGAATCCATGAAAGATACCAACGCTGGAGAAATGGAGTTACAGGTAAGAAACTACTCCCTTCTCCAGCATGTGGTCTGGCATGGATTCACATGCTCATGAATATTCCCTGTCGTCAGGCTGGGAATCCTCGGTAAAAGAAAAAACTGTTTCCCTTTCACCTACAAACTGTATTTCTCCTCTAATCCAATCACTGTACTCCGGATCATACTGTGCACAGCCAATGACAGGCCTCTTCCTAAACCCTCCTCTGGCAGCCATCTTCAGATTTTTACCGTACGTTGAAGTGTTGGGAGTTCTCGAGTTTTGCTCCGTGAGCTACTTGTACAGTTTTTGTCCTTTACAACGGAAAACGTTTCTATTTTTGTCAAAAAAGAGCCTGTGTGCTCTTCTCTCCACCTGCCGACAGCAGGGGTTCTGTTTGTCAGTGAATTCGAAGTCCTTTGAGGGTGCCCCATCCGCGGGTGCCCGACAAGGCCAAGCACTGCGAGTCCGATTTCATCGGGTCACCGTGCAAGCGGGTTCCACGATGGTCAGGGCGCGATCAACGTCACCATCTGCCTCCATTGCCAGCCAGCAATCGAGCTCCTCCTCAAAGAGGAAATCGTCCAACCCGGTTAAGCTGTGGGAGAAACCCGAGAATCCTAGGACAGAAGAAAAGGCGGCCTACTTGCCCAAAAAGGCTCAAGCGGCACAGGGGAAATCTTCTTTGACGATTAAGCTGCTGGCGGCTGCTCTGTCCAAGGCCCAAGGGGCTGACCCCATGAAGGTAGCCCCTACTGCGCCCAGGGTGTCCCTGGGGCGGTGGCGAAGCCTGCTGGCATGCCGCAGAAGAAGATGCTGTCTCTGATCCCGGCCCAACACCTCAGGGTGCAAAAAGGGGTGTGGGGGGGATCAGTACACGGGGCAACCACAGGCCGTACTCCAGGAAGCACGAGGAGCAGGAGTCCCTGTACACGGTCCACAAGGACATGGAGGACGACGACGGCGGCAATGCAGAGAGCGATGATGGTGCGTGGCCTAGTGTTGTCCAACCACGCCAGCTCAGCCGAGAGATGTATCCCTGGACATCCTTTCGACCCTTCGGACCATGCCATCACAGTGGTGCTGGACATCGCCGACACAGGTTTCTGGCAGATGGGGAACGGTGCCTGACTCCATCGTCAAGACTGGCTGAACGCCACAAATTTCTGCCAGGAAGTCCAGAGGAGGGTGCTGCACATGCCGTTCGATGGAGATAACCTCTTTGGGAAGGCTGTCGACGAGTCCCTGCAAGGCATCAAGGTGGATACGGAGACGACTCGTGCCCTTGGCACCCTACAACAACACTGCTCTTCCTTTCGCTCCTCCAGAGGAAAGTCTGACATATCAAAGAAAGGATTCTCCTCGTCGTACTGCCAGCCATCCCCGGTCAAAGGCCCAGGAGGCGTACAGGGGCCATTCCAAGGCCTACGGTGGAGGTGGCCAGCGTTGTCTTCGCCCTCAAGGTGGAATGCCGACACAGAAGCAGGACTGAACCGGCAAAGACGTCGGGCCCCCACCCATGCACCCCGGTGGGAGGCCAGCTGATGGTATTCATCAGCGAGTGGGAGAAGATCTCCACCGACAGATGGGTGCTTGATGCTCTTGCCCACGGACATAACCTGGAGTTTCAGCACAAGTGTCCACTGATGTCTCCGGTGGCCTGACAGAAGCAGCACATCCCCAGTTCTTAGAGGAAGTACGGGCCATGCTGCAGAAAGGGGCGATAGAGCTGGTTCCATGACAGCTGCGGAGATCCAGAGTCTACTCCAGATACGTTTTGGTCAAAAAGAAAACAGGGGGCTGGTGGCCCATTCTAGACTTGCAACTTTTCAACAAGTACCTCAAGTCCCAGAAATTCCAGATGGTCATGTTGCAGCACTTGCACGGCCAATTGGAAGAAGGAGACTTCTTGACGTTGTTGCACCTGGAGGATGCCTATATCCACGTCCCCATCCACAGGAAGCACTGAAAATTCCTACTCTTCATAGTGCAGTGACGGCACTAACAGTTCAAGGCCCTCCCCTTCGGCATGAAATCGGCCCCCAGGGTGTTTATGAAGTGCTTGGCACCAGTGGTGGCCCATCTGCATCTACAGGGATACACGTCTACCCGTACTTCGACGACTGGCTTATTCGGGCCAGTTCACAGGAGTCGGGGGTCGGACACACGGAGACGACATCCAGCTGCTGACGGATATGGGGTTCTCCATCAATTATCCAAAGTCCTGCTTGACACTATCGCAAAACATGCTGTCCCTAGGAGCCAGACCCAATAGAGTCTCCTGCCTAGCGTTACTCTCGGAGGGTAGCGGCCCTTCTGGGGAAAGTGCAGAGATTGTTGTTACTGAAGACAGCCACTGTGCGGATCATCAAGTCGCTGCTCGGCATGATGTCGCCTTGCATCTACCTGATCCGGCTCTGCAGGTTACGGATGTGACCTCTTCAGGAGTTCCTGGACACTCGCTGGGTTCAGGTGTCCGGAAGCTTCGTGGACAAGATCCCGCTCAACGAGAAGTTCTGACAAGCGATTCGGTGGTGGCACATCCACCCAAATTCGCCCAGGGCACAGGCTTCTAAAGCCCCCTTACCAGATGATGATTACCATGGATGCTTCCCTGGAGGGCTGGGGAGCCCACACCGGACTCCCGCATGCCAGAGGACTGTGGCAGGCGGAGGAGAAGGGTCTTCACATCAATATCCTTGAGTTGCAGGCAGTGTTCTGGGCCCTCAAGTCATTCCTTCCATCCCTGAAGGGCAAGGTGGTGAGGATCTTCACGGACAACACCACCACGATGTTCTACATCAGGAAGCAGGAGGACACTCGATCCCCAGCAGTTTCCAAAGAGGCGCTGGCCTTGTGGCACTGGGCTGTCGAATAAGAGATGTTCCTCATACCATTTCACCTGGCGGGCGTCAAGAATGCCATCGCTTACTCCCTCCGCAGGGAGTTGCACTCCTACCACAAGTGGGAACTTCGGCAGGACCCGGTGGACCACATCTTCATCAAGTGGGGCAGGCCCCAGATCGATCTGTTTGCAATGGCGGCGAACTCCAAATGCGAAAAATTTGCCAGCAGATTCCACCAGCTGGGGAGCATGGGGGACGCGTTCTCCTTCCAGTGGGACGGCCTGTTTCTGTACGCATTCCCTCGGTTGCCTCTCTTGCTGCAAGTTATCAATTAACTCAAACAGTGCCGATGCAGGACAATACTCATCGACTAGGCGTGGCCGAGGCAGATTTGGCACCCGGACATTCTCAACCTGTCAGCGTCGCCTTGGGAGCAGCTGGTGGTGGTCGCGGATCTCCTCACCAGAGAAGGAGGCGCAATCCTGCATCACAACCCAAGATAGTGAACCTAACGGCTTGGCTCCTGCAGCCCTAGAGTTTGGAGGATACAAGTTGCCAGCGGACTGCAGGGAGGTCCTTGCCGAGGCCAGAGCATCGTCGACTCTTAAGTGCTACGGACACAAATGGAAGCGTTTCGCCATGTGGTGCTGGTCGCAGAAGATCACCCTCTGAGGATCACGGCCCTGCAGATTCTTCCATACTTCTTGTCCTTGGCCAAGGCAGGACTTGCGCAAGCTTCTACCAAGGTGAATCTGGTGGTTATGTCCTGCTGCACCAGGTCTCCTGGAAGGTCTTCTGTTTGGTCCCACCATCTTGTCAAGGAATTCCTCAAGGGACTGTTTCAATCTTTCCCGCCAGTGAAGGCTCCTGCCCCGGCATGGGAAATCCACGTGCTGACAAGGCTCATGGGGGCTCTGTTCAAGCCTATGTATCAGGCCCCTCTCAAGTTCCTCTCGAGGAAGACGGCTTTCCTTGTGGCCATCACATCTGCCAGGAGGGTAGGTGAGATCCAGGCCCTATCCTGCAAACAGCCTTATCTGACTTTCCACGAGTGGAGGGTGGTGCTGCGGACACACCCCTTGTTTATGCCATAGGTTCCATCAGAATTCCACCTCAACGAACCTTTAGTGTTAACAGTGTTTTTTCCAAAACCTTCGTCACCCGCTGATAGGGCCTTGCACTCTCTGGACGTTTTACGTGGCACGCACAAAAGGTTTTCGGAAGACATCTCAACTGTTCCTGAACTTTGGTCCTGTGAACCATAGGAAGGCCTTGTCCAAGGCTTCCATCTCAAGGTGGCTCTCCGGCTGCATCACGCACTGCAATTGGTTTGGTGAACTGACTGCTGCCTGGCCATTCGAGAGCCCACTCCACCAGAGCGATCGCTGCGACAATGATGTTCCTGTCCGGTGTGCCCCTGCTGGACATCTGCAGGGCTGCTATGTGGAGGTCCATGCACACCTTCACGAAGTTCTACTGCATCGACAGGGATTCCAGGGAGGAGTCCAGAGTCAGCCAAGCATTGCTGCGTAACCTGTTCGCTTGAGGTGAGCCTGTTCCAGAGGTAAGGGTGATTGTTTCTGAGCCTTGCCACCTCCCATGGTTGTGCAATGTTGTACTGCTATGCATTGTTTATTCATGAGCATGTGAATCCATGCCATACCCCTTGTTGGAGAAGGAACAAGTTACTTAACTGTAATTATTGTTCTCCAGCATGGGTCTATAACAACAAAGTCTTCCTGTGAAAAACAATAAACTTTAAAGTACTTTGTAGGCTCTGGGCATTTATGAGGTGAATATCGTGATTGAATCACACAATTTATAAAAAGATGGAGCCTATTAGACTGTTTGCATACAAAGTACAGATCATTGAACAAGGAAAATAACAAATAATGAATTGATTAAACATAAACAAATGTTTTTTTTTGTTGTTTTATTATTGAAATGTTAAAGAATAAATTCATAGACAAACAGACTAACAAAGAAACATTGGACGGTCAATTAATACACATAAAATAACTAACAGGGTGCATTAATATATACATACACCTATGTGGGCATAAATATACCAATGAGGAGCTGATGATTGAAAAAACACATTCAGTGAAAAAATCAAATTGTATCCGAAGAAATTTCGCTTGTCAGCATATGCATTTAACAAATGTGCACATACATTTTGTAATTGAAAACTATAGAGCAAACTAAAATTATTAAGGAGGCACAAAACTGTGTGCTAGGAACGAGTGTAGCTCTCTGTCCCTGGCTAATTGATAGGAAATGACTTCATACCATCATGTTGTGCAAGCAGACAGAAGAAATGTCTTATAACTTAGAGGGACAAAAAAATGGTCATTGACAGAAAAAGTCAACATGGTAATAAATTCCAGGGTGAGGCTGATAAAAAGAAAAAAGCCTACACCATCCGCATTAGTAAATAGGAATATGTGTCGTGGGCCACCGAGACTAGTTGAAGAAGTGGAGAATGATCCCCAAGCTAGCACAGTAGCACAGTGGCACAGTGGCACAGTGAGCGGTTCGGTGGTAGGAAGAACAGATGCACCACCTTCGTCAGGAAAAAATGGGTTTCTCTATTCAGCCCCTAGAGAGAAAAAGGGTAAGGCTGTTAAAAACATATAGTAATGGACCGGAAATACGAGTTCAAAAACATTTTACAGGAAAAAAGCTGAGCAAATGCCCTTACATTAAAATAGGAACCATGAAAGAAAAAAGTAATTATTTAGGGCGTGGTGCTGAGTGACCAATCCCAGAGAGGGTTTACCTGTGGAATGTCTCTTATATTCTAGAGTTTAGAGAGAAACCTTCACCAGTCATAGAAAGTAAGTGCAATATTAGAGATTGACCAACAAACAATAAGTGCAGAACAAGCTTCAAGATGTTGGCAGAGTAAAACATGCTACACCCAGCAGTGTGTTAAAGGTGTATTGGATAGTTACGAAAAAGAGGAAATGTAAAGTAGCAGCCAGTAGGGACATGCCTAGGTGACCTACCTAAGAGCCTTGTGCTAATGGGAACTATTTGCATTCAATTAGGCGGTGGTGAAGAGAGAACAAGTAGTTCCAAAATAACGACTCCAACGTCAAGATCTTATCAGGATTAGAAGTCTGTGTGCAAGTTAACGCCTCTAATCAATATTAGGAATTCATCTAGTAATGCCAACTGAGAGAAAGAGGAAAGACTGAAAAGACACGGACATAGTGGGTCAGTGCCATGAATATAGAACAAAGTTATTGGGCAATTTGGGCCGCAAGATCATGTTGTTAAAACCTGCTTACCAAAATATGCTGCCGCTGATTGTGTCTATAGTGCAGCAATAAGAACATCTAGCCTTGAACAATTTGAGTTCCTCAGCGGTGACTCTATGTTAAGAAAAAAAGAGAAAATCCAAAAGGCAGAATACCTAAATTAGTATTCGAGCGCCCCGTAATGCTCCAGGGCGTTGTTACCGCATTTGCAATAGTACTGTCGGTAAAGTATGTAAATAGCTGCATCGCAATCTCATCTGTTGGTGTGGATGATTGTTTCTGGGGCAGCACAGCGATCGCCTGCGGTCCGCAACGTGTCGAGCCTCCAGACTGTGGTGACACACACAAAGCATCAGGGTGGGGAACCAGTGAGATTGTATATGGAAGTGTCTACATCCATGTACAAAGAAAGAGGACTACCTTAACTGCCGTAATGCAGTAATAAGGACGTGCGGGGAACTCAATATCAAAGACTGAATGGGAAAATGAATTAAGCACAATATGAGAGAGCAAGACCATATAGATTGAGGGCAAACTAAAGTGGGTTTAGACTCTGGAGTAAGTTGTGAAAGAACCAGGTATGAGCGGTGTGCTCAAAAGGCAAAGGCTGCACAGGCCAGGCTTGCGTCAGGCAGGTTTAAGATTACATACACTGTGGATTAAAAGTAATACATTATACATAAGGGGAGAAAAATGTCAAGAAACTGTTAGAAACAAAAGAGATCACTGTTGAAACAGGCATAGCTGCTAAAGAGAATTGTAAGGGCCAAAGTGGCTGACAGTTAGTGTTTTGATATCTAAGTCTCGGGCAATGGTGTGTATGGCCCACAGCTTGAGTGGGGCCACCCTGGGGGGAAACAAAACCTTTGGAACTGATTGGAAAATTGAAACAGTGGCCACCGCCGCACTAGTGACCCAGGGCATGCATGGCCTGGACCAAGCTGTCAGATACCTGGGTCAATAGATACAGCTCAGACAGTGGCTACCAGATGAGGAATGCTTCATTTAGACCTTGATCAATGGTATCCAGCCTAAAGATCCAACGGGCTTCTTTGTTGGCAAGTGTTCGGTGTGGGTTAGATGCATCTTTGACCACATCAATGACCCACCATCGTATGTCATCCGGGGAGTGACCTTTTTCCATAAAGTGACTGACTAGAGGTGAAGTGCTGGATTTGCACCTGATACAGGATCAATGTTTGGTTTTTCGAGTGTGCACTGGACATGATGTTTTACTGATATATTTGAGCCTCCAGGAGCACTCAATGCAATAAATGGCCCAAGGGCTCTTACAGTTGGTGTGGTACCGAAGGTCCCATGTTTTGCCATCAATGATGAATGCTTTAGTTCTATAGACAAACTTGCAAACCGAACAGGAGCCACATGGGAAATGGCCCGTGAGTGGCCGTAGATCTCAGCCACAGGTTGTTGATCTAGAGCATGGGTCTGTCGTGAATTCGCATGTGAACCCTCTCTCCTGCCCCTCTGCGGCTCTTCTTGGTCAGACTGCCACTTTACATGCTTTCCAAATCGGAAGATGACTGCCAGAGGAGGGGCTTTGGGAGAGGACTGTCATTGGCTGGGGCAGTATACCAGAGTACAGTGATGAGTTTAGAGGAGAAATATAATTTGTAAGTGAATGTGAAACTGTTTTTTCTTTTACCAAAGATTCCCGGCCTGATGACGGGGAATATTCATGAGCATGTGAATCAATGCCAGACCCATGCTGGAGAACAATAGTTACAGGTAAGTACGCCTTCCTCAAGCTCTATGGGTCAAAAAAAACCATCATCATGAAGGAAAAAGAACATCAACATGCAAGGAGACAGCAGCTAAACCTTAATTTGCGGAACAACCGACTACGGGGCCAACGTCGATGAGCAGCAGTGCAACCAAAAATGACAGTAGTTTGTCGATGCCCAAACCATCCACGAAGGAAAACTCGTCCACGACCACATTAAAAATCTCCTCGTCGACGAGCAAATCCTCCTCATCCAAATCATCATCGACAATGAAAGAATCATCATCGAAGGTGAAGGAAAAACATCACTCGTCCACAAAAGTCTTGTTGACAAAGCCACCAACACCCGCGTCTATGGAAAAGATTAGGCCAGAATAGCTGTCCAAGGACCTGTCTGACACAATCCCCTCCTCTACAGGAGGACATGAAGAGCCCGTAACAATCCAATTATCACCAATTAAGGAGATGGTTGCATGACCAGATATTATTCTCCAAGAGGAATGCTCTGACATTGAATATATGGGTGAACAACTCACTCATACTCTGAAACAAAATAGCCCACCATAACATGTTACCACTAAGGACGTCACTGACCCCTTGGATCCTACACTGATGCAATCCCCTGCAGCGAATCATAGAGGAGTTCAACAGACGCCAAAGAGTTCAACTCTTGAGGTCCTCTGCTTCCAGGCACAGGGATGCATCCACAAGTTCAGTGGGCACAAGGCCCCCACAAAGAGACAGGTCACCTCAACACATAATGCCAAGGAGCTCTCCCACTAACAGTAGACTCTGTAACATACACTGTTGCCACTGCACAGGCACAGGTCACTATCATGCAGTGCTTCACCAACAGGAGTCTCACCTTCAAGGTTCTCACCTCCACCAAGGAGAACTTCACCATCAAGGGATCCAATCACAAAGGTACTGTCCACTGTGTCAGTTTAAGATTAGCAGGATGACCCATCCAGGGAATTTACAGACACAGAAGAACCAAAGGAAGGATAGATCACACAGGACCCAGAGCAGCATAGTGAATGGGAGTACTATGTGATAGAAAAACCACAAAAGCGAGATTCCCCAGGGGAAACATCACCTCCTGATGACTTAGTATCCTTCCACACTATAATTGCCAAGGCAGCAGATATTTTCCAGCTGGAAGTGACTTCAGAGAAAAAGAAATCGGTGCTCTACGATAAATGAAGGAGGACTGTCACAACTATCCCACTTTTGGACACAATTTGGGATGCAAGGAGAAGGATTCTCTCTAGCCCTCTATTGACGCCCGCCTTGGTATTGCACCCAGAAAAGAAATATAAGTCTACGGATACAGCTCCCTTATGCCTAAGGGGACACACCAAACCCAACTCAGTCATCCCAGTCATGGCGCCAAAGAAGCTGACAAACCCCTCGTCATCACTAACAGCGCCACCAGACAAACTGGAAGCCATGGACAGAAAGGTCTTATCATCGGCATCTCTAACTAACAGGGCAGCTAATGCCTTAGCTATGACAACTCGACAGTGAGCTCCTGCTACGTATGTCAAAACTAGCCAAACATCTGCC
Organism: Ambystoma mexicanum; assembly: GCF_040938575.1. Taxonomy (NCBI): domain Eukaryota; kingdom Metazoa; phylum Chordata; class Amphibia; order Caudata; family Ambystomatidae; genus Ambystoma; species Ambystoma mexicanum. Next base: position 60,079,047 of record NC_090940.1, read on the forward strand.
GGCAGAATTCCAGGAGGAGGCAAAATCAATAATAGCTGATGGAGAAGCCACCTCAGATCAAATGATCGACGCAGCTGTGGATGTCGCTGAATCAGGTTTTCGTCAAATTGCCCATGGAACAGTCCTTAGAAGGCAGGCCTGGGTGAAGACGACCAATTTTAGACCAGAAGTACGGGCGCAAATCTTGGATATGCTCTTCGACGGACAAGATCTATTTGGCAAAATAATTGACACAATTTAAATGGTATTAAATCAGATACTGATACAGCCAGAGCTATTAGCTTGCTAAAGGACAAGGATAAAGATCGCTGCCCCTTTCAGTCTTTTTGTGGCTCATGCGTGAGATAGAAGGGATATAACAGTTCGTCGTACAAATAAAGAACACAAAATAGTGTGTATCAAGACAATAAATATCAACAATCCACCGCCAGATACAACTCTCAAAAAGGCAGACATAGTTTGGTCCACTCGTAAACTCAGTCTAAACAAAACGGACAATCAATTTGCACCATCCAAACTCCCCACCCCTGTGGGAGGACAAATAAGCCAAAATCTCCACCGTTGGCAAGACATTACATCATACAAGTGGGTGCTGCAAGTCATACGCAAGGGACACACAATCAAATTCTTAGAGCAACCTCCCTCTCTTCCACCTCTACCATGCCAAATCCATTTGCTGAAACATCTAAAAATGGAAATTCGCAAGCTGTGGCAAAAAGCAGCCATAGAACCAGTAACAGTAAACCAAAGAGAAAGAGGTTTCTACTCTCGCTTTTTCATAATCAAGAAAAAGAACGGTCAGTGGCGACCAATATTAGACTTAAGTGTGCTAAACAAGTTCGTGGAGCGCATCAAATTCAAAATTACGTCCCTTCAAAATGTGCTACCCTGGCTAAAGAAGAACGACTTTCTAACAACCCAGGATTTGGTAGACACGTACTTACATATCCCCATTCACCCAGTACACATAAGATACCTAAGGTTCGCAGTGGAAAATGCACATATTCAATTCCGCATCCCCCCTTTCATCCTAAAGTCGTCCCCAAGGGTCTTCACCAAATGCCTAGCACCAGTGGCAGTGAACCTCAGACGCACAGGAACAGAGGTTTTTCCATGCCTAGATGACTGCCTAATAAAAGCACGCTTGCTCATGCTTGAAACAATAGCGGTCGCAAAGACAACAAATTTACTCAAATCCATAGGTTTTTCCATCAACGAAACCAAGTCCTGCCCAGTACCGGCCCAAACAGCAGTCTTCCTAGGAGCAGAAGTAAATACCTGCATCTCCAGAGTGCGACCTTCTGCAGACAGAATATGCACAATGCTAAAACAAATCTTGTGGTTTTGTGACAATGCCACAGCAACGGTACGTCGCTTCAAGTCGCTCCTGCGCATGATATCCTCGTATATATACTTCATACCCAACTGCAGACTAAGGATGAGACCAATACAGGAGACCCTGGACCACCAATGGGCTCCAGCCTACGGGTCGTGGAAAGATGTTGTTCAACTTCCACCAGCATTTCACAAAGCACTTCACTGGTGGGGAACTCCTCAAAATCTAATACAAGGGATGCCATTTCAAGCAACCACGTTGACACTTCTCCTCAGGACAGATGCATCCCTATCTGGCTGGGGAGCGCATGTAGCAGCACTCCAAACAAAGGGCACATGGTCAACCCAAGAGTCTCGACTCCACATCAACATCCTGGAGCTCCGAGCAATCCGCTGGGCACTAAAAGCCTAACTATCCATACTAGCAGGCCAGGTAGTCACGATACAGAGAGACAATACATCCTCCATGCACTACACCAACAAACAGGGTGGTACAAGATCAGAGATTCTATCCAGAGAAGCACATAAACTCTGGGCATGGACCTTGCAGCACAAGGTCCAGTTGAAAGCAGAACACCTGCCAGGAATAGACAATGTCTGAGCGGACAAATTAAGCAGGGATTACTCGGCATCTCATGAGTGGGAATTAGAAGAAGAAGGAACACAGCATATCTTCCGCATTTGGGGACACCCAAAGATCAAGCTCTTCGCCACCAGCTGCAACACGAAATGCCCCCTCTTCGCCCTCGGGACACCCAGAGGCCCAATCACTGAGGGACGCATTCTCAGTGACATGGACGGGGTGGTTCCTGTATGCATTACCACCAATCCCGTTGATAGCACGAGTGCTGCACAGGATGAAAAAGCAACCTTGTCAGATGATCCTCATTGCTCCAAAGTGGGCTTGTCAAGTTTGGTACCTGACCATCCTGCTCCTCTCCTAATAGACACCCATTCGCCTCAGAACACATCAACAATTGTTGACACAGCATAACTACAAGGTTCTCCACCACGATTCAGCGAGCGTGTCACTCAAAGCATGGTTACTGAACAGCAAAAGATAGTGAACCTTACATTACCTTCGGAATGGGACATTATTAGAGCGTCTTAGGGCCAATCCATCCAGACCACATACGTCAAAAAGTGGAACTGCTTCATTACATGGTGTGAGGCTTCACACATAGAGCCGCTTACAACATCTGTGGAGCAAGTGTTACCATATTTGTTTCATCTAGCAAAAACTGGACTCTCCTTGTCTTCCATTAAAGTACACCTGTCAACCATATCAGCATATACAACAATCCTTAGTCAAGCTTCGTTAGTCACTGATCCAGTGGTCAAAGTCTTCCTCAATGGGTTACTACGTATGTTCCTGCCAGTGCCGGAACCGGTACCCGCTTGGAGCTTAAACACAGTTGTGTCTGCTTTCATGGAGGCACCTTGCGAACCCATCCATAGATGTGACCTAAGTTTCCTATCCTGGAAGGTTGCTTATTTAGTAGCCATCACGTCAGCTAGAAGAATCAGGGAACTCCAAACTCTCTCAGCAGAACCTCCTTTTACCATATTCCAGAAGGATCACGTCATTTTCAGAACATGTCCCCTTTTCTTACCGAAGGTAGTCTCTGAAATGAACCCTCTCAGAGTGTAATGTACTTTGTACAGTCTTCAGTAACCACATTTCGAAGGGATTGTGTCCTCTGACGTATTCCTTATCTTTGATGAATCCACTTCCAGCTTGCTGGCCTTAGAAACATTTTTCCACAGTAGGGGGTGCTGGGCATCGGTGTCCCTCGAGTCGGTGTCCCTTCAAGGCCTCTGTATCGGCGCTGACGTCACCATGGGTATTAATAGTCTTGCGCAGCATCCGTTGCTCAGTTCTGTTTTTCTGCGCTCCGTGAGCCTCGGAGATACAACGCTCGGTTCCATTCTTCGAAAAAATCTTCGAAATTCATCAAAAATCTAAAGTTTCTAATGATTGTATCTTCATCCGAACCATCGACGACATGATCCGGTTTTAAAAAATTTCGAGATTGTGGAAAGAAGATGTCTCCGGTGGATCCTCACAGGATCTGTTTGTGGTGCCTGGGATCAGAGCACCAGTGTTCAGAGTGTGAGGACTGCATGTCCATGACGGTGAAAGCCTTGAAGGAGCGTAAGGGGAAGTTAGAAAGAGGTAAGGCTGTTAAAACCTCTACCCCTTCAAAAGTATCCTCGGCTGAGTCGAGACATTCATCTCCTCGCCATCAAAAGAAACATTCCCGATCAAGATCTCGAAGCAGTTCCCATCACTCTTCGAGATCGAGACACTCTAAGAAGAGGCGTCATAGATCTCCCTCTTCCTCTTCCTCAAGTTCCCCGGAAAGGGTCACCTGCCCCACAAAACACAGCTCTCCGGCTAAGTGGGAAGAATTTCGTAAAAATATGCTCAGGGGCTTCGAGAAAGCGGCCTCAACCCCCTCGGAGATGCCTAGAGGTGATACCCTGGGTGAAAGACGCGAAAAACAAAAACGCCATGAGTCGTTGAACCCGCGAGGGAAAATACTCGAGAGCGTCATGAACCCTCGCTTAAAGACAAAACATCATCGGATCAGATTGCCTCTTCAACGCCATTGTCGAATATACCTTCGATGCACAAATCTGTATCATCGACGCCGTCGTCGACGCCGTCGTTGACTCCAATGAAAAATATGCCTAAAACCTCCACTATGCCACGGGCACCAGAGGTGTCGAAAGCTCTGAACAAGACTTCGAGAATGGCGTCGACAACTTCGACGATGCCGAGTAGGATTCCGGTCCTCTCGAGTACATCAAGGCCCTTTTCAATGTTTTCGATGCCTTTTACAGGTTTGTCGAAACCTACAACGTCTACATCGACAACCACAACGTTTTCACAAGCAGTAACCACAAATTTGGCTCCTTCTTCCCTGGAAATGGGTTTTACTCCCTATCCAAGATCTGATTACTTCAGAGCTTTATTTTCTATATCGGAGGAAGGGGAGGACTCTGACAATGAGAGACCTTTTGGACTACAAAGAACAACAGTACCCATTCCAGAGGAATTAATATCTGAAGAAAACAGATTGAAAGATCTACAAGAGTCTTTACAGGAGGCCAGTGGTATAGATACCTCTGCAGAGGCAGAATTTGCTAGACCAAAACCTGGAGAACATGCAGAAATACCTTACATGGCCCTTATGGCTAGAATTATGCAATTTATGGGGTGGACTACACCTGCACCCTCTTTCCAGCAAGATGATCTTACTGATATATTAGATAAAGGGCCCCAAGAGGATCCTATCGTCCCTTTTCATGCTGCACTGCAAAGGAACATATCTGCAAATTCGGAGAAACCTCAAGCTATCCCTGCAGTAAATAAAAAATCTCTGCTAAATACAGTGGCCCTCATTACGACCCTGGCGGATTTTTTCCGCCAGCGACGGACTTTCCGGCCATGGCGCAAAGTCCCTTTACGCCATGGCGGATGGCGGACTTACCGCCCCATTCCGAGGTCGGCGGGGCGGTAAGTCCCCATTGACCCATTTACCCTTCCCCATTCCCATTTCGGCCCCATAGGGCTCAATGGGAGTGGGGAAGGAGTTAATTACGCCACCGTAAAAAACGGTGGCGTAATTAACACCAAGGTCCCAGAGCGCCATGGATTTTTCCGCCCGCAAAAAGCGGGCGGAAAAATGACCATGGCGCTCCAGGAACTCGTAGTTGGCGGTAAGGGGTCCGCGCAGCTAACGCTGGCGCAGACCCCTTAGCGCCAGGGTCGTAATGAGGCCCAGTGTCAGCTTCAGACCCTGAATATCTTAAGCAAGCATCCAACTCCAGAGAGTCTAGTTGTGCAGGCAGCGACGTCATCAAGCAGTAAGTCAAAAAAAGTATTTTCAGCATGCAGTATGGTACTTGAATCTATCAACGCCGCTAGCGAGATTCAGCCACACCCTTTGGGAGTGTGCTTCATCAGCGGCTGACTGTCTTCCAGAAGGGGAAGAACGAGAAGCATTCTTGAACATCATCAAGGATGGGAAGGATGTGATGTGTGAGTCCCTCCAAACAGGCATTGACTCTGCTGGCAGCATCAGCAGAGCCATGGTGGCGAGTACCATAATCCGCAGATTTGCGTGGTTGTGGAAGTCTGGTTTTGCTCCTGATGTGCAAGCCAGATTTCTAAATATGCCCTTTGACGGCACTTCTCTATTTGGAAAAAAGGCTGATGACAACCTGGAGAAATTGCAGACATCCAAAGCATATACAAAAACTCAATACCTTAAGGTTGTGCTTTTTCTGTACAATAAATAGTTAGTACAAGTTTGAAGTTTGTGAAGATGAGTTAAGTTTTAATATCGGTTGTATGAAAAGCCTTGACATTGAAAAAACAAAATTGTAAAAAACAAATAACAGTATAGTTGAATTCACTATAGAACAGAGAAACAAAGAAAATAATAGTAGTCACACAGGCTTGTTAGTTTAGAACTAAATGTTCAATTGGTTCATTTGTTTGGTAATAGTGTTCAAGATATTTCTTGTTCCAATTGTTTGTATAGGCTGATGTCAGAGAGCCTTAATTTTTGCGAACTCCTAAATTCAGTTATTGCTGATGTCCAGACTCCTAGTTCTTTGAAAGATCCTTAAGTGTTTTTAATTGGAAAATCCTTAAATTGGTGGTGGTCAAGGCTCCTGTTTAATCAAGGGTTCTCAAAAAGTCCTCTAATGACGAGTTCTCAAAAGATCCTCGACACGTGTTTCCCTACTTCAGTTTTGGAGTGGTTCATCAGGAGGAAAGTTGGTAAAAGTATGGAGATGCAGTAATTCCAATTAGGATCTCCATTTGGGAGAATGGTGGTTATTTCGTATTTTGATTTCCTGAAAAGATAAAGATGCAATAATATATCTGCTTGCACACTCTCTAATTATGTATTGAGCTTATGCGAGAATCAAGGTGTGTATACTCACGTTGCTATATGGTCTTGTTTGTTCACAAGTTTGTTGCATAGAAGATAGTACAACCTGGTCTCCTGTGCTGTATTTGTATCACCAGTGTGGCATTCCATAATGATGTAGAGAACAGTTTATTTGTGGGGTAATATCACAGTTTTGCAAGCTAAAAGTTTTCCATTTCTATGGATCTAATACTAGGGCAGTGCTGCATATGAAGTTGCAATTGAGATCAATGGGTACTATTTCTTAAATACGCCCAAAAAATAAGAAAATAAAGTAAGTAATCTTACAGCACTCAAAATTTGACTAAAGTGGCTAAAGATTAGGCAGTGAGTGGTATAGCTCAAAGGAATCGAAGTACTCCTATTTCAAAAATGTCTCTTACCTTAATATGTGCTGGTAGCGATGCTTGGTCCGTCTGAGATGGTTCGATTGCCATAATGAAATATCAAAGGAGGCCAGCTTAAATAGCGTCCTGTTGCATGTGGTGCCGTCGGCGCAATGACGTCATGCGTTCTCACGTCACACGCCCAAAAATGTCGGCCATCTTTGAGTCGCTAGTATTTTGCCGTGATAAGCCTCTGATTCATGTGATGTATTGTCGGTATGGTGAATATAATAAAAATAAGTTGCAAGCTGTCTGTTGTTCGAGGTTATTGTGGAGAATATAACAGGTTTGTGATTTAGGTGTATTCCAAAATTGCATGTTATACTTATGGACAGAAGATAAGTTCTTTAATTCGGGTTGTTGCAAGAGAATTGTATGGATGCTCGGTTCCACCTTCTCTTGAAGTTGTTGTGAATAGGGTTGTGGTGGAGGAAGAAGTATACTGATGTGTTTATTCCAAAAAAAGAATCTGAGCAAAAGGGTCCAAGGTAATAGACCAAATATGTCTATCAATGATATATATAAGGTTGTTTTGAGGACAGAAGGGTAGGACAAGAGAAAGGGAAAAGGGAAAAGAAAAAAGAAAGGTTGAAGGGAGAGGAGGAGTGTCAGGAAATTCAAAGGAGAATTGTAGGTAATATGTGCTTATTTGAAAAGGTTGTTTTGTACTAGTGTGGAGAGGATAAGGATAAAGCGCAAGTGTGTGAGAATGTATCCTACAGTGGGTCTATAGGAAGTGACATAGCTCTTGGTCTGAGTTTAATCCAGTGTTGCATGTGTCCATAAGACAGATCCAACGTGCTTCTTGTCGTCTTAAAAGCAGTTCTGTGTTACCTCCTCTTGGTGGTGGTTTGAGTTTCACGATTCCAAAAAATGTGAGGTCTTTGATTTGTTCCAGTTTGTGAAATTCATAGAAATGAGTTGGTATGGGCGATTTCATATCTTGTTTTTTTATAGCTCTGATATGTTCACTGATCCTTGTTTTAAGATGACGTATTGTGCTTCCAATATATATTCGATTACACAGACAGTTGATGCCGTATACAACAAATTTGCTATTGCAGTTGATTAGTTGTTGAATAGTGTTTTGGAGCCATCGGTTTGATGATGATAGTCTTTGCATTATCTGAATACTGGCAGACAGAGCACTGGCCACATTTATAGTTCCCTTGTAATGGTTTCTGTAGCCATATTGTATTCAAACCTTTGTTTGGTGTAGTTTGTTTGGTTGGGAAATGTGATGGACTCAATTGTTCTTTCAGGTTTCTTGCTTTTCTGAATGTCAAAGTGGGTCTTGTTTCTAGAGCAGGAAGTAAATCTGGGTCTGATCTTAAAATGTTCCAATTTTTGTTAAAGGTTTTGCAAATAGTTCTGTTATTCGAGCTGTATGTCGTTATGAAGTTGGTTTTTTGTTCTTTCTTGATCGTGTTCTTGTCCTTTTTGTTTTTAACTTGTAGCAGTGTCTGTCTTGTTCTTGATTTTCGATAGCTTTTTTCAACAAGTTTTGTAGAGTATCCTCTTTGCTTGAAATTCTCAATGGTTCGAGTTACATGTTTGGAAACCTCCCCCTCTTTAGTGCAGTTCCTCTTTACCCTCAGCATTTCACCAAGTGGGATATTTTGAATCACATGCTGTGGATGGTTGCTCGATGCGTGTAACACCCTGTTAACAGAGGTGGGTTTGGTGTAGAGTGTGGTGTGTATTGTGTTATTGTCAATGTATAGAGTGATGTCCAGAAAGTTGATGCTGGTTTGGCTGTATTCTGTTGTAAGCTTGAGATTGTATGTATTATTGTTGAGATAACTGAAATATTCCTGAATTATTGAATTGTTCCATTCCAAATTAGAAAAATGCTGTCGATGCAGCGGGCCCAAAATATAACGTTATTGAAGTGGGTAAATGATGAATGTTGCCAAGCAAATTCAAGTTCATAGTTGCCCTTGTACAAGTTGGCATACGATGGGTTATTTTTTGAACCCATGGCCATTTGTCTGTTGAGTGTTTGGTTGAACATGAAGACATTGTTTTGAAGTATGAATTGTAACATTTCGAGGATCATGTTGTTGTGGTCGTTAAATGAGACAGATCGAGTTTTGAGAAAGTATTCAGTAGTAGTGAGCCCTTTATCATGTAGTATACTGGTGTATAATGCTGTAACATCCATTGTAATCAGCCAGTAGTTCTTGTCCCATGGTATGGTTTCCGTTTGCTGTATGATATGAGTAGTGTCTCTGACGTATGAGGATAGAGATGTGGCCAATGGTTGTAGCTGGTGATCAATATATTCAGAGATGTGTTCAGTTATGGATCCAATTCCATTGATTATGGGCCTGCTGGATGGTAGGTTGATGCATTTTTTGTGAATTTTGGGTAGGAAGTAGATGGTCAGAATGATCGGATGTGGGATGCTCATATATTGATATTCCTCTTCTGTGAGGAGTGACTGGTCTCTACAATAGCTACTCATGGTTCTCCATTTTTCACCTAGTTGGGTTATGGATTGAAAATAAGTTGTTCATAGCACTTTGTATCGTTGAGATGTGATAGTGCCATTTTGATGTAGTCTCTTGTTTTCAAAAGCACAATATTGCCTCCCTTGTCGGAGGATTTTATGGTAATGTCTTCATTCTTTCTTAATTCTTTAAGTGCCTTGGTCTGTTCAGGTGTTAAATTGGATGAATAACTGTTTTTTCTGTTTCTATTGTTCAGAGTTGTCTCTCAGTTCATTTTGCACTACTTTGAAGAATGTATCGATTGCATTTTCTGTTGGAAATGTGGGTGAGAAGGTTGATTTGTCCTTTAGTTTGGTATTGGTTGCTAGGCCCATTTCAATATTCTGTTCATCTGTGAATCGATCATTTTCTTCCGCAATATTGAGAAGATCTATTGTTCTCTCTACATGTTCCACAGAAAGTACCGAGGGGATACTTTGTGTTTCCAAGGGTTTTTGTCTTGCATCGATGTTCGCAAAGAATTTCAGTTTCCTACAAAATGTATAAAGGTCTACTGTTGTTGTAAAGTAATCATAGTTATTGTCGGGACAGACATTGAGTCCCATATTCAGAGCTTGAGTGAGTGGTTTTGAAAGTACTTCTCCTGATAGGTTGATTACTAGGTTTTCCGTTGAGGAAATGGATTTTGGGAACGGGTTTGCACTCCTTTTCTTGCTTTGTTGTTTGGGTCTCCCTCCTCTCTTGTCTCGTTTTGTCTTGGAGGATGTGTCGAGGTAGGGTTCCTGGTATTTGAAGTTCCTTGATAGTTTCTCATCAATTTTTGTTGTTGGAAATCCTCTAAAAATGAGGACCCTTTTTTGGTTGTTGGTATTTCCTTATTTTTTGTTTGGCTGTCTTTGGTTGGTTGTATTTGTTGTGCTGTACTCCTGTCTTCGAGTTCACTGTCGCTGACAGTGTCAGTGTCTGATGATGTAGGGGTAATGGATAGTTTACTAGGTATTGTGGTTTTCGGTGTTCGTCCTCTGGTTTGAGTTGTCGGTCTTTTGTTGAATGTATAGACTCTTTTGAATTTATAGTCCAACTCGTCACGTAGGAACTGTCTCTGTTTTTTTATTTTAATTTCTGCAGAATATTTGTCAGTTATCTCATGGAATGTTCAGTTTCCTATGTGTCTTCTTTGACCTGAGTTATATGTCTTCTTTGACCTGAGTTATATCTTTCATTAGTCGTGCATGTTTAGCCTTGGCATAATTGATCAATCTATGAATCATTTCATTTGAGGTGGTAGTGAGTAGTTGTTCCCAATCCAAGATTTCTTCTATATCATTATCTTTGAATGGAGGGAAAATGCAGACTCTAAGTCCACGTGGGATGCGTCTGATTTGTAGATATTTATCTAATGATTTGATTTTCCACCAGCAGGATAGTTCCTGTTTCAAAAGCTTCTCTTGAGTCTGAAATAGTTTCCTCAAAGAGAGATTGTGTTCTCATTGGGCTACTATTGGGTTTTTTGCTAGTCCTGAGAAAATAAGTTCAGATTCTTCCTCTCTCTGCTCAAAATTTCTCAACATGATTTGATTAGTGATTGCGACGTTGGGGCTGCCCACTGTTTGTTACTTGGATTAATTAGGGAGACATTCAGTCTTTTGGACAGTGATGGCGCCCACTTGGATTGGTCAATATATAGTCTTGCTAAAGGTACAATATTGTCCGACAGAAATGCTGCAACTAAGGGTTGCCACAGAGGCTAACATGGGCTATAACATATCCAAAAACTCAATACCCTAAGGTTGCGCTTCTCTGTACAATAAATAGTTAGTACAAGTTTGAAGTTTGTGAAGATGAGTTAAGTTTTAATATTGGTTGTATGAAAAGCCTTGACATTGAAAAAACAAAATTGTAAAAAGCCAATAACAGTATAGTTGAATTCACTATAGAATGGAGAAACAAAGAAAGTAATCTTTAGGGAATACCACACTGGTGATACAAATACAGCACAGGAGACCAGGTTGTACTATCTTCTATGCAACAAACTTGTGAACAAACAAGACCACCACCAATTTAAGGATTTTCCAATAAAAAACACTTAAGGATCTTTCAAAGAACTAGTAGTCTGGACATCAGCAATAACTGAATTTAGGAGTTCGCAACAATTATGGCTCTTTGACATCAGCCCATACAACCAATTGGAACAAGAAATATCTTGAACAATATTAACAAACAAATGAACCAATTGAACATTTAGTTCTAAACTAACAAGCCTGTGTGACTACTATTATTTTCTTTGTTACTCCGTTCTGTAGTGAATTCAACTGTCCAAAAGGCTGAAAGTCTCCCTAATTAATCCATACATCTAAAGCAGCAGCGAAATCACTTGGGGCTGCAATCCGGCAAACTCCAAATCGCCCCAGAGGTACATCCTGGAAGGGTAAGTCCTTTTGTTTTTACTCCGCATTCGGAAAAGTCAGAGGACAGCCAGCTCAAAGGGGCCAGAGACGATTCACCCATGGTGGACGGGTCAAAGGTACCAAATCCGCACCAGCAGGTGCTACTTTACCCTTAGCATCTGTGTCAGCCGCATCTAAACCCCTCTGAGGACTCCCCTCACGACACCAGTAGGCGGCAGGTTAACTCAACATCAGACAGAATGGCAAGCTATTACGTCAGATGCTTGGGCATTGGAGACAGTTGCCCAAGGTTACTGCTTGCCTTTCCTACAAACTCCTCAGAGCCATCCACCAGGGAAGAACTCTTTGAAGTTTCCAGACCCGCTCCTTATGCAGGAGATTTTAGACCAGCTAGAGAAAGGTGCCATAGAACCGTACCTGTAGCGGAGAGGAACAAGGGTTGGTATTCCCCCTACTTTCTAGTCCCAAAGAAGGACAGAGGATTGAGAGCCATCTTGGACTTGCAAGAATTGAACAAATTCCTCAGGAAAGACAAGTTCAAGATGGTAACCCTTTCTCTGACCCTTTAGGCCCTCCAGCTTCAGGACTGGTTGGTATATATAGACCTTCAGTATGCTTATTTCTATGTGCCAATCCATCCCAAACACAGGAAATACCTAAGGTTCACAATTGGCAACTCTCATTATCAATTTCGAGTTCTGCCTTTTGGCCTGTCCTCCGCCTCGAGGGTCATTACCAAGCTTATGGAGGTTGTGGCTGCAAGTCTAAGGAGGGAAGGGATTCACGTCTACCCCTACCTGGATGACTGGTTGATCAGAGCAGTATCCCCGGAACAAGCTCAGATTCATCTAGATTATGTTCGACACTTCCTCCACAAGCTAGGCTTCTCCCTCAACTTAAAGAAGTCACAGATGACACCATCACAGAGACTCCAGTTCGTTGGAGCAGTCCTGGAAACATCGCTGGGAAAAGCCTTGCCACCAGAGGTGACGGCTCAAGATATTCTACAGATGGTGACCAGATTTCAAAATGCACAGCGTCTACCAGCCTTCGACTTGTTAAGGTTGCTTGGTCTCATGGCATCCTGCATTTTCCTAGTGCCAGAGGCTCGCCTGAGGATAAGATCTCTCCAGTGGGCGTTGAGACATTTCTCAGGAAAGATGTCAGATCTCCTGCGAATTCCAGACAGAGTAGCTCAAGACCTTCAGTGGTGGGCCTGTTGAGAGAACATCTTGAAAGGAGAACAGTTTTGGCAACCATGGCTGTAGATAACAGTAGTCACGGATGCCTCACTCATGGGTTAGGGAGCCCATGTCAACTACTTGACCATCAGCGATCCTTGGTCTCCATAGGAGTCCAGACTACACATCAACCTATTAGAGCTGAGAGCGATCAGACTAGCGCTGAAGGCTTTCCTGCCATCAATACAGGGAAAGAATGTCCTGATAATGACGGACAACACAGTGGCCATGCACTACCTCAACAAAAGAGGAGGCGTAGGGTCTCTGCCACTGTGCAGAGAGGCAATGCAGCTCTGGTTTTGGGCAATTCATGAAGGAATCTCTCTATCAGCAGTTCACCTAGCCGGGGAGAAGAACTTGACGGCGGACAATTTGAGCAGGCAGAACACAGTCTCCCACGAGTGGGAACTAGCTCAGGAAGTCCTTCAACACATCTTCGCCCTTTGGGGAACCCCTCAAGTGGATCTGTTTGCCGCCAGTATCAACCGGAAGTGCGATCAGTATTGCTCAAGGGAACTTCCCCCGAGAGGAGCTCTAGGGGATGCGTTCGTAGTGGACTGGGAGTTTCCACTGCTGTACGCGTTTCCTCTAGTCCCCGTCATTCCTCAAATGATCAGGAGGTTGAGAAGATTCCGGAAACCAATGATCCTAATTGCCCCGGATTGGGCCAGGAGATCGTGGTATCCGGATCTTCTAGACATGTCCATCTGTCCTCCGATTCATCTTCCGCAAAGAGAGGATCTTCTCTCGCAGAAAGGAGGTCAGGTTCTCCATCCGGATATCATAACCCTCAACATTCACGCCTGGTTTCTGAAAGGCTGAGATACAAGGATTGGGATCTCCCGGATGACGTAATGGAGGTGTTGCTTTCAACCAGAAGGCCAGCAACAAAATCTTTATACCGCTGCCATTGGAACAAATTTTGCAGCTGGTGTAGAGAAAAGAATATTGAACCCTTTTCATGTAATACACCAATGGTGTTATTTTTTTGCTTTATTTAGCAAATTCAGGTCTTCAAGTTGGCACAATCAAGGGCTACCTTGCAGCGCTGTCAATTTTTAAGCGCACTGCAGAGGAGCCTTCATACTTCAAATTGCCCTTAGTGATTCAATTTATGAAAGGGTTAACTAATGTTTTTCCCCCAACTCCTTTTCAAGTTCCAATGTGGGACCTAAACCTAGTCTTGAAATTTCTAATGAGTACTCCATTCGAACCCCTTCATTCCTGTTCATTAAGATTTCTTACTCTTAAAACAGTCTCCCTAGATGTTTTTACTTCTGCCAGAAGAGTGAGCGAATTACAAGCCTTATCTTGCAAACCTCCACATACAATCTTTCACAAAGATAAGGTTGTTCTACAAGTGAAGTGGAATTTTCTCCCAAAGGTGGTCTCAGAATTCCACATCACACAAAAGATAACCTTACCCTCGTTCTATCCTCCTCCCCATCCAGGGAAAGAGGAAGAGAGATTACACAGGCTGGACGCCCAATAGTCTCTGGCATTGGTTCCATTTTAGAACCATTATCACAATTTGTGGATTTTTTCCTAAGAGAAGAAGTCAGCAAAATGTGTTCTTATACTAAAGACACTACTGCGGTTCTGGTCCCTCTGAATAAACTGACAGTAGATAGTCAAGACATCTGCATTGTGACCATGGATATTGAATCACTCTATTCAAAAATTCCCCAAAGGGAAACTTTAAAAGTGATTCAGAAGATATTACAAACTAAAACCATCAACATGACTATCACATTGATAATGCAATTGGCGGAAATAGCCCTGACCAAGGACTATTTTTTGAATGAAGACAACTACTATGAACAAATAGCCGGAACAGCAATGGGGGCAAGCTTTGCACCATCCTTCGTGAATTTATATGTCGCAGACTTTGAGGAGAAATGTATATACCCTGATACTAATCCTTTTGCCAACAACATTGTGAGTTGGCGCCGATACATCGACGATATACTTTTAATATTCGATGGGGATAGCGCCACACTGAACAACTTCAGTAGATGGATCAATGAACTCAACCCATTTCTCAGATTTACCCATGAGGCAAGTAAAACAGAAGCCACCTTTCTTGACCTCAAGATCATGAGAACGGGACACACTTTTGAGACCACTGTGTTTGAAAAACCAGCGGACAGAAACTCCCTACTTGACTATAATAGTTTCCATCAAAGGTCATTAAAGGAAAACTTACTGTTTGGCCAGTTCCTTCGGTTCAGGAGGAACTGTGCTACCAGGAACGAGTATGATCGACAAGCGGAAAGACTTACAAAGAACCTGAAGGACAGAAACTATCCACATAGAATAATTAAACAAGCCAAAACGAGGGCGAGAAATATACCAAGAGAAATAACCCTCAATCAACATGGCAAAAGGAACAGAGATGAGAATACAATTACAGCAGTATTCAGTCACTCCACAGTCACGAACCGTTTAAAAAAGGAAATTCGGAAAGCTTGGTACATATTAAATGTAGAAGAAAATCCACTACCGACACCTCGATTCGCAATTAGGAGGAGAATAAACCTTAGGGACTCCTTGGTGCACAGCTACAAAGAAAGCAGACCGGTACTTGACACGACTACTCTCTGGAACACACCAAGACCATTGGGCCATACACCGTGTGGAAACTGTTCAGTCTGTAAATTTACTGAATGCACTACATCCATCGATATTGGGTGGAAGCACCCCTGGGAACAGAGGAACTTCACAAATTGCAACACCACAAATGTGGTCTATTTGATTCAATGCCCATGCAACAAAAAATATATTGGAATGACGACGAGAGCCATAAAAATCCGCATTGGAGAACATAGGTCCAACAGTAGGACCAAAAAAATAACAGCTCCATTGTTCGAACACTACCTTGAAATGAAACTCACAGAAAATGACCTTGTATGGACCATACTGGAAAAAGTTAAAATACCAAAACGGGGGGCAGTATAGCAGCCCTCTTATTGAGAAGAGAACAGCAATGGATTTTCAGGCTGCGGAGTCATCAACTCGGCCTTAACGAAGAAATCTGTTGGCAAGCTCTGACTGTCATGTAAGAGGTACCCAATAGCAGATAAAGAACACAGAGATGGTTCTTGACACCAGCAGAACACTTTGATGACATATATTCTACAATTTGTATAATACATCTAACTAGGTCCCACTGTACCATTCTGGATTGAACAGCAAATGGCATGGAATCCTGATCCTACTACTTCTAACACTGTTAGTTTGGCTGGATCTAGGATTATGGGGAAGTACACGACTGCTACCTCTAGATATGCCCCATGGGGGCCCTTGCGCCGTCAGTACAAATATTACGGTGCAAAATTGAAATGTGCGTGGACACTACATTTCCCAGCATCCTTGGGGACAAAGTGGTAGTCAGAGCAGATTGCAAAGAACCGACACAAGTTAACAACACGGAATTGCTGTAATAGAAAATTGTTAAAACACTGAGACCACTACCAAGATCCAGCTTGTAACACAGACACTAACTGGAGCCGCCAAACTCACTGTACAAGATAGAAATGGGAGGATAGACTACACCTCCCAGCATCCTTGGGCGAAATTGGTAGTCAGTACGTATCACACAGAAAATTTGATATACGGGAATAATTTTCAACAACGCGGCGACGACGTAACATAATAGAGGTGACCATCCCACTGGTGATTTAGCCCGTCATGCTGTGACCTAAAAATAATACTCGTGTTTGGATAACATGGAGGCATTTGATCACGTGGGTGGGACGCCGGCATATAAACAAAGAGTAATTCAAGATGGCGCCTGACACGAACCGGTATACGAGACACGGCTTACAAAAGGAATCAAGGTGAGCAATGTAGGAGATTTTGCGAGTGGACTCAACTGAGATAGAGCATAGTTAACTGCTTAAGAACCACGAGTCAAATCTATATAGTGACTCAGGAATAGAATGGAATAGAAACAATGGCAGTCCACTAGCCCGGCACCTATGTACCAGAGGAGGCGCATAAGAGTACATGCACAGATACATACAGCTCCGTATGCGGGAGCCTTTGAATAAAGATAAAAACATAGATGCATACAGCCCAGCATACTGGCACTGGAAATGCACTATAGAAGAGCGGGCACCTGAGTGAGATAGGCTACTGTAAGAGATGCTCACATATGCTAGAACACAAGGGCTACACTATCAAAAGTGGGCCCGAGTTGCACATAGGCTATTGAGATACATGTCCTTGAGGCAATGACCTAAGGGATCCTGTGTGTTTTTGTCCATAGGAACACGGTTTCAAGGACAGAAGAACCGATCCTATACCTTCTACTGCGCAAAGATCCACCAGTGAAGAGAGGTGAATAAGTTGTGCTGCTGTGTCGTGTTTGAGAACAATTCCCCCATACGGGTAGAAGTCTAGAGTACGAGAGAACGAGATACCAGCATGGATTATTAATGTATCCACATATTCCAGTGTGGAACGTACAGAGCTGAGCTCATGACCTGCTCACCATAGAACAGGCAGCGACGGGGCGTGGCCTGGAGCTCATGGCGAGTGGAAGCTGAGTCGCCGTGCTCCGGCCGAGGCGCCGTTTCCAGATCCTTTTGCCTACTTAAAATCGCACCTGGGATAGAAAGAATCGGTTCCGAGGAGAGGGGAACCGAGCCCGGACACACTGCAGGGGTCTTCCCCTGGATCCGGGCCCCCGAGCCCAAGGATTCGGCCCGATAACGGTCCCCCCCCCTTGGCGGGACCCAAGATGGCGGCCATCTTACGAAACTAATGTCGCAGGAGAACTGGCAGCCAAACCGACCTATTAACCTCTGCTGCGACTGCATCGGGGGTGAGGAGCCTCTACCTCTATCCGGCCCTGCTGAGCTGAACTAACCAGACCCCCTGGCCGGGGAAACCAAACCGGGGCTCAGACCCACACCACCGAGCACGGCCCCGGCCATCGACAACAGACGACGGTGGCGGTGGGGAGAGCGCCGGGCATGAGCGCGAACGACCTGATAAATACCCCACTGTACACCCTCTTGAAAACTTGAGCCTCGACCACCCTGCTTCCGACAAATAACCCCGGCGCCTGTCTCCACATGATCGAGTGACGCCAAAATGGCGTCCAGGAACAAGACAAAGGCGAGCACCATGGACTCCTACGTGTCCGCTAAAGCGAAGACTCCCCTGCAGCCAAGCGCTTCCACTCCTGAATCCCCCCGAGCGCAACCAACTGGTTCCCCAGAAAACCAAGCACAAGTACTGGAGGCGATTGAGTCATTGCGTGCGTTCATAGACATGAGAATTGGGGAGTTCAAATCTGAGCTGCAGCTTGTGCGCCAGGACGCCCGCAACTTGACGGAAAGGGTGACCTCCGCCGAATCCACCATTAAAGAGACGTCGGGAGACACAAAGGAGCTGAAGGCCAAGGTGACGGACCTAGAACGGAAGGTACTCACACTTGAAGCCAGGGCCGAAGAGGCCGAGGGCCGAGCCAGACGCGCTAACATCCGAATACTGGGGGTACCGGAGGGAAGCGAGGGCCCGGATCCGACGGCCTATGTGGAATCCCTGATACAACAGGAGGTGGGCGCAGGAAAGCTGACGCAGGGATTCTCGATCGAAAGGGCGCACAGATCGCTGCAGAAGAAACCCCCGCCGGGCTCGCCCTCGCCCTATAATTGCTAAAGTTCTGAATTTCCGAGATAGGGAGATTATCCTCCGACACTCCAGAGAGGAGGGCCCTATCGAACGCAACGACTCTAAGATCACGATCTACCCTGATTACACCCCGAAAGTTCAACGGGAGAGGAATTCATTCGTGCCGATCAAGGCTCGGCTCAGACAACTAGACCTAAAATATATGTTGCTCTACCCCTCCAGACTAAAAGTGATCCACAAGGGCAGGGCGATCTTCTTGGAATCCCCGGCAGCGGCGACCATGTGGCTAGAGGACAACAATCTGGCAGCGGACAATGACTCTCAACTTTCCGCGAACTGATGAACCCCCTCGCCCGATGCGAGGATGTCATATACTTAACTAGGACGTTGGGCACTCGACCTAAGAAGAAGGTAACATCACTCAACAGTTTGCAAAGATGAAACGGCCCTCGCTCGGCCCCCGCCGGGCACAGGGCCCCACCCCCCACGAACAGAACAGGTCAGGCCAGTTGCCTGCCCGACCTTCCTCGTGCCCGATACCCGGATGGGTCCAGACGGTACGAGAGCGCCTGAGCACCCGCAAGACTTTGTCGTTGCTGGGCGCACCAGTTTTAGTTTTGTTATTTGTTTTTGTTCATACCACAGCCCTCAGACTACTAATGAAGCAGAAAAATGGGACCGGAGGCTCTTGGGGGTGGCGGATGGGACGTCGCCAGACCCTGAGGGGGATAATGTACCGCCCGGAGGCGGGGGAGGCGTAGAAGACGAGGCTGAAACAATAACTCTATGGCGTCCCAAATCAAGGTGATGACGTGGAATGTGAGGGGCATGGGTACGTACATGAGGAGAAATCGGATCCACTCCTATCTGCGCAGGAAAAAGATATCAATAGCAATGCTCCAAGAAACCCACCTCACGGACGAAGCAACGGCCAAACTCTCCGATAAGTGGGGAGGTACTGGGAAAGGGGCGCCTTATTCCAAATTCGCCAGAGGAGTGTTCACGTGGGTGAGCCCAACTGTTCCCTTCCACCTGTTGGGCCACGAAGCCGATAAGGAGGGCAGATATCTAATAATATGGGGCACCATCGATTCCATACCGGTGTGCCTGGTGAACTCATATTTCCCGCAACAAGGAATACCCTCACACCTCGCAATGCTCACTGCCAAAATCATTCCCAGGAGAGAGAGCGCTTTCATATGGGGTGGCGACTTCAATTCGGTCAGGAACGGCGCTCTGGACAGGTCGGACCCCCCCCGTTCCCCGAACAACCTCGCGTCTAACGCGCTGAACACGGCAATAGAGCAGCTCGATTTGGTGGATATTTGGAGGGAACAACACCGCATCGAGAGTTGCTACTCCTATTACTCGGCCCCCCACAAGGTCCACACGAGAATAGACTATCTGTTCGTCGATCGTGCGCTGGCTCAGCAGGTGGACGACACACTTTACCTAGGTAGAACCATATCGGATCACTCGCCACTGATCATGCAATGGATCCCTAGAGGACCCAGGCCACCAATCCCGCTATGGAGAATGCCACCCGCAGCACTCACGGACCACGCATTCAGGGAAGAACTGGGTACCAAACTCGAAGATTATCTCGACATTAATACGGGTTCAGTGTCGCGCTGGAGCACACTCTGGGAGGCCATGAAGGTTGTCACAAGAGGCGAAGTTATATCAGGTGCCGGAGGTATTCGCAAGCTACTGAAACTGAAACTGGAGAAACTGGAAGACAGGATCACCCACCTTGAATCCGAACTCAACAAGGCACCCGACGCCGAAACAGAGCTGAAGGACATCCGGGAGGAGTGCCTATTGGCATGGAACAGACTGTCCAAATTCGACTACGCGACCTACATAGCCAGAACTCACAAAGAAGCGGATAAGCCTGGTAGAATGCTTGCCTGGCTGTGTCGGCGCGAGTTTCCAAGACACCTCCCAACCGAAATAACGGATGAAAGGGGGACGACCCACCGGACGCAACGAGATATCAACCAAGCTTTTGCGGCCTTCTACTCCAGGTTGTATGCCCATGACGCCAAAATACCAGTGGACGACATCAGGACCACACTGGCCGAGATTGAGCTCCCAAGTCTGACGGAGGCCCAGAGAGAGTCATTGGATGCAGAGATCACCGCTGAGGACGTGACATATGCGATTCAGTCGCTGACCACTTGTAAAACCCCCGGGAGCGATGGACTCCCGCCCGAATTCTACAAGGCCTACGCTGCGACCCTTGCCCCGACACTCCACAGGGTCTATATGGAGGCATTTGAAACTGGGACCTTACCTGACTCCATGAAAGAGACAATTATCATCCCTATACTTAAACCTAACAAACCCGCCAACAACTGCGAGTCATATCGCCCGATTGCCATGCTGAACTACGACTGCAAAATTCTGACCACAATTTTAGCTAAGAGGCTGGCTAGGGTGATTGGAACCTTGATCCATGAAGACCAGAATGGCTTTGTGCCAGGTCGCAACACCACTGCGAACCTGAGGAGGCTCCAACATATCATGGCGGAGACCCACGACCGAGATGAAGACCTCGCTATACTCTCTCTGGACGCCATAAAAGCTTTTGATTCCATCTTTTGGGAGTGGTTAATTGAAGTACTAAAGGAATTCGGCTTTGGAGCGAGCTTCGTGAGGTGGATCGAGGTACTGTACAACACCCCGACAGCGAGGGTGAAGACTGGAACGACGATGTCTCAGGCCTGGCCGATACAGCGCGGCACCCGACAAGGATGCCCACTATCCCCAATGTTATATATACTGGGCCTGGAGCCAGTGGCTGCATACTTCAGGGCACAACATTTTGACGCGGGCATCGGGCTGGGCAGGGACTATGCCATAATATCCATGTATGCGGACGATGTCCTCCTGTACTTGAATAACCCCCGGCTCAATGCACACGTCGCGCTCGATATCCTCGACAACTACTCCCGATACTCCGGAATAACATTCAGCAAATTGAAGTCTTGTGCGTTTCCGCTGGCGAGACTTAGGGGCCTGGCTGAGTCAGACCTCCCAGACGTCGGGATACGATGGCAACTAGAGCACTTTAAATACCTCGGAATTGACGTGTGCCATACCCCAGCTCTCACACATGACCATAACACGGAAAAAGCTGTTAGGACCCTTCGCAAATCCATGAACTTTTGGTCGAAGCTACCACTGGCGGTAATGGGCAGAGCCGCAATAGTCAAAATGATAATTCTCCCCCGCCTCTTGTACCACTTCACGAACGTATGCTTTTACATCAGGCCGCCTTTCTTCAAGAAATTGGACTCTCTCATCAAGGACTTCATATGGGGGTCCTCCAGACACAAGATCTCCCTCCCCACACTCACGCTCCCGCACAAAGAAGGTGGGATACAACTACCGGATCTACAAAGGTACTATCTGGCCGCACAGCTCAGTCACACAACAAAATGGCTTTCTGATGAACTTTCGTCGGAAACGAAGCTCCTCCGTAACCCGACTTCCAGACTGTTCCCCAGGGAGATGCTTTGGAACCCGTTGAAACAAGCTTCAGGAGTCCCCATGATTGTCACCTTGGGCCGGCAGGTGTGGGCCAGAACCGGCTTTCTCCGACACCTGGAGCACCCCTACAATCCCAGTGCCCCCATCCTGGCTGACGTGTGCAAGACCCACGCAGACTTAGCGACAGCGAGACAATGGGAGAGAGCTGGAATCTACACATGGGGGGATCTGTTCGAAGACGGCATGTTCAGAGAACTCGAATCCCTACAAGCCAATGAAGGCATTTCAAACGCCCAGTTCTTGTGGTACCATCGCCTCAAGCGAACGGCAAAGGCACAATGGCCCGTTTGGCCGGAGGAACCCCCACCGGACCCCCTTCTTCAGGAGATGTACGACCTAGCAGATGGCTGGAGACCGGTCTCCCGCTTATATGCCAAGCTGAACGACAGACCCAACCCAAAAAGCACGTCCCTGAGACAAAAATGGGAATCCGACCTGGGGGTCCCGCTCACCGACGGCGAATGGGAGCGAATACTTCTATACCCCAAAGAGGTGTCGAGGAATACCAGATTTAAACAAGTCCAGTTAAATGTCCTATACCGGACATACATGACTCCGCTAAGAGTTGCCACCTTCAATAACCGTGCACTTCCGCACTGCCCCTGGTGCGGTAACGACAAGGCGGACTTGATCCATATGTTTTGGTCCTGCACCAAGACTGCGCACTTCTGGTCCATGGTGGAACGTACATGCACTGAGGCGGGGCTCACAAGATACGAGTGGAACCCAAAGGAATGCTTGCTGGGAGCCCATCCCAGACCCAGCAAACACAAGCATCAGGTCAAACTAATGGACCTTGCTTGCATCCTTGCGAAGAGGTCCGTAGCGATGGCATGGAAATCCCCAAGGGGCCCTAGACATGGACGTTGGCTCAAAGACCTGGAAAAGTGGACGGAGGCGGAGACTAGGGCCTGGCAGGATGGCATCCGCTCGAACGATGACGACTCCAATGAAGCTCTGGACTCATGGAAGGCCCTGGTGCGTGACATTCAATTTGCCTCCGACCACAAACCCCCCTGAATTTTCGCTCCTAACAGAACACCGCCTGTGACTGGTTTCTAAGAATGGCCAACACCATACCCAGCCCCCCACGACCACGGACTTGCTGCACACAGAACCCCCCCCCTTCGCCCCCCGCCACGGACGATACATTGCTCTATGAAGGCTGTGGAAGTTAAGTAGTTAATTAGTTAATTTGTTTTCAGTTGGTTGTTAAGTCACTGTTTGTTGTTTGTTTCGCACTTTTACAAATGCCAATAAAATGTTTTAAAAAAAAAAAAAATAGAACAGGCAGCGACATTAAAAGACTGCCCAACACAAGTAAGAAAACACTTACCCTCAGAATGTGTGGACAGACAAACCCACACACTTTAGAGCAGTAACCAGTTTAGAAACACCCGTAGACTCATGATAGTTCCACTTGTCTTTCTTGTCATTTTATCCTATAGGATTCAGGGATCCATATATTAAGCCCATTGGACACCCGAAGACATCCTCATAACCTTCACAAAATTGAAGCTTACATAGAGAATACCACAATCAGAAGTATTCGTCTTGAAGAAAGCGGCCGATAACTTAACCCCACTGAAACCTGTTGACCTACTCCTAAGTAGTGCTGGACTGATTATCCAGACTCCGATACCCCGTATACACAGACATAGGGGGCGTATTTGAAGTAATTACTATCACTAGTTCTATCTAACCTTGTGTTAGGCGAACAGAAATACATGATTTTAAAACATCCCTTGACTACTGATCATAGGGAAAGTATTTTATGGTATAAAACATACGCGCTGGAAGCGGCAATATTAAAGACTGAGCACCACGTATGCACTTACTTTTAGAAAACAGGAAAGTAGTGAGAGAGGATAGGGAGAGGACCTCTACACCCCATTTGTAGTCGGCACATCAGCACTCACTAGGGCTGGCGGGATGGGTCACGAGGTTACTCACCTACAAGGCTAACCAGTTATTGCTAGGGATTCAGCTTGAGGAATAACTTTTTAATAAATATCCTCCTGTTGTTATTTTTGTGATAAAATAATTGAGGTATAGACGGGAGGTGACCTCCTTTCGACTCTCATTTGTTGTTGCTGGATCCAAGGCGTGCCTTAAGTTTTTACATTAGCAGACTTGCAAAGATCAGGCAAGCAGACCAATTGTTTGTGGTGTATGCAGGGCACAAATTAGGTTTGCCCATTACAAAACAAACCATTTCAAGATGGATTATTTTGACTATTATAGAATGCCATAAATTAAAAGGAAAAGAGCCCTCTCAACATCTCAGGGCTCATTCAACCAGGGGTATCGCAGCCTCTTCAGCTCTCCAAAGAGGAGTTCCAATTAAGGACATATGTGCGGCTGCCACATGGTCGTCCGCACACACTTTCACTAAATTTTACAGTCTTGATTCCTCCTCTAGCCAGGAGATGAAATTTAGAAAAGTTGTGTTGCACTTTGTGCATCTTTAAAGGGAAGCAGTTTATTTTACTCCCGCCTCCTCTATATACTACTGCTATGGGAGTCTATCAAAGATAAGGAATACGTCGGAGGACACAATCCCTTCGAAGAACAAGTTACTTACCAAACGGGTAACGTTCTTTCGATGGGATGTTCCTCCGATGTATTCCTTACCGCCCCTCCCATCCTCCCCGCAGTAAAACTTCGCTTGTATTTGCAGCCTATGCTCCTTCAAGGTTATTAACCAATTCACGCAAAGCAAAAAAGCACCTCAAAACGGAACTGAGAAACGGATGCTGCACAAGACTATTTATACCCATGGTGACGTTGGCGCCGATACGGAGGCCTTCGAGGGACACCGACTCGAGGGACGTCGACACGCTGCGCCCTCTACTGTGGACATTTTTTTCCAAGGCCAGCAAGCTGGAAGTGGATTTATCAAAGATAGGGAATAGGTCGGAGGAACATCCCACCGAAAGAACGTTACCAGTTTGGTAAGTAACTTGTTCTTCAATGACAGAACGCGTATCTTACTCATTAGCTATCACGCAAGTCCTGACTGTTTGTGGAATTCACAGGTCGCACTAAAGGACAGTGCATTTCCAAACAAGGTCTCTCACGCTGGGTGACAAATTGCATCAGCCAGAGGTAGAGCAGCGTCTGTCGATTTCCACGCACAAGTGGTGATAAAAGACATATGTAGAGCAGATACCTGGAGCATGCTACACACATTTGCCAAACGTTACTGCTTAACAGAAGACACCAACAGGGAATCAGCGGTCAGAGAGACGGTCCTCCGACCACTTGTTTGTTTACGGTAGGAGCAGCCTATTTCTCCCGCCTTCCCTATGTATATGTAGCTTAAATTAAGTTGCTATACTCCATGGGTACTGAAGTGTAACCTTCAATGTGTAGCCATTTATGGCATGCTTCACTGCTTGGTATTCTATTCAAGCCTGTGAATTTATGAAAGATCCAATGCTGGAGAAATACAGTTACAGGTAAGCAACAAAGACTTTGGAATGCTAAAGGCACATTTCTTTTCAAATGAATTTCAACAAGAGCAACAATAAGAAGAACCTGTATCC
Organism: Ambystoma mexicanum; assembly: GCF_040938575.1. NCBI lineage: Eukaryota > Metazoa > Chordata > Amphibia > Caudata > Ambystomatidae > Ambystoma > Ambystoma mexicanum. The sequence continues at coordinate 60,104,565 of NC_090940.1, forward strand.
TAGGTGCCATTCGGTCTCCATTTTCCAATTATGTTTCAATGTCCACACTGAAATTGTGTGTGCAATGGTTCAAAGCACTGATGCCGCAGCAGTTGCACCACAGTACGTAGCAGGACTGGTGTCCTTTTTGCATAGCAATAGCTGTTTTTTAAGTAAGAAGGGTAACACATCACAAACTATTGTGCTGAGAATGGCCTGAGATTTCCAAAATGTTTAGAATAGCCTCCCACGTAACGCTGGGGTTTTACCATAAAATGGAGGGTCATGTGTTCGGAACTATCTTTTCAAGTGACATTGCTTGACAGTACACATTAACAGACGGTTCCCTACAGAGTTCCAACTTACTTATTGTTCATGTTAAAAGTAATAACATACACTATTTGCTGTACTTTCAGGAGTTTTCTAAAAAAAAATTAATCTGTCAATATACATATTAAGTATATGTATTTATACGAGAAAGTCCAATGAATTGATTGACATTTGATGTACTGATGTATTAATTATTAAGCAAGTATTCTAAATTTTCTGTGCCTTCCTGTAAATTTGTGTTAAATTTGTAAAGTTTACATTTTTTTAAAACTGTATCACATTACAATGAATAAATAAATAAATAAAAACAATAAGTACAAAATAAATCAAAAGCATGGTCCACCATAACAGCTTGAGAGATTTGTCAGAGCTGTTTATACAGTCCAGATGTGTCATTCTAAATCCATGCAGGTTTTACTTCATAGCAAGTTACGAGCGAGGCTAAAGGCAGAATAATAGCAAAGCCTGGAGTTATGAATAGCGCTACCAAAGTGCCAATACTTCACAGCTCTGCAAAGTGGGGATGAACAAAATCAAAAGCGAAGAAATATGTCCTTTGCAGATTTCACTGGGGTCTCGAAATGTGGTGGCACAGTATATATAAAGAAAAGCCAGACCTTTTTGTAAAAGGGTTTTACTGCTAACTTAATTCATTTGGAGATTGATAAGTTCTTACGTTTTTCGTTCACCGAGCCATGCCACAGCAATACTCTGGTACATGGATTAATATTTTGGTCGATGATTTTCCCGACTCCAAGAGTTTCTATATGTGTGCATTGTGGCTGCTTCGGAGGTAGGTCCTTTCAGTGGTCGAAGTGGGCGGAGCGGTCGGGAGTGATGCTCCTCTATTTCTTTAATTGTTACCGTTCCTATACTTTTATTTTAAAAAATAAATCGTTCTGGAACGGTTTCATTTTAAAATAAAAGTCTAGGAAGAAGTTGAAACTTGCACTTTCATTGCACTGCACAGGACGTTTCCTTAAAGAGCAGGCACATGTGTTTTGGGGATTTTATTGTGCATGGGAGGGGGCGCAGCAATGGTTGTCTGTGGGGAGCGTTGCAGGCCAGTAGGGAACATAGTTCCACTACTTCTTTTCGTACACTTCGACCACTGGGTCCTTTGGGATTTTGTATTTTTGAGGTCGCTTGTTGATGCTTTCACGACTTTTGAAAAAGGTTCCTGACTATTCACCATTCATAGAATTAGCAATTCTGACTTACGATCCCCTTAGAAGCGTGTATTTTGCTTCTTCATTGTCCTTAAATGTGTACTCTGGAATTCAAGCCTCATTAGAAACGTACTGGTCTGCGCTATTTTTACTTCCGAGCTCCCCAGCCTGCACTCCTTGACTTCCAGAATATGTGCTGTTACTACGTTTTTCCAAAACGTGTTCTGTTACAAAATCACTCAATTAACTGAGGAATGTATTTTCTTGCATGACAGATTTTTTTTGTTCCTTGGAATTCATATATCGAAAGAGCATCTCTGTGAAATGAAGCAATTACTCTGTTTTCTTTTTGGTTCCACCCACTGTTGCATTAGTTCCTTCTCCCGCTACTGCTAGAAAGGGGCACGGGTAGCAAAGGTTTTAATGGTGTATCATCTTCCTCCTATATGTGCAAGCATGTTTTCCAGTTTACACTTGGAATCCGCAGCTCAGTGAGCTATGCCCCACTGCCTAATTGTCTCCCCACTTCCCATAAATACATTGCAGAAGATGCCATGGAAAGATGGGGCCTGGAAATTGGAATATGTAAATCCTCTTATCTAGCATTCAGGTCTCACGTGAGCGTCTGACAGCGGCGTAGCAGCTTCCTTGTGTAATAATGCAGTCTGTTTAATCGCTAGGATGCTCTTGTAAGCTCCCTCTATGTTTTATGTATTTGTTGTTCAGTTAACCCAAGCATAACATGGAATAGGAATAGTCAAAGATATTTGTGATTCTTAATTGCAAATCATTCTTGAATTAATTTACTGCTTGCTGTCCCAGCCACTAAAAAGCAGGGGCGCACCTGCGCATGTTCAAGGCATTTTCATTTCTTTAAGGAATGAAGCTATGGTGGAAAGTAGAGTTTCTAGAATGAAACTCATATTTTCCGGGATGCTTGAATGCTGGGGTGAGAATAATCAACAGTTGGAAGGCATGGTGTGAACAAATTATGGTATTAAATGTTCCATTTTAAATTGCCAATGGTTGATTGGTTGAAAATAGCATTGTTAAAGCGGGTATGTATTTGTGATGTGTAGGTTTGTCGAACGCTTCAAAGCACAGTGATTGTGTGGTGTTTCCTCAAATAACATGGTGTCCTTTAGGAGGCCTACCCACCCCTGTTTCCCAAAATCTCCCCAAACTGGGCAAAACACGATGCTGCCACACGATCGCTGCTTGGAAGGGTGCATACGCAGCAGCTACATCTGTCCTCCTGGTCCACCTTAAAGGACCTTAGTGACTTTTAAGCCCTCCTTTTCTACGTTTTCTGCAAGAACATTGGCATTTGTGGACATCCTTGTATAAACACCCCTGCTTATCAACCCAGAGTGCACTTTCACATAACGTTCTTTCTGTTTTCTGTGTGTTTCTTTTACAGGGGTGTTTGTTAGTGTTTTTAATTAGATTGTTTGCATTTTATTGTTTGATTAAGGTTCCTATATTTGTGTAGAACCTTAATTGGATTTTCTTTTATTTTGGAACCATTGTACTAAAGGTGTTTGGTTTGATACTGCTATTGGCTCACACCTCTACTGAAGATATTGCCTGGCCTTGGCCTGCGCTACCAAATGAGGAGAATAAAGTATGCCTATCGGCTTTGCCTGTTTCCCCTTTATGATTGGGACCACTACTGTTTCAGTAGTAATATGGCGCTGAATAGCCGATTTAGCCACTAATTGTCCCTTTACTACTGAAGAGCAGTCATCATTTCATCACACTGAGTCCTTCAAGCCGCATTCAATAAAACTCGTGGCAGTGAGAGCGCTCTACAAAGCATAGTGCACATGTTTTGAAATTGGCAGGCCTATTGTATCTCTTTTCTGGTACTGAACATTGCTTTTAACGCCGTTGTTGATGCTGTAAATCACTAACATATATTTCTGCCACATACATCAACCTTGAAACCTGTATTTCTTCAGCCTTTACATAAACTGTAGTTTGCCACAATGTGGCTGTTGCTAACCAACAGAGTAGGCAACGTTTCTTTGCATGCAGCATTTCAATGAAAAGAAATGGACATAAAATTCATATTTTAACTTTCTATATTCTGCATTTTTGTCAAGACATTTATATGCAGACTCAACATTTATTTATTTATTTACATTTATAAAGCGCTCACACAGCCCGCAGGCATCGAGGCGCTGTTACAGGAATTGTTTGTTTTTCTTAGTTGCGTAATTGTGTTTGTTTGTCTTAGTTACGTATTTATAACGCGCTTAAACACCCGGAGGTTTCTAAGCGCGGACCCGGGGATCGAACCTGTTGCTGCTTCGTGTCGTCTTGCTTCCAAGACGCGCACGCTGCCGCTGAGCTATCCTCCCGGGTCGTTCTACAGTGCTTCGAATTTGAAGCCACAAGTATGAAAACAGTCCCCTTTTCTGTGTTCGTTTTGGGTTTAGGATGACTGTAGAATGGCACATTAGTCTTAGAGGGAGCATTTCAAAGGACTGATCACATGTACATCAGATGACTTCTTGTGACAAATTGGATTCTGCCTCGCAGGAGTACAAGAATGAGTAGGGGTAAAAAGTCCCACTCAGCCCTCACACTTATACAAACCAAAACACAATGCAATTATAAAGGTAAAATAGGGAAAATCAAGAGATATACCTCCTTCGCCTTTTGTGGTAACGCGGGCCGAGGGTCGGCTGTACTCTCAACAGGGGTGTGAAGGTGAACCAGTAGTGTCCAAACAACAATGTATCGCAGTACGCAATAAAGGGAAAATTCAATCAAGGTTCTATAAAAATATGAACAGTAAAAAGACACACCAACTGCAAGTAGAACGAAAAGAGATTACTTTACAAAATCCAACCTCAAAGGAAAGCACAGAGAAGATGCAAACTGGACAATGTTGTACTATGAGTGTAGTTCTGGGGCTGGGAGGTAAGGTACTACCATAAAAAGGATATCAGGTTGAAAACAGGAGCGAACGGCACCTAGCCAGTTTCTGGGGCCTAAGTGGACCGTGGGGGAAGTTCACTATCACAGTACCAGGATTCAGTTCTTGGTGGGCTGATGCATCAGACGCTGGATTGAGCGTTGATGCAAGCTGATCAGGCTCAGTCAGGCACGCAGGATTGTGGAGGCCCTGGCAACAAGCAAGCATGAAGTAGGGGCAAATGGGGGTGCTCTGCGCAGTTGTACGGCTGCGGTTCAATGATGCAGGTCGGGGCGGTCCCAAGAACGCTTCACAGTTGGCCAGGCCGAGTTGGGCATTGACCGCTGGGAGTGATTGGGGAGTGACGCTTCAGTGGTTCAAGTCGGCGGCTGACAGTCATGAAGTGGTGATCGAGGGTGCATTGATGTGCTGTCAGTGAGGCAGCAGTTTTCAGGCTAGCTGGGCCGAGCCATGTTTTTAACCCCCAGCTAGAGTCGGCGAGTGACCCTCCAGAGATTCAGTTCAGGTTCCGGCGTTGAGCAGTCGATTCAGGCCTAACTGGTGACATGCTTCTCTAGGACAATATGTTGTATCGAGATGGTTTAAATGCAGTGCAATAGTTTGGCTGGCTGTGGGAACACAGACACCAGCACCATCGCCTTCCCTATTGTTCAGAGTGCGGGGAACACGGAGTGACCAGTTCAGCGCGATAGAACAGGAAGCTTCGGCTGGTCTGGCCCTCCGGTTGCTTGAGCCCTTTGCAAAGGACTCGAGCACAGGATACCTCGGTTCATGGTCTGCTCTGCTGGCACAGACAATCCGTTGGTCCTGGTCCACAGGACTGGTCATTCCCAATGTTCTCTAGGAGTGGTTAGAGGACAGATCTTCCTTTGACGGCTCTTTCTTCTCCTCTGGCGGAGGGTTCTGGACAGTGCAACTACCTCAAAGGAAGTCTAGGTGAGAATGCTCAGAACGTCTCTTCTGCCTTTAAGGACCCTCGAGGAACTGAGGGAATTCTGTTGAAGAGGGGGGAGACTCCTCTTTTTAAAGGCACATGTCCTCATGTGATTGGTCTAAAGCTAGCCCGCTTTAGAGGACCAATCCCTGCTTCTGGCTGGAGCAGACTTTGCCGTGTTGATCCTGCACCCAAGTGCTTTGCTCCAGAGGAAGTGGAGGAGACAGGAAAGGGAAAGGGAGACAGTGATAAATAATATGGTGGAAGGCTTTTTCCAGTTCCCAGAGCACTCCTGCCTATCCTACTCCCACTCCTTTCCCTCCTACTGACAATAAAGACATTTGGAGATGCAGCACCCTGGTGTGATACTACTCCTCCTGAATGGGTATGCTCCTTTGATACTAGGGACCAGGACAACCGCCTGCTGTGCAGCTGTCTCTGGGGGGAGGAGTTACCGGCCCTCACAAAGAGAATCAAAGAGAGGCTGGGACCTCTGGGTATCTGTCCTGCTGTGTGGCACAGTTGGCCTGTCTGACCCAAATGCATATTGCCTTCCACAGCAGGGCTTACTCATAGGGGCTGACACGTGTGCAATATCAATGGGGTTGTGGCGGACATGATCATAGGTATCGCCATGCACTATACCGAAACTCTTGCATTGCTTATTCTTAGAGATTACCCTACCACCAGCTTGGGGTACAGTGAGCAAAAGGTGTGTGCTGCAAACTCTCATCTCAGAACAGGGTATCATGCCATGTTCTTTCTGGAGAGGAGCGCCTGCTACCTTTTTTGAAATACAGCCCGTAGTGTGGTCAATCCTGAGTATGCTCCTTGAAGTTTGTATCCTCCTTTTTCTTGAGCATATTAATTTAATTTTACCCATGTGAAAAAGGTAGAAATACAAGTTGCAGACCCATCACACGGGCAATAAGGGTTACTTTTCTTCTTACAGGACTCAGGGATGTTTGCTATGTGGCTGTACCTTTCTCCAGCATTGGATCTTTCATGGATTCACATGCTTAGAATATTCCCCGTCGTCAGGCTGGGAATCCCCGGTACATTATATATAGACCCTTTCCCGTAGGAAAACTTTTTCGACGCTTATGCGTCCTATCCACCTTGTTTTGTATCATGCGTGCCCGCACCGTCAGGACGTCATGATATAAATACAGGACCCGCCCCCGCGCTCCCTCAGATTTCAACCGTCTTTCAAAGTAGTGGGATCCTCGTGATTACTGCTAGTGGAAACTAGGTTGTTTTTTCTGTTTCTCTTCGGCGACGTTCAAATTCTGGAGAATATGTCTGGAAAAGCGTTATTTCGCCCTTGTGCGACATGTGGCCTCAAAAAAGTTTATGAAGGAGATGCCCACATGGATTGTATCTACTGTCTACACCCGTACCACACGGCGGATACATGTGAGATATGCCAGGGTTTCTCCCAAAAAACCCTTAAGGACCGTAAAAGAAGGCTAGTCGACTGGCTTAATGACGGGGCGGGTGCCTACCCGGCTTTGGAAGTTGGCTCCACGGCCTCCAGGAGCAAGTCGGAACCTCCATCAAAAAAGGTACGGCCAGCAGAAAACCGCGATGAGGACAAGCATAAGGGGCAGCATGCTGGGTCCTCCTCATCACATAAAAAGCCCTCCTCCTCCTCCTCATCTAAGACGGAGAGGCGAGCGCTGTCAAAATCCTCCTCAGGGGACCGTCCCAGGTCTTCCGTGAGTCGAGATGTTTCAGCCGGGAAGTCGGCATCGAAATCGGCGACGAAGTCTAAGGGCTCGACGACGACAACTTGCTCGTCGACCTCGGTGTCATTGACGATGCCTATTACCGTTCAGGCAGCAGCGGTTGGGATTCTTTCGTCGACGGAGACTCAGTCTATGGCTTGGCTGCCAGAGGTCTATGACCCGATCCCCCCTGAGGTCTTACTGCAGCCAGACATGGCCTGCTCGGTGGAAGGAGAAGGTGGCACGGTTCTGCAGCCATCGGATTTAGGCTTACGGCCTTCCACGTCGCCGACGACGACGAGTGCGAGTGGGGGTATGGTACCTATATCATCAACGTTATTGAACCCCCAGGCAGTTTTGTCTTTGGATGTGCATAATACTCTTCAGAAGCTCCTGCAGCGGCTGGATACGCAGATCCCTCAACCTGGGACTTCGTCGTCACCTTTTTCTGTACCTCCTGTCGACAAGCAAACTTGTGCGGCTCGCTCGACGACTAGAAACCCATCGACTCCTCAGGCAGTAAAAGATCGTCCTCGAGCGCAGGAGGAGGGTGAGTTGTCGGAGTCCGATTCTATACTGGGTGACTCAGGTTCAGACATCTCCCTGTCACCTTCGAGGGACCCTACATGGAATTCGGATGTAGAGGTAGAGTCTACGAGGAGTCAGTCACAGCCATCTCCTCCGGATGATGTGGGAGCCTTCCATGCAATGATGGGAAAAGCTTGTTCTGAGTTCGGCTTGATTCCTGAGGAGCAGAAGAAAGACTGTTTCCTTTTTGACCATATGGGTCAAAGGAGGAAATCGGTATTTGCCATCCCAATTCTGGACCACGTGTGGCAGGAAGGTCTCAAGACGATGCGCCATCCGTTCTCTGAGCCAGCTATAAAGGGGCGGATTGAGAAAAAGTTTAAAGCTCCGGAATCCACTCCAAAATGTCTAACATCACAACCTCTGTCTGAATCGGTGGTGTCGGCGGCAGCGGCTAGGAAGGCCAGGGTACAGCAGAAATGTTCAACTCCACCAGAAAGCGAGGCTAGGAGGCAAGACGCCTTTGGAAAAAAGGTGCTCTCGGTCGGTGCGACGACGGTAAGAGCAGCCAATTCCTTAGCGATTGTGTCACGATACGATAGAGAAATGTGGCACAAACTAGCCCCTATCCTAGAACACCTGCCAGACGAACACCGGAAAGCAGCCATGTTACTGTTGCGGGAGGGCGAAGAGGCCTCGAACCATGCAATTAATATTGCAGTTGACCTAGCAGAGTCTGGATTCAAACAAATCAACCATGGTGTAGTACTTCGTCGACAAGCGTGGCTCAAATGTACTACTTTCCGTCCTGAAGTCCAGTACAAAGTCCTTGACATGCCATGTGAAGGGGAACACCTGTTTGGCGAAAAGGTTGACGAAGCGTTGAAGGGGATGAAGGAAGACACTGATACTGCTAGGTCCCTCGGCGCCCTCCAAACGGGTAGAAAATTTCGCTCTTTTCGCCCCTTTAGGGGTGCTTCTGGAAACTCCCGCTTTGGAGCCTCGAGGGACCGTGGATTTAACAGGCCCTCGTACTCTTCACAAGGGTTCAGACGAGCGTCCCAATCGGCACGTAGAAGCAGAGACTATCAAGCTTCCAGGCGGCGAGGCTCGGGTCCCTCGTCGACGAAGAACAAGCAAACCAGCAACCAATGACGGCCTTCGGAACGTCCTGGGGGGACGAGTCTCTCATCACTTCGACCAATGGAAATGCATCACCACAGATCGATGGGTTCTAGACACGATTCGCATGGGTCATGCGCTACAATTCAAAGACAAGCCTCCACGTCTTCCGCCTGTATTTTCGACCCAGCCCCACCTCTGAATCCTACGACAAGAGGCGGAGCTTATGTTTGAAAAGGAGCGGTAGAGAGAGTTCCTGTGGCACAGGAAGGACACAGAGTTTATTCCCGGTTCTTCGTTGTCAAGAAGCCAAATGGAAAATGGAGGCCCATTCTCGACCTGAGGGTACTCAACAAATGGCTAAAGAGCCTAAAGTTCAAAATGCTAAAGCTCCAGGAGGTTATCAGGTCGGTGCAACCCATGGATTATCTGTCGTCACTAGACCTTCAAGACGCCTATTTTCACATCCCAATACGCCCACGACACAGGAGATATTTAAGGTTCGTCGTCGGGCGAAAGCATTTTCAGTTCAAGGTCCTCCCGTTCGGTCTCAAGTCCTCCCCAGGACGTTCACCAAGTGCTTGGCCCCCATAGCGGCCCATTTAAGGAAGGATGGTCACCATGTCTATCCCTATCTAGACGACTGGCTGGTCAGAGGCTCGTCCATGGAACAAACACGAAAAAGTCTGGGGGCCACGATGTCCCTCTTACAGGAACTGGGCTTCGCGATAAACTTCAGCAAGTCCTCCGTAGAGCCTTCGAGGACCTTGGTCTTTCTAGGTGCGGAGTTTCATACGCACACAAGTCTGGTAAGACCATCCAGCGAAAGAATACAGAAGCTACAAAGCAAGGCGTCGGAATGGAGATGTGGTACCAGGGTGTCGGTGCGCAAATACATGTCTCTGCTAGGGACCATGTCATCCTGCATTCCGTTGATAAACAACTGCCGTCTGTTTATGAGGCCTTGCCAGGAATTTCTAGCGGACCGTTGGGCGCAGAGCCAAGGTCGCTGGTCCGACAGACTGATCATCGACGAACAACTGGTACAAGCACTCTGTTGGTGGAGAGTTTCTACTCATCTAACGAAAGGAATGCCTCTGGTGGAACCGGAGTTCCAGAAGACGGTGGTGACGGATGCATCTCTGAGCGGATGGGGAGCTCATCTGGATACGTTACAGGTACAAGGCCAGTGGTCGTGTCAGGAGTCCTCCCTGCATATCAACCTGCTAGAACTGAGAGCAGTGAGATGGGCTCTGAAATCTTTTCTTCCTCAACTGAGGGACTCGGTGGTGCGTGTCATGACGGACAACACCACTACGATGTTCTACTTGAGGAAACAAGGAGGGACACGTTCCAGGTCCCTATCGACGGAGGCACAGAAAATCTGGCATTGGGCCCTACAACACAACATGAAAATCTTGGCGTTCCACCTACCAGGCGTGAGAAATGTGGAAGCCGATGCCCTCAGCAGAGAAATGAATTCACGAATGGGTGCTGAACGACCAACAACTACAGCAAGTATTCAAGAAATGGGGACATCCTTCCATAGATTTGTTCGCGACGAAGAACAACAGGAAATGCCATCAGTACGCAAGCAGATGGCCTCAGCAGGGCTCACTGGGGGATGCGTTCTCCTTCCCATGGTCGAACAAATTCCTGTACGCATTCCCTCCATTTCCCCTTGTCCGGAGGACGTTGCAATGGATCCACAGGTACCCATGTCGAGTAATTCTGGTGGCCCCGTACTGGGCCAGACAAGTGTGGTTTTCAGACCTGCTACACTTAGCTGTGGCGGAACCGATGAGATTCCAGAAGACCCCCGACCTTCTGTCTCGACAGGAGGGTGTAGTTTGGCATCATGACCCGGACAGCCTCAAGTTGACGGCCTGGCTCCTGACTTCGCCGAATTCGGTCGGCTAACGATTCCGGAGGATTGTCGTCGTATCCTACAAGCGGCAAGAGCGCCTTCTACAAACGCCTCATACACGTACAAATGGAGAAGTTTCTGTCAGTGGTGTGAGGATCAACCAGGGTTGGCCCCCCAATCGATTAAGCCGGAACAGCTCCTGCCATACTTGCTGTTCTTAGCTCAAAAGGGCCTATCGGTATCGTCAATAAAAGTACACCTGGCCGCCATTTCCAGGTTTACTCGTCGACGGCATTCGACACCATTGTTCAGCGACCGCCTGATTAAGCACTTCCTTAAAGGACTCTTTCGGAGTTTCCCTCCAGAGAAGAAATTTCCACCGGAGTGGAGCCTCAATCTGGTCTTAACGTCTCTTATGAAGCCTCCTTTTGAGCCAATGTCATCATCGTCTCTAAAGTTTTTGTCGTGGAAATTGGCCTTCCTGGTGGCCATCACTTCAGCCCGACGTATTTCAGAAGTTCAGGCTCTAATGGTAGACCCACCATACTTACGATTTTTCAAGAACAAGGTAGCCCTTGCCACTAACCCACAGTTCATACCGAAAGCTCCTTCGGTGTTCCATAAACACTCCTCTATTGTGTTGCCTACGTTCTTTCCGGAGCCATGCTCAGTAGCGGAGCGCACGTTACACACATTGGATGTAAAAAGGGCCCTCAAGTTTTATCTTCATCGTACGCAACCATTCAGAGAAACAAGACAACTGTTCGTGGCCTATGGTTTGGGTTCTAGAGGAAAAGCCATTTCTAAGCAAGGACTGTCAAGATGGGTGTCATCTACCATTTCGTACTGCCATTCCAGGGCAGGGAAGCCTCTTCTACGACGGCCAAGAGCTCATTCAACTAGAGCAGCGGCATCGTCGACGGCACTGTGGGCCGGAGTCCCTCTGGGGGACATCTGCATGGCAGCTACCTGGGCGGCTACACACACCTTTACCCGCCATTACTGCCTGTCGCAGCAACATGCCGAAGATACCAGGATGGGACAGGCGGTGCTCCGACACCTATTCCAATAAGGTAAGCCCCAACTGAGGGGTTGCATCCTGTGGAATTTGTGACTGTATGTTGTTCGTTTTCCTATGTTAACGTTTACTAATGTATACATGATCATAGGGAACGGGCTTTGCGAAGAAAGTATATGGGTTTGCATGCACGCCTCCTCTCTTGGGGGTGTACTGCTATGTAATCTATTCTAAGCATGTGAATCCATGAAAGATCCAATGCTGGAGAAGGGATTAGTTTCTTACCTGTAACTCCATTTCTCCAGCATTGGTATCTTTCATGGATTCACATGCGCCCACCTGCCTCACCCTGAACATGCAAACCGGTTCCCCCACTACTTTGGGGGCCGAAATCTGAGGGAGCGCGGGGGCGGGTCCTGTATTTATATCATGACGTCCTGACGGTGCGGGCACGCATGATACAAAACAAGGTGGATAGGACGCATAAGCGTCGAAAAAGTTTTCCTACGGGAAAGGGTCTATATATAATGTACCGGGGATTCCCAGCCTGACGACGGGGAATATTCTAAGCATGTGAATCCATGAAAGATACCAATGCTGGAGAAATGGAGTTACAGGTAAGAAACTAATCCCTTACTACTAAATCTTAGAATACATGATGTTTTCCTATTTATTTGGCTCATAATGTCATTGTTTTTGTTTTTATTTCATTGGCACAAGGTGCTGAGTAAAGATGAGAGTACGTATGTTGATGTGACATTGGATAGGAAGGAGTTTGGCCTGTCTGTCAGTTGCTTTTAGGGCAGATAACATAATGTATGCTAAAATATTATGAGTGAGCCAATGGGCAGGTGGCAGTGTATTCCACCCTCTTGAAACGAGTTTGTATTGAAGTTATCTCAGCATGGCCCTAATGGGGATTCTTCTGAATGCACGGAATTAGATTCACATAGTTGTGTTTTTTTCGGCATCACTTGGCCTGGCGAGCCAAAAGTAGCACTGGTAACTTGGTTTTAAGCTACTCAGACTCTTCTAGGTTATAAGTGGGAGCTAAATAGCTCTCAGCCCCCCTCAATGTCGAAACCTGTACAGCATAAAAGCCACATGTGAACTGTACAATGTTTGATATTATTTCAGCAAAGCGAGCATACACATTGTAAGCTTCCATAGTTGCACAGACTGTGGGTCAATACACTGAAGAGGACACTAACCCTAAAGTGCTTGACAACTGTTGGGCTATGTATTGCAATTTGTGTAGATTGCATATCGTAAAGTAGACACTTGCATGATAAGCATGAGAGTCTACCAACTCCTTTCCAGAGTGCTGCTCATTCACAGTTGCCTAATTGTTAAGAATTCCTGTCGCTAGCTACTTGGATCAGATGCCATCCCGGGCTGACAGTAGGAAGACCAAATCACTTGATTGTGCAATCCATTGACCCCTCCTGTACTTTTGAAACCAAAAAGTCTCCAATACGGAGAGTAAATAATCTAGCATGAAGTTGTCTACCGAAAGTAAAATCCATTTGGACTTTCAAGCGTTCCACAATAAATATGTTTGAGAAGCATCTGCATATAACTAATTTCATTGGAGATTATGCATGCATTTGCAAGTCATTCTGTAATCCCAACAACATTTCCCAATTGTGTATTTTGACAAGGCCCACCTTATCATTGAGTGCTTTCTATAATCTTCAATCTTCTGTAAAGCTGAACAACCGTGCTTCATTATTAGTGCATTTTAAACCCTGGTGATGATCCCATTATAGTACTGAAATGTTTACACTTTAAAGTAAATTACGGAATCAAGGAAGTGTGCTAGCCCAGGTATGCTGTTCACGCCCTCCAGAGAGATGCCGTCATAACAGATGTAGGCCTCCTTAGACAGGATGTCCGTGCTCTTGCCGACCGGATGGGCAGAGTTGAACAGCAAGTGGTTGAAAACAAGGTGAACATCCCAAGTACACAATCAGAGGTTTTAGTCTTGATGCTGAAGGTGAGAGTTCTGGAAAGCCAGGCTGAAGATGCAGCCGTAAGGGCTAGAAGAGATAACATACTAATACTGGGCCTCCCGGAGCGGGAAGAAGGAAACAACCCCACAACATTTGTGGAAAACATGCTGCTGCAGGAAATGTGCCCGGGTATATTAATGCAGGGCTTCACCATGAAGCGTGCACTTCGATCCTTGACCAAGAAACCCCCACCTTGGGAGCCCCCAGACCACTTATTGCCAGAATAATTAATTGTAAGGACAGGGAACGAATATTGGCGTACTCTAGAGACGGAGGCATTATCCAAAGAGCATCAATGAAACTGGCCATATATATGGATTATACGCTCCAGGTGCAAAGGCCCCGGTTTGGCACCACTAAAGAGCGGCTGCGGTGAGCGGCCCTAAATTACATGTTAATCTACCCTGCCAGGCTGAAGGTGCTGCTCAATGGCAAGTCCCACTTTTTTTGACAACACGGAAAAAGCACACTCATAAATGGACACGATGAAAGTGGCTGCTCCAAAAAAGAGGTGAGATAGTGATGTATCGGAATCAGGTGTATATGATATAATAGGTTATTTATAATGCGCTTAATACCCAGAGGATTCTAAGCACGGACCCGGGGGTCGAACCTGTGTGGCTGCGTGTCGTCTTGCTTCCAAGGCGAGCACGTTGCCGCTGAAATATCCTCCCGAGACATGTATGATGGGTCTAAACAATCTCTGACACGTTGAAGATAAGGGCGACAATGGAACACATGGAAGTTGTGAGTAAGGAGTTTAGAAGCAGACAGGAGCCTAGTCGCAGGTCCTGACGACTGACTGCAAGCAGCGTTGTTGCGCCCTGTGCACTTTGTAATTCAGGGTGCCTGTTTAATGGCACCCAGCTGCTGTACACTGCACCTGGAAATAGGGAGTGAGGTGGTCGGGAAAAGCAGAGGCGCTTGAATATGTTGTATACTATTGGGCTAGTGTTAGTTATATGATAATCAGTTAGAGTGTTGCAATGCTTCAATGCTATGGCAACATTTTATGAAAGGTGATGACTGTAATCTCATCTATTTTATGGTGTCATTTTATCTGCGAGTTGTTGAAATTTTAAACTGTTTGGGTTGGGTTGTTCAACAATTCCAGTCATTTTAACTATCATGGTGTTTATGAGTGTGTAAATTGTTCTTAGTTAACCTGAAACTAATATGATGATATGCGGCCTATGTGTATGCACGTGTTTGTCTGCTTGTTGTATATACAAAGTCAAAAGGCTACTAGTATATTAAATAAACTAAAACTGTTAGTTATTGCACTTGTGTTTAGTTTGGGTTGCTTGCTTGAGTTGCAAGCTTGGTTTATATGCTTGTTGTGCGGATTCGAGTCTTCAGCTCGGGTTTTGATGATCTGCATACCGTCCCTGGTGATACAAAAATAGATGTGGATGGTAGGCGGACTGGGGCCAACGATACATCCGGCTGGGGGATGGGTTGGGGGATAGGAAACAATGGCTCGATACCTGAGGATTATTACTTGGAACGCCAGAGGGCTCAACAGATTTATTAAGAGAAATAGGGCCTCATTTCGATGTTGGCAGTAACCTGCGATGCCACCGGCGGGTTGCCACCAACCCTGTAACACTGTTTCCGCTACCTGAGATCCCAGTGCTACCCGTCCCGATGGCCTGGGATCTCAGGCGGCAAAAATCGTAAGTCCCCATTCCCGTAGAGTCCCATAGGACGCTATAGGAGTGGGAAAACGAGAGCACCAGCACTGTTGCTAACGGTGCCAGTGCTTCTGTGAAAACTGTACCTACCAGGGCCGATGGGCCCGGCAGGCAGACTCTGCCGGGCGCAGAGGCCCTGGTAGGCACAGTTGTAGTCTGCCGGTCCAGAATGGGTGCCGGTACGTTGCTACCGACACCCTTAATTCCGGGCCGGCAGACTTGTAATGAGGCCCATGGAGTGCACACATACCTTCAGAGGAAGGGGGTAGAAGTTGCCCTGCTGCAGGAAACACCTCACGGTAGATAGGCAGAACACGATAACTAAAAGTGGAGTGGGATGCGGATCCACTTATTCTGAATACGCAAGAGGTGTCTACATATTGATAGCCCCATCAGTACCCTTTAAATTGCTGGAAACCAAAAGGGATGATGAGGGTTTGGTTCATTGCTTCTTAGAAAATAGAGAGGTGTGCATCATCAATACCTATGCACCTAACCATGTTCGCTACCTCTTTCTCTAAGCCACTATAGCCCAGGCTGGCACCTTTCCGGGGAACCCGTGTGCATCTTGGGTGGGCACTTTAATTGCATGCTCATCCGCAGGATAGATAGGTCTGAAATAAATATAGGAAACCGGCTCCACCAGCTACAATTCTGGGATCCTTGCTATTGAACCTGGAGTTCCAAGATGTGTGGAGATCGATCAATGACGACAACAGAGGTTACTCGCAGCATTCTGCCCCGCACAATGTACATATGCAGATCAATTACTTATTCACTGTGAGGGAACATGTTTGCGAGTTGACTGAAGCAGAGAACCGGGAAAAAGGCCTTTCTGATCATGCTCCGCTATTGGTAGTGTGGCAAAGAGGTAGGAGCAGACTGTTGATTCCGACATGGAGGTTACGGCTAAAGCATTACTAGATGAGCCATTCAAAAATCACATAGGACACAGGATGGAGGAATCCTTTGAATTCAAATCAGGCAGTGTTATAAGCGTTGGAAACATTTGGGAGGAATTTAAGGTTGTAATAAGGGTGGAAGCGATTTGCGAAATGGGAGGATTTAGGAATGGTTTACTTGATTTTTTGGTGGATTTTTGGGATTTACATTTATAAAGCTCACAAAGCAGCCCACAGGCATCGTGGCACTGTTACATGAAGGCTTGCTTAGTTACACATGAATGACAGCCTGTCTGTGGTTCGTGAGTTACAGAGAAACTAATACAGAACAGGTAACGGTTACAAAGTAACTGAAGCTGAACTAGAAAAAGAGGAGAACACTTGGACACATGAGGAATACGATGAGCGGAAACTCACTGCTCTACGACAGACATGCATTGCAGACTACGATAAACTGGGTAGCTACACTGAAAAATTGCACGAATATGGGGATTAACCGGGAAGGATGCTGGCATGGCTGTGCCACAGGGACATGAGAAGCGAGATGATAAGTGCCATAATGGGTGAATGCAGAGAAATTGGATGGCTCAGAAGGCCCTGGGAGGGAGCAGGTGGAAATGTTAGATGCTCCAATTACAGAGGATGAGCTGAATGCTGTCATACTGACACTCACGTTGGCCAAAACACCAAGGTGCGCATGGCCTCCTTGCAGAATTCTACAAAATATTGGCATCTGAACTAGCAGCCAGACTTTTGGAGATGTTTGATGAAGTGTATGTTAGTATGTTAGGGAGAATTCTCCAGAATGGCTAATTTTCCTTACCTACTGAGTCCCTCAGCAGCTTTGCTGGATTTCTAGGATTTATTTTTTTCACCTGGGAAAAGTGTGAGCCTTTTTTCCCACTCTTACATGTGTTTTGCTGTGTGTGTTTAACATGTTCGTGTGTTCATAGACTGTGGAGCCTCACCTATTCCATAGGCATCATCTTTTTACTGTTACACAGCACCTTCAGTGCAGTGACAAAGGGGTGTCTTTTTTGACTCCCCAACTCTGACTCCATTTTCTGGGGCTGACTACTGTCTCCCAGAAAATGTAAAGTTGCCATTGACTTTATTAGTCTCTTTTAAAACTCACAGACCCAGTACAAACTATCTTAAATAGAGTTCTGGAAAGGGTTAATACTAATCCCTTTTTGTCTGTTTCTCTTGGGGTATTGGTTCGCTCCCTTTTCATTAAGACTTGGTTGGTGGCAGTGGTAACTACCCTATTTTTCCTACCGCGGTTATCTTAAATAACCCTGGTATTGTTTTAGGCTATTTTGGTAGCCTCGAACTTAAACCCGCTAGACCATATACGTTTTTATACGGTTCCGGCTGGGTTCATTCGCCATTTCGTTTTGTAAAGGTCTTTCTCGTGTTTTACTCTGTGTGCCAAACAAGGTTTGGTTCCTTTGTTTGCCGTCCTTTTGCGGGCTTCTACACAGAAGCCCTCCTTAGGTGCCTGTATAACTGAGAGGGACAGGATGTGAGGGAGCGGTTTAGGACTCCCTGCACAGGGTCTCCTTGGAGACCCATGTCACACTCTGATCTGATAGGCTGTGGTGACTGTCCCGGCAGGACAGCCACCCTGCTGTGTGATTGACAGCCAGGCTGTGTGAATGGGGGAAAACTGCATGAAAAGCAGGTCTCTGGGGCTGGAAAGGCAGAGTTGCCACTGGAACGAGAGAACCAAAGAGGAGCTGACGGAAGAGGACCCCACCATGACTGAACCGCCCGGTGAAGCCCTGCTGCAGGTCCTAATCTTCATACTCCAAAGACAGGGAAGATCTGCAAGGAATCTTCTCCCCTTAAACTGGTGGGAAAAACCAGTTTACCAAACTACTCGCCAGGCCTCCCTTCTCTGGTCGTATTTGCTGTACTGAGCTACAGTGAACCGGATAGCCAGGAGGAACGGACCCTGCTTGCGTTTTAAGGCACACACCTTTTATTTCTTGCTTTGCTCTGCTGCTGGTTTCTTCCCTGGGCAGTGCAGGACCCTCCAGTATTCCTACTACGTGGCAGTCCGACAGTCGCTTGAGGAACCGTGAGCCTGCAGGATCTGCCAGGAAAGTCCGCCTCAGCTACAGCCTTCTTCTCCATTTAAGGTACTGTTCAAATCCGGTTGTTCGTTTCGTCCAGCCGCGGTGAAAGCGTGTGAAACCTTTTGCCAATCCGAGGGCTTGTCCTTCTCCATTCTTTAAGCTAACTTTTCCGACCAATTTCATCCTGAACTCTTGGCAAAGACTTAACCGCAAACTACCCTGAACTGTGTGGTCTTGAGCAAAGACTTTGGTCCCTTGACTGTGGGCCAGGCCCCTGAAATTGATTTCCTCACTGTAGTTCATTTTTCTAGATTGCCCTGCTTACTTACTTGTTGGTACTGCTCAATTCTTGTCTAACTTTGTTTTTCCCTCCCTTTTAAATTGCTGGAGTGTCCTTTTGCTCACACTTCATTTTGAGCCTAACTTGTCCAGAATCTATTGGCTGCAGTGTAGTGTATAAGAGTGTGATTTTTCAACTGCTTTACTTTAGTGAAATGTTTTACAACTGATGTGTAAATACATGTATATTCTTTTACTTAGAAACCTTGAGACCTTGAGTCAGTGTTTGTTTGAATCATAGTAATTGCTGTCCTTTGTGTAACTATTGATACTTCTCACTTACTCCTGAGATAAGTCTGGCTGCTTAGCCTTCGCTACCACTTTACTGTGTAGTACAGGCTTGTACCAAAGGTGAATTTGTACTGTCACTTGTAGTCCTAATTGTGTGTGGTGTTCACAGAGGGTACTGCATATAATTCTGCCTAACAGTGTATGAGCTAGATATGCTACCGCAGTGCATGAGAGATACTGACATTGTGCCGATCCTGAAACCAAACAAATCCCTACTAAAGTGTGGCTCATACAAACTTGTCCCAATGGGGAAGCAGGAATTTAAGATCCTGACTGCAATGCTCCCGAACAGGTTACAGAATGTAATAAGTGCCCTGATACCCGTGCCTGGCAGGAACGTATCCTGGAATTTGCGGATACTGCCCAACGTCATAGACAGGACCAGAGCAAATGTAGAACAGTACGTAGTGGACTCGCTCGATGCAATTTAAGCATTTGATTCTGTTTTCTGAGATTGGCTATGTACATCCCTACAGCACTTCGGCATTGGAACACGATTCCTTAAATGGGTAAAGAGAATTTACACAAAGCCAGTTGCAAGGGTGAAAACGGGCCTGCACATATCAGCCAGATTGAACTTAAGAAAGAGCACCAAAGAAGGATGCCCACAGAAGGATGTCCACTATCTCCAATGCTGTTCGTTCTTTCTCTGTAGTTCCTGGCGTAGTATGTCTGAGGACGGAATTTATTGATGCTGGCATACCCGTGGACGGGAACACACATGTTACTTCGTTATACGAAGATGACATCCTGCTTTATGTGCAACACCCAGAAACAAGTTCACTGTACATATTTGAGGTACTCAACAACTTTGCAAAGCTTTCGGGTGTTGGAGCTAGTCGCAACAAATCGTCTTTGTTTCCATTAGCAGGGTGGACAGGCATTAATAGGGATAGACTGCGTTTTATAGAGCTACAGTGTGCCACGGACACCTTTCGATACCTTGGAATGAATGTATATCACAATTTACGAGTCTCACACAAAATTAATACATTCAGGGGCCTACAAAGGGACAGTGAAGTCAATGGACTTCTGGGATAAACTACCCCTGTCAGTAATGGGTCAAACAGCACTACTTAAAATGGAGGTGTAAACACGCGTGTTGTAGTATTTTGTAAATCTACCCACAACATCCCTAAGATGTTCTTCAGCACACTGGATTCCCACGTTAGGAGATTTATATGGGGAGGGAAGAGGAATAGAATTGCACTAAACACGCTATGTACAGATTATACTGATGGCAGGATTAAACTGCCGCACTTTGAAGTGTACTATTTGGCTGGGCAGCTCCAGTTCGTAATGATCTGGCTGTCGGACAAACCCTTGTTTGCCATGAAACTCTTGCAAACGTCAGTCTAGCCACATCACTTGAAAGAGATATTGTGGGTAAAAGAAGCCAGGCCTTTGGATTTACCACATCTGCTAGATTTGAGTAGGAGACTCTGGCATAGAACCTGGAAGTTACTAGATACAGAGGATCCCTACTCTGGGAACATACCACTAGCAGCAATATATGGGACAAACCACATTGATGTTCGCACAATCAGGGTGCACAGGGAAATTAATGGTGTGATTACACTGGGAGACTTGTTCATGGATGGGGTTTTGATGGAATTCCCTGAGTTGGTAACAGAATATAAAATACATAAAGGCCCATTTTTTACATAAATGCCTATGATTAAAACAATAGAGGTGAGATAGCCCAAATTCCGGGAAAGAATGGAATAAGACACTATGGTAGAAGTGATGTACGATGTGTCGGAAGGTGGGTATGTTGTATCCAGAATCTATGAGTCGATACTAAGTAAATTGAGTACTGCAGACCTCAAAGTACGGACAAAATGGGAAAACGATTTGGGCAGAGTACTCATCGACGTGGAGTGGGCGAAAGAATTAGTGTACACAAAAAAGTGTCTAGGAATGCTAGATTGAAACACACAAAGCTTAATTAAATCCACAGGACATACATGACGCCACACCGGATATCTCAGTTCCTGGGTGCGGTTAGACACGGTTGCTCTAGATGTGATGATGAGGTGGCAGATATGCTCCACATGTCCTGGTCTTGCACAGTGATTATAGGGTGCTAGTCAGGGATTGCAGACAGAGTGGTTAAGGGGGGGGCGGGACAGAAAATCATGCATGGTCCTCAGAGGCTTGTCTACTGGGATGTTTCTGCACAGGTGCTCGTCCACACATCCCACTAGAATCAAGACCTTATCTTTGGTCCGGCTATGCGCAGGATAGCTATTATGTGGAAATCAGGGACCAGCCCAAGGATCGAAGCATGGTGGCGTGACTGTACAATGTTGTAGGGTCGCAAGGAAACCATTGGCCCTTGCAACAAATGATATCCCCGTGTGAAAGGTAACTCTGGATTGGGTAGAATGTGTCCCCCCGCCCCTGGGACCCTGGACAGTTACCAGACAATGGGGGTCATTACGACCCTGGCGTTAAGGGTTTAACAGCGCCGTAAAAGGTGTCGGCGCTGTTAAACCCTTAATGCCTGATTACGAGGTCCCTTTGCGGCTCCCAACCTTAACGGCTGGTCTGGACCAGCCGTTAAAGTAGGGACCTGCAAAGGGAATTCTGATGTAATTACGGTACCGCAATTTGCGGTACCGTAATTACCGCCTTCCCCAGTCCCATTGAGCCCTATGGGGCAAAAATGGGAATGGGGAAGGGCCAATGGTAAATGGGGAATTACCGCCCCGCCAACCTTGGAATGGGGCCGTATTTCCCCATTTGCCATTGCCGGACTCGTTACAAAACCAGCAGCAACCATGGTGCTAATAGCGCCATTGGTTACCGCCGGTGTTGTAATGAGGGCCAATGTGGAACCTTTCAAGGCGATGGGAGTGAATATGGAGGTGCAATGTGTTCTCTAATGTTGTCATATCTGATCACCTAAGCCTTGGAGAGTGCATTCAATTGGCAGTTCACAGGCAACACTTGTAACTTTTCCCCTCTGGTTCGATGAGAACAGCCTTCTCCGGCTACCTTGGCTGAATGGGCATTGTCCTGTTCGGCTGGGTCACGTGTGTTGAGTCCACGAAATGAAGCTGTCCTGGTTTTAATTATGAGGATTTTAGCCTGATGTTATGCAGGTGGGTCATTGGGCCTCATTAGGAGGCTGGCGTTACCCGTGCCTTGCCGGACCCGGTATTTGCCCATTTCTGGGCACTGGGAAAAATTCTTCCCATTCCTGGTAATGGGGAAGCCAGATGCACCAGTGCACGGTGCCAGTGCATCTGACATTCTGTGCTCGCGGGTGCCGCTCTGCCCGCCAGGTCAGACCTGGCTGGCAGAAAGGCACCCGCAAGCACAACTTGAAGTTTGCTGGTCTGGGAACTACGGTACCGGCAAGCTTACCGGTACCGTAGTTCCCGGACCATCAAACTTGTAATGAGGCCCATTGTCTTGATAACTGGAACTTTCCTGTCTCCACTTGTCCTTGGCTGGGTGCATCGTTTCTGCACACCTCTGCCTGTGGTGACCATGTCAGCTTGTCCATGTACCCAAAGCCTGTTTCTCCTTTGTCATTCATTTTAGAGACCTATAGCTTCCATATTGTTCAGGGCTGTGGGATGTTTTTACCCATGCAGCCAAGCCCTACCATAAAACTGTGCAGTACTGGCATGGAAAACATCATGATGGCCAGAACTCCCCAGAGAGTGCACAGGGAAAACATGAAGAATAGGCTGCCACCCATTTTTGCCTATGTTGTGAACACAGGAGGGCACTGCCAAAACCACCATTGGGCTACACACACAGTAGCCTGAAACCATTGGGAATGGCAATGCTGATTGCCAAAAGCAACCCAGAACCATGGGGAATTCATTTTCTTAATGTCAAAAATGGATGCAATACCGGTTCTCACCACTATCAGAGCGCCGGCATTTTAAAACCACCAGACTTTTGTGTAAAACTGAACAGATGAACCCAAACCAGGCCAAGGAAAGACTTGCTAAGAGGTGGATACAATGTAAAACTATATTCTGAAATGACTTGAAGGAAGTAATTATTTAATGTATATATAAAAAATAGCTGCATGTAAGTTGGATTTGAATGTAGAAAACTGGGAACTAAAGTGACATTTAGCTGAATTCTGCCTCACAACTACCCCCGACAGGAGAAACTGGCTCAACAACTCTTCCCAGGCCTGACTGCATCCTGCTGCCCCCACCAAAAGGAGATCACACCTCCCTGATTGAATTAAAGGAGGGGTACCTGCAGACTGCAGGAGGTTGAACAAAGCCCTGTCCTGGACTCAGGCAAATGTTATATTGGGGGGACCGTAAAGTGGCTTCCTCTTGGGAGGAAATGGGAGGGGCAGTGCCTCTGCTAGCAAGCTGAGCTTGGGGGAAGTGGATAAACCAGTTATTCCACCATGTGATGTGGGAAGCCACACCCCTTTTTGACCAGGGCATGATTTCAAAAAGATAGATAACTCATAGTGCAGACTTGTCAGAATTATATAAGTAATATCATTATTTTTGTGATTTTTCTGTGCACATTTTAAGAGGTGTTAGGACCCTGTGGTGTATTCTGGGGGGTTGCTAGCGGAAAATAGGGTCTTACTCCAAATGTCTGCATGTTAAAAATCTGACACTTCATCAATTAATGTCCATACTCCTTGCGCACATTTGTGTAATTTTTGGTAAATGTCCGATATTGGTAAACCGACCAAAAAGCGCAAAATGTTGTCATTTCTGAATCCCAGCTCGCAAGAACATGGGGCTTGAACAGAGACCTGTCTTAATTCATCTGTAATATGTACATGTAATGTCAATCACTTGTGTATCTGATAAATATGTATTTGAATCAAATATAGATTTGACCAGGGGAGGATCCTCTGACCCATAAACAGACCTCATCATGATGACAATCCATTTCCTTCCCCCAATCATGGGAGAGGGGAGAATTGGGCCAATGACAAGGAGAGAGGGGCAGGCTCAGTTATGCCACGCACACACCCACTTTCTAAACACATAAAAGCAGACAGTGCAGGACAGGTGGGGACATTCACTTTCCACTTTCTTGCGGGACGCTTTGCCAGGAAACTTCAGACTTCACATCCAGAGATCCAGACTTCAAATCCATCAATCTCCAGAACCTGTAGCAGAAGTTAACTCCAGAATTTGTTGCAGAGAGGCCTGAATCCACAAGCTGAATCCTCTTCAGCAGGCCTCAAAACCAACCAAACTATTCAACAGCCGGGCGGGCTGTTTGAATTTTTGCCAATAACTTTTGCAAGAACCTGTAGCAGTATCCAGAAACGGTGCTGTATCCGGAACCAGAGAGAAACAAAAAACAAGCCGTTGTGAGCAGAACCGGTGCTTGACAGACCCAGAGAGCAGAGCTGACCTAGATAGCCGGGAGTTCAGAACCACCCGCCGGAAGTCCCGTCCAACCTGACCAGACCTTGACGGCTTATGTCAAAAATATAGTGCGAGTACTCACTGTGCCAAAACCAATCTCTTAGTTTAAAATAATCTAATCCTAACTATTTTAGCGCATTAGAACTGCCTCCTAGAATCGTGTCATTCTGTCATCTTTAAAACTGAAAACTGTCATCTGTCATTCTGAGCTTTTAAATTTCAAATGCGAAAAACTACCTTTATTAAATCGGCTGTATCTCCGGAACCGTTTGTGCTAGGAGCGAGTTTTATCTTAAAGCTAAGATTCTAGGCTTTCCAGCGAACCTAGAACCGACTTGCTATTCCTTATATAGCCTCCGTAATTACGCTCGACGCACGCGATTAAATTTGCCGTGATTTGACATTTTGCACAATTTCGGCCACGTGTAAAAATCAGCAGCTCCTTGCTTTCCTTTGCTAAAATTCGTTTTAACCTGCTAGTTACTCATAGAGCATTGCTAAAGTGAGCCTGAACTAATATAAACTAGATATCACCCAGCCTGAACCTCTAGAGGGAATTAAAATCAATTTTAGCATCATTTCACTTTATTGCCACCACATTCAAAGCATTTTGGGCCTGTGTTTTAAAATCATACCTGTTTTTCTATAAGCTTGCTGGGGGAACTGCATTTCGTATTGCATTTTTGTTGGGATTCTTGAAGCCTGTGTGCTCTCCTTCCATTTCTTACATTGCATAGGGGGGGGGGGGGGTGAATTGCCAGAGAAAAAGTGATTATATTACCTTTTGCTAAAATCATATCAAGTTATTTCCGTACTGCATTTTATTCCTCATTGCTTTTCCCTTGAAACCATAAAAGTATTTTCGCTGCCTTATCCACCCTATACCAACTCCTCATCGATTGTAAAGAGGTGTGCTAGTGTAAGATTACCCATTGTTGATCAACATTATATTCATAAGTGTGATATCAATTATTAATTTATTATAAAAGTGTGATATATATATATATATAGTTTAATTTTTCAAATAAACCTTTTAAATTTGCAAAACAAATCTACTTCTTGGCTCAGTGGGGTCAGGGGGATTCTAAGAGAGGGGTGTTATACAAGGGTTCATCATCCAGATTATAACTTGCCATAAAAATATATGAATAAGGGCTTCCCTTGGGCATCTCAGACATCTCAGACAAGGCACTGACTTAGTGGGATTGCTTGATTGGAGTCACTTACAGGGCTTCTCCATGTTAGTAGCAGTCAAGCATGTGCAAGCTAAATATATGAATGTTTGGCATCTTGCAGTTTCAACTTTGGCGAAATATATGAATATATAGAGATATGTATGTGTATACGTCCTCTGCCTACGTGGGTCACAAGCATTTGCTTCATGCCTAGATGCAATAAACTAGTGCATGTTCGTGTAACTTCATGAATGGATGCATATGTACTTCATGTACAAGTAGGGCTACTTCGTGATGTCAGTGATGAGGTCAGTGATTTCTGGTTTTGCAGTCACTGGACTTGCTCGATTGATGTCATTTCCATATCGTCCAGATCATCGATTCGCTTCGGTCTGAATGGTTGTCTAAGTGAATAACGCTTTTCACACCTGCAATACATTGATGATTGCGGTGATGGGCCTAAGAGTGAGGCACATCTGTTGTTTCTCTGCCTTCGTTTCGGGAGTCGTGTGGGGGACATGAGGGTCAGATTTGGCCCCCAATCTACAATCCCCCCTCTGGTCTACGAGTCAACCACACTACCTACACAACTCTCTTTTTATCTGCAGTTTCGTGAACCAAACCTTTGTTATCCCTCCAAAATGTCCACAGTACTTTGCATGATCATCCATGCCACATGTCAAATAACTGCAGTCTCCATCAAGGTTGCACCAAACCCATTTTCCCCACTAATCACGGGTGTTGTATGGGAACTGGAACACTGTTTCCTGTCGGGAACAGAGGACATTGCGTCAGTTGTGTTTTCAGTGCGTTCTGTGTTTTTGTTTCCTCATCGTTTCCTGAGCCTTTCCCAGCATCCTGGCTTTCCTGCTATTTCTCTGGGTCCTGTCCTGGGACACTGTAACTTTTTCTGTGTTACTAGCTGAACTTCCTCTTTTTGCGGATCGTCTGTGATGTATTCTATACTTTTATCTGTATTCCAGTAACCGTCCAACATTTCCTGAGTCTTGATGTAGTTATCTTCATCTGGGAACGTTTTCTTGGACATCCACCTTAGGGTTGCTTGTTTCCCTTGAAATCGTCCTCTTGTGGTGCAAAGTGTTAAATGCATGAGACATTGTGCTCTTGCCGCTGAAATTTCAGTTGCCACAAACGTTCAGGACACACTCATGGTATAGGGGATGAGAGAGCAGACATAACAGCTCTCTTTTGTAATTTGTTTCCCCACTTTGGCCATGTGGCTATACCACATGTTGTTTGATACATGGGCTGAATCAGTTATGTAGGAATTTACCTGGCTAAAATCTACTTCTGCACTGCTTCTAGCTCTCTTTACTTCCTTAGCAGTGCGTATTGCCTGCCCAGATATGGCTTCCATAGCAACATGGATTGGGATTATGTTACTAAGGGTCAAAGCTTGTGCTTGGGAGAACAACAATCTTCGTAGAACAAGGACTGTAAAGATGTAGTGCAAATCTGCGGGTCTGATTTTTAGCAAAGCATTCATCTAGCAAAACTTGTCTGAGCGCCTGTCGTCTTGCCCAATTATCTACTATTGTTCTGTCTCTCTCTGTCTAGTCTGCTTGTGCCCCTCCCTTGTGTTCTCCACGCCCTTTCCCCACACCCCACTTTTCCTCTTCTCTCCTCTCCCCACCTACTCTATGGTGCTCTCTGTCACACCTATCTTTTCCAACTGCTTCTCTGTCGGCTATCCTGCTCTCCACTAAATCTGGTAGGAAGAAGTTTAAAAGGGACATTCTGGTCTCCAGCCCAGGCCTCCCTATCGCTGACACCTATACCAGTGCCTCCTCCAGGCAAACCCTGCCCGACATCCCCTTTGTCGTTCCCCCGCCCGACCTATGGACTCTTCATATGGTCTCTGTGCTTTCTCCTCTCTCTTCTTCTCCCATTAATGGAAGCACCCGGTGGGTCACCCTCCCGGCCTCCTTCGACTCCTCTAAGTTCATCATAAATGTTTACCTGATGGTACTGTCTCGGTCCAAGGCCCCCAGGCCAATCTTCTCCTCTTTGATAGACCCTTCCCGTGCCTCATCAACTTCCTTCCTTCTCCTGCTTTGCCCTCTCTTCCTATCTCTTCTGCCCCCCTTGGGCTTCTTCTACACCTCTGCAGGGTGTACCTCTGATTTGTACCCCTCCCCGTAAGTCTTTCAAGGATGGCAACCTTCTCCATATTGCCACTGATAACTCTCGCTCAGCTGTCAAACACTCCTCTGACATCTGCCGCCTCCTTACGGAACTTGGCCTCGATGTCCTTGGTCAAACTGAGACATGGTTCACGGCCAGCTCTGTCACAAGCTTTGACACTCTCCTCCTTGACGGCTAAAAGATCTTCACCGCACCCAGGTCCAAACGTTCCCGAAGGGGCATAGCCCTGATCTTCCCAAGAGTGGATTCCTGCCTCTGTCATTCCTACGCAGTCTTAGTCTTCTTTCAAATGCCTCGTCTGCAGGCTCTCTCTCTCTCCTAACCATTCACTTACTGTTATTACCATCTATCGGCCACCTGGTCAGATCTTCTCCTTCCTCTTTGAGTGGGCGGATCTCTCCTCTTCCTTTCTGGTCACAACCACTCAACTCCTCCTTCTTGGAGACTTTAACATCCACCTGGATGCTTCCTGTCCTTCCTCTGGACTCTTTGGTGACCTTGGTGACTCTCTCACTCTCTATTCACCTCTCTGGCTCAACTCACTCTGCAGGGCACACTCTGGATGTTCAGATCTCTTCAGACCTTCCCCTTTCTGTCCCTCTCACCACTCCTCTCTCCTGGAGTGATCACGTTCTCCTTTCCCCTCAGCTCACCCTATCTACCCCTCAGGCCAAGCCACCTCCAGCACTTCCACCCACCTTCCTGGTTATCCGACTCATGAAGCATGTGTCATTTGAGGCTTTCGCCACCACTTTCTCACTCCTGTCCCCCTTTGGCTGACTCGCACCCTGACACAGCCCTTTCCCTGCTCCACTCTGCTATAGCCGATACTCTTGATGTTCTTGCCCCTGTCATGAGGATCCGCTTGAAGCCCAAAGCCAAGTGCAACTCCTGGTAAGACTCAGACCTTGTCACCCTCAAACACAAGTGCACAGTGGTGGAGAGAAAATGGCATGCTTCCGGTTCATCCTCTGACAAACTGGCCTGCCACCTGCTCCAAAGGCAATACCGGCTCTCTGCCCGTAGCAAGAAGAAATCTCACAACCAAGCCCGCTGTTACGCTCACCTGGTTTCCACAGGGACGCCACCCAGCAGGGTTACTCGCTGGTATGCTGCTCAGCTTTGCCCTGATGTAGTCTGTGGGGAAGGTTCTGCCTGAAAATACAGGGGGACTGTGTTCAAGACTGACCGACTGGGGTAAGTATCCTCCCTCCACCACCGTATGATTTCAGTCCCTCTGGCTCTCTCTCCTCACCTTGTGGTAGAATTAGGCATGCTCTCCGTCCTGCCTCCTTTGCAGGGGCGTGTTGTCTTTCATGGGTGAGTGCGGTCCAATTACTTCACTGATGCCGGCCCGTTTGATATTGTTCAGGTAGGTCTTATTGCTGTTCTTTAGTTTTGTTGCTATCCTGCATGCCTTTTAAAATGTCTCTTTTTTCTCCCTTAGGTATACAGAGCTTCAGCGCGGTGAACTGGCTTGGTTGAGCCCCACTGGTAAATGATGCCGCATTAAGAGCGCTAAAATGCGGTAAGTAAGCGCTATGCACAGCGCTGCGAAGTCTTGCCTTTGCTAACCTGTGATTTCCTTCCTTGTAGGTCACGGTGTTCTTCAGCACGAGTGGAATGTCCGGAGTGGTGCCAGCTGAGAGGCGACCAGCCAGGTAAGCCTTTTGAGCAGTTCGTAATGTGTAAATGTCTCTACTGCTTTCTTTAATGTTGCCTCTATCTTCCTCTTTTAGGTCGTTCTGTCCGGGAGGCGTGCAGATTCGAGGGAGCTGTTCTCAGTAGCTGCAAGTGTTTAAAGATGAAGACTGCAGGTAAGATGCTGCTGCTAATGATGTTCCTTTTGTCTCCTTGGAGATTCTGCTTCTCCGAGGTTCGAGGGAATAGCTGGACACGATGAGCGTCACATTGCAAGCTGCAAAGTAACGTGAAGCGTGTTGTCTTGCTCGGGTGTGGTTTAAATAGCCCCAACAAAATAGTCCAGATAAAGTAGTCCCTTGGCTACCACACCCTAAACACTAGACCGCATAGCTTGGTTCTTAAGAACCAAGCTATGTGGATGCCTCCATGTGGGCTGACAATACAATAAAGTAGTTCCCAAGCACATTGTTTTTCATGGTGTATAAACCTGGCGCCATAGCCCCCCCCCCCCCCCATGAGGGCTTTTGAAGAGGATGCCAGGCTCTAGAGGCCCGAGTCCTGTCTCCACCTGGCCAATGGGTTTGCCAGAGGGGGTTTCGGGCATGGGTTGTGACAGCACTCCCCCCTAAGGTCCCTCCCATGGTGTTCCTTCTGTCTGGCCCAGGTTAGGTTGGGAAGTTCCGATGGAATTTCCTGTTTATACGTGGTGCGTGGATATTCTCACTGGGCTCACAGGATAGAGATGTTCTCTGTCTTGTGGTCCAAATCCTTTCCAATCGACGAGATAATATAGCTTGGTCCTAGAGTATTTAGAGTCCAAGATATCTTTGACTTTGAATTCTTGTTCTCCGTCAACAAATATGGGCTTAGGTGGTGTCCCAATCCGTGTGCCGGGTTGCATTGGTTTCAGGAGGGACACATGGAATACCGGGTGGATGTGTAGATTAGGTGGTAAATCCAGTTTCACGGCTGCTGGGTTCATAATTGCTGTAATGGTATAGGGTCCTAAGAATCTGGGATGAAAGGTCCGGGTTCCCTTGATTGGTATGAATTTAGCGGCTAACCAAACTTTATCTCCTACTTGATAATCAGGGGCCTTTTTCCGGTGTTGGTCGGCAAATCTCTTTTGTTTTTCTTTGGCATGAATAAGGTGTTCCTATGCCCTTTTGAAAGCCTGAGTAATGGTTGTGTGTAGAGTCTTTACCGCTGGCATTTCCAAGCTGGCTGGAAGGTCTAGTTCAGAGGTACGGTACGTGGATGTCTGCCATAAAGGGTATAGAAGGGCGTTTGTCCCGTGCTTGAATGCAAAGAATTGTTATATGCATATTCAGCTATCCATAGTAGGTCTTTCCAATTCCTTTGTTCGTGGAGCAACATGCACCGTAAATATTGCTCGAGTGTCTGATTGGTTCTCGGTTTGGCCGTCCGTTTGGGGATGGTGACTGGTAGATAGCCGAACGTCGATCTGCGCCATTGCACAACATATTTTCCAGAAGTTTGAAACAAACTGGCTGCCTCGATCAGAGACCAGAACCGATGGGAAGCTATGTAGCTTAACCACACGCTCCAGGAACACTTTTGCTAAAGTGGCTGCGTCTGGGAGGCCTTTGAGAGGAATAAAATGGGCCATCTTCGAGAATAAGTCCACAACTATAAGGATGGTGTTGAACCTTTGGCTTGGAGGTAGATCAGTGATGAAGTCAAGGGAAAGAGTGTGCCATGGAACTGGAGGAATGTCCAATGGTTGTAGAAGACCAGATGGTTTTTGTTTCTGTGATTTATTTTGTGCGCAGACACCGCAGGACTGAATATACTGAATGATGTCCTTATGCCAGGTGGGCCACCAAAAGTTCTCTTTCACCTTAGCTAGGGTTTTGGCGATCCCAGGATGCCCTTCGATCAGTGAATCGTGATAGTTTGAAATAATATGCTATTGTAATTCCTTCTTGGGTACATATAGGCGATCCCTAAAAAAGGGTAGATGGTCCTTGATGGTATATTGTTCTCCTTGAGTTTGCCATGTGAGGTAGGCATCAGGATTCATTGTCCGTTGGATTTCTTTTTGTAGTTCTGCTTGTGTTAAGGCTGTCGTGATACCCAAGAGTTTGTCTTCAGGTATAATAGGTACTGGGTCTGGAGTTGTATATACTATTTCATCTATGCCCATGCGAGATAAGGCATCCACCTTTCCGTTTCTGACTCCTGGTCGAAATGTGATTACATAATCATATTCAGCGAAGAAAAGGGCCCACCGTAATTGGCGCAAGGACTGGGCCTTGGCTGTTTTGAGATATTGCAGGTTTCGGTGGTCTGTGATGACTGTAATGGTGTGTCTGGCCCCCTGAAGGTTTTTCCTCCGGGCTTTAAAGGTGGATTTGATAGCCAGGAGTTCCTTGTCCGTGATGGCATAATTAATCTCTGGAGGTGAGAACTTTTTTTGACCAGAAGGCCACAGGATGTAGCTGGCCGGTTTCCGGGTCTCTCTGTGAAAGGACAGCTTCCATTGCGAGATTGGACGCATCAGTTTCAACGACATAAGGGAGGTCTGGACGAGGATGTCGCAGGATTGGAGCGGAGGTAAAAATTTGTTTAAGGCTTCTGCTTCTTCGGTCCAAGCAAACTTTTTATTGTTTTTCGTAATAGTACTGTGATTGGGTGCACAACCTGAGAGAAGCCTGGGATGAACCAGCGGTAGAAGTTCGCAAAGCCCAGCATGCTTTGTACCCCTTTCAGAGACGTCCGTGAAGGCCATTTCAGAATGGCATCTACCTTGTGCACGTCCATTCTGTTGCCTCCTGGAGTAAGTGTAAAACCAAGAAATTCTACTTCGGTGACGTGAAAAAAGCATTTTTCAAGCTTTGCAAACAAGCGATGTTGATGGAGCTTGGTGAGAACTGAACAAACGTGCCTGACATGATCTTGTTCCGAGTCTGAGTATACTAAGATGTCGTCTATGTGTACTAAGGCGCACACATCAGTGAACTCCCTTAAGATGTCATTCATGAAATACTGGAATGCCGCAGGAGCGTTGCATAACCCGAAGGGCATGACTTGATATTCAAACAAGCCGTACTTAGTACGGAAGGCGGTTTTCCATTCATCTCCTTTTCTGATTCGGACCAGGTGGTACGCTCCTCGGAGGTCCAATTTGGTATAAATCTGGGCATCTTTAACTTGGTCTAGCATCTCAGGGATAAGTGGCAAGGGGTAGCGGTTCTTCACAGTGATCTGGTTCAATGCACGGTAGTCAATAGAGGTTCTCAAGTCTCCTTCCTTTTTCGGTACGAAGACCAAAGGACTGGCTACTGGGGACTTCGAAGGACGGATAAATCTGTTTGCAAGGTACTGGTCTAAATAGGATTTCAAATGAAGATTTTCTGGTTCTGTGAGAGCGTAGATCCTGCCGCAAGGGATTTGTGCACCAGGAACAAGGTCGATCTGACAGTCATAGGGCCTGTGCGGCGGCAATGTATTGGTTTGGTCCTTTCGGAAAACATCCTGGAAATCATGGTATTGACTTGGCAAGGTATTAGTTGCTCCCAGGGTTGATACTGTCTCTCCGGGAGTCATGGGGATACAGACGTCGGTTTCTCCTCTTGGTAATAGCAGGCAGGGGAGCAGTCACCGGGGAAGGTTAATTTTCGTGCCCGCCAGTCTATCAAAGGGTTGTGAGCAACCAACCATGGCATCCCTAGTATTAGCCTGAACTGAGGTGCCTTGATGGGATCGAATGAAATAGACTCCCGATGTCCGTCCTGGCACAGCAAGGTTACCCTGGCTGTGCACTGGGTTACTGGTCCGGAAGCGATTTCTGTCCCATCCACGGTGGTTACCTTGTCCATAGTTGGCTTAGAATACAAAGGAAGCCCCATCTCTGCTGCCAGTTCTTGATCAATATAATTTCCAACTGCTCCGCTATCGATGCATGCTTCAACGGCATGCATTCTTGACGACTGTTGGTGGTTAATTAAGATCACTGGTATTGCAAAGTGCGAGGTCAGCAACTCTTTCTTCTCACTCGACAAACTGACCTCTACGTTTGTCGAGCTTGGTAGTTTTCCGATTCCTTAGCGTCATCCTTCTCTGTGGCCCTGACTGTTCTTCTTGGGAGTTTTACTGGACAGTCCTTCAGGAAATGTCCTGGTTTCCCACATTACAAACAAAGCTGTTGTTGTCTTCTTTTGTCCTGCTCTTGTTTTGTTAATGGAGGACGTATCCCTCCAATCTGCATGGGTTCTACAGCATTCTCAGGTACACGGGGTGTGTTTTCCCTTGGTCGAACATACACGGTCCGAGGGTCCGTCTTAGACCGGTCTGCCTTTCGGTCCTGCAACCGGTGGTCTAGCTGCACGACCAGATTTATGAATTCTGCACAGTCTCTAGGTGGATCAACCACCTGGGCTAACATGTCCTTTAATTCGCCTCGTAAGCCTCGATGGAATAACGTGGCTCTTTTGTTTTCTGGCCACCTAGCTTCGGCAACCAGTCTGTTGAAGGTAGCAATGTACGTTAACAAGTCCTGATTCCCCTGTCGGAGGGACAAGAGTTCATTGTCTACTGCTTGTTCCTGGGTATGGCGAGCAAAAAGTTTTTCTATTTCTCTCTGGAACCCCCCAAAGTCATGTAATAGATGATCGTCATGGGTTACCAACGGCACCGACCAATCTGCTGCACTACCACTCAGGTATGATAAGACAAAAGCTACACAAGCTTGGTCATTTGGAAATGCTCCAGGCCTACAAAGAACATGAAGACGGCACTGATAGATGAATGCTGCATACTTCAGTGGGTCGCCTGAGAACCTTTCTGGTGGTGCCAGGGACACTGTTCCAGGTAACGTGATCTGTACCGGAGTAGATGGTATGGCGGGGTTTTGCATCGTTGGATTGCTTCCAGGTGGAGGCGTCTGTCCTGCCTGTGATTGCAAGTATTGCCTGCTAATCTCTTCAGTGCGTTCTTTGGTCACTATTAGGTCTCTCCAGAGGGCATTAGTCTCTTGTCGGGCAGAATGAACCTCAGCACGAAGCTCTCCTAGTAATTGGGCCAATTGGTCCATTTCTGATGTCTCCATGGCGCCCAGGTGGATTTGTTATGGTAGGCTTCGCGTTCTGTTACACTCACCTGGTATACACAGGGATGCCACCCAGCTGGGTTACTCGCTGGTATGCTTCTCAGCTTTGCCCTAATGTGGTCTGCGGGGAAGGTTCTGCCTGAAAATACAGGAGGCTTGTGTTCAAGACTGACCGACTGGGGTAAGTATCCTCCCTCCACCCCAGAATGATTTCAGTCCCTCTGGTGCCCTCTCCTCACCTTGTGGTAGAATTAGGCATGCTCTCCTTCCTGCCTTCTTTGCAGGGGCGCGTTGTCTTTCATGGGCGAGTGCGGTCCAGTTACTTCACTGACGCCGGCCCTTTTGATATTGTTCAGGTAGGTCTTATTGCTGTTCTTTAGTTTTGTTGCTATCCTGCATGCCTTTCTTTGTTTAAAATGTCTCTTTTTTCTCCCTCAGGTATGCAGAGCTTCAGCGTGGCGAACTGGCTTGGTTGAGTCCTGCTGGTAAATGATGGCGCATTAACAGCGCTATGATGCGGTAAGTAAGCTGCAAAGTCTTGCCTTTGCTAACCTGTGTTTTCCTTCCTTGTAGGTCGCAGTGTTCTTCAGAGCGAGTGGAATGTCCGGAGTGGTGCCAGCCGAGAGGCGACCAGCCAGGTAAGCCTTTTGAGCAGTTTGTAATGTGTAAATGTCTCTACTGCTTTCTCTAATGTTGCCTCTATCTTCCTCTTTCAGGTCGTTCTGTCCGGGAGGCGTGCAGATTCGAGGAAGCTGTTCTCAGTAGCTGCGAGTGTTTAAAGATGAAGACTGCAGGTAAGATGCTGCTGGTAATGATGTTCCTTTTGTCTCCTTGGAGATTCTGCTTCTCCGAGGTTCGAGGGAATAGCTGGACACGGTGAGCGTCACGTTGCAAGCTGCAAAGTAACGCAAAGCATGTTGTCTTGCTCGGTGTGGTTTAAATAGCCCAAACAAAATAGTCCAGGTAGAGTAGTCCCTAGGCTACCACACCCAAAACACTAGACCGCATAGCTTGGTTCTTAGGGACCAAGCTATGTGGATGCCTCCATTTTGGCTGACAATACAATAAAGTAGTTCCCAAGCACATTGTTTTTCATGGTGTATGAGCCTAGCGCCATAGGCCCCAGGACTGGCCCCATGAGGGCTTTTGAAGAGGATACCAGGCTCTAGAGGCCCGGGTCCTGACTCCACCTGGCCAATGGGTTTGCCAGAGGGAGTTTTGGGCAAGGGTCGTGACACCCACGTCTCTGTGGCATCTAACCACTCGGCCAAACTCTTTAACATCTGTAAGGAACTGGTCAATCCTGCTGCAGTCTCCATCTCTTCTGTCCCCTCCCAAGCCCTCTGCACGGCTCTGGCTTCTCATTTCATCTGTAAAACTCAGGACATCCTGTCCTCTCTCTCTTCCTCTCCCCCTCCACCATCTACTCCCTGCTCTTCCCCTGGCCTTTCTTCGGCCACCTCTCCTCCCTCCTTCTCTGCCTTTCCCTTGTTCTCCCTAGATGAGTTTTTTAGACAAGTCCGTTCTATGAAAGTCTCGTCAAAACAGGTTCACCCCTGTTCCTCCAAAACCATCAAGGACTACATTGACACCCTGGCTCCTGCTCTGGCTGACTTCTGCAACCGCTCCTTCGCCACTGGAGTCTTCGCTTCCCCCTTGAAGCACTCCCATGTACACCCTCTTCTTAAGAAACCCTCTGCCAACCCGTCCTGCCCGGCTAACTATCGCCCAATCTCCATCACTCCCTTCCTGAGAAAACTCCTGGAAAAGCTTGCCATCTCCCAGCTTAATCTTCACATTGAATATGTTGGTTGTCTCCATGACCATCAGTCTGGCTTCAGAGCTGGCAGAAGCACGGAAACTGCTCTCCTGAACATCCGT
The DNA here is from genome assembly GCF_040938575.1 of Ambystoma mexicanum. Classification (NCBI taxonomy): domain Eukaryota; kingdom Metazoa; phylum Chordata; class Amphibia; order Caudata; family Ambystomatidae; genus Ambystoma; species Ambystoma mexicanum. The sequence goes on from NC_090940.1 coordinate 60,140,820, forward strand.
GAAGACCTGCTCTCCAACCTTCATTCCAACCCCCCCTGTGTCCTCATCTTACTTGATCTCTATTCTGCCTTTGACACAGTTAACCATGACATCCGTCTCTGTGATAACCAGGGTATCACCAATCAGGCCGTGGCTTGGCTGACTTCTTCTGTTTTCGATCGACCCTGCCAGGTCCAACTTGGGTCCTTCCTCTCCTCTGTCTCTATCTCTACCTGTTGTGGTCCCCAGGGGCCTAACCTCTCTCCCTGGCTGTTCAACCAATACCTGGCTCTTCTGGCCCTCCGCATTGCTGCTCTCCCCCCCAACTTTCAGTGCTATGCAGATGACACTCATCTAATTTTCGGGCTCCCTTCAGCCACCTCTTCTCCTTCTCTCATCTCCGACTGTCTGTCTGCTATCCAGGAGTGATGTACCGCCAATGATCTCTGCCTTAATGCCAGTAAGACAGAGATTCTCCTCATCAGCACACCCGCTCCCTCCTTTTCTGTCTCTCTCTGGCCGGCCTGTCTTGGCCCTCTTCCTGCTCCCACCTGTGAGGCTAAAAACCTTGGGGTCATCTTCGACTCCACACTCTCCTTCTCTCCTCACATCTCTGACGTCTCTAAGAAGTCACACTACCAGTTGCACCCCCTTAGAGATATTCTTAATTTCCTCTCCTTCCCCCAGAAGCTCACTGTCTCCAGAGCTCTGGTTCTCTCTAGGCTGGACTACTGCAACAGCCTCTTTCTAAATCTGCCTGCCTCTACTCTCCGCCTCCTTCAACTCATCCAAAACAGGACTGCGAGACTTGTCCTTGCTCTCAAGCCCGAGGGATGGTATCTCTCCAGGACTGAAATCTCTGCACTGGCTTCCAGTGGCAGCGAGGATTAAGTTCAAAACCCTCTACATTTTCCACAAGGCCTTCTGGAGCCTCAATACCTTCAACTCTCTCTTCCTAAATATCTTCCTTCTCGAGACCTCGCTCATCAGCCTCCAACTCCCTCAGGGTCAGTCGCTTCTCCAAGCAACGAGTTGGTGGTAGATCTCTTTCTTCGGGTGGGCTTCCCTCTGGAACAGCCTCCCTGCCTCGCTGAAACTTGAGGAGGACGATCTCCGGTTCCGGAAGTACCTCAAGTCCTTCCTCTTTGCTTCTGCTTTCTCTCATCCTCTCCCTTGCTGACCTCCTGGCTGAACCTGAAATTACGCAGGTCACCTGGCTACCCTCTGTTCTCAGGCCCAGGACCCCCCCACCAGTTGCACACCTGCATTGCCCCCTGACAAACCCCTGCACTCGGGGGGCTGTTTCTGTATCCCTACAGCCCCCCACCAGCACCTTACACCTGATGTCTGCACTTACCCCTGCACTTGCACCACTTGGCTTCACTTCTTATTTATTGAATTCATTGTTTTTCTATTATTTATTTTACTGTTATCCTATGTACTGCACTGCCCCCTCCTCTTTCCTCTCGCACTTTTCCCTTTCCCCCTCCCCTGCACTTGCGCGATCTCAATGTCACCTGGCCTAGTAAGATCGCTGTCTCTGTCTTCCCTCTGTTCCCCCCTTGCCTCATCGCGCCTTGAAACACTTGTTTATAGGAGCGTTATAAATGCCATATCACATATCATATCATGTTGTCCATCCCTAACTCTTAGGTCCTGGACCGTGTTATCCGCGGTTGTTGTTGTTGTTCTTTGTCTTTTTCTTCTTCTTGCGTCAAATCATCTTCTTTTAGATGGGACAGGGTCTCACCTCGGCAGGGCTTAATGTCTCCAATGTAATTCCACCCTTTTTTCCCCACTCATTTTAACTTCGCGATCTGTGGCTTTTTCTACCACGTAGGGCCCCTCAAATCTGGATTTGTACCAGGGTCTCACAACATTTTGCAGTAGGATGGTATCCCCTGGACAAAGTAGTGGTTGCTTGTGGAGTCCTTTATTGATGTTTGGGCTGTTATCTTACTCACTGTTCTTCGACCTCTATCCTGCACATGCAGCCAGTGAGAAATAAAAGACACACTAGCCATCAAGGAAGCCACATTTTCATACATTTCATCCCCAAAAACATTAGAGGCTGCATTTGCGTCTGTCAATGCCCTAGTGGGAGGAGTCTGGGGAAGTCGCATGCGCTGTCCTGTCACCACCTCATGGGGCTTTAAATGGTGGTCGGATCCAGATCCATCTTTTATAAAGCTTTGACAACGGACAAAGTTTGAGGTGACTTTGTCCGTGGGCAAAGCTTTATAAAAGATGGCTTGAATTGTGCACTTTTCAAGCCATAATTTATAAACATAGAAATTAGCACGGAGTTCCCAGGTTTGCAGAGGGTCAAATACGCCTCAGTGGGCATCGGGGCTTTGAAACAAAAGGACAGTAACTTTCTCTTGTGCCCCTCGCACGAGCTGTGGCTGGGTGGCACCTCTGTCAGTTTGCCTAACTCGAAAATGGCAGGCACATCTCCAGTTGCAGCTGCAGCAGGATAATGTGTCCCGTCAATGTTGTGGTGCGTCCGGGGGCCCCCGGCAGGGCCCCGGCTCAGCCCCACTTGTTGGAGACTGCCGAGGCCTGGCCACGGCTGGCTCCGGTCCACTTAAAGCACTGGTCCTACTGTTCCATGTATGTAATATAGTTGTGTACATAGTCTCCCTCCTCCACTGGTTCAGCTAAAAATGTCACCGCGTTTATAGTTCTGAACCTCACTACCTTTATTTCTGGATTCAAGAGAATAACCTCATTTCCGGAAGCTCTAGGTGTAGTCAACGTACTTTTATGTCTTTCGTGAAATGCAAAAAGAGCCTGCTCCATGTAAGTGTGGTACTACACCCGATGGTAATACTTGCTGACCTCTGTACCCTGAATACGGCAGCAGCCAGAACTTGTTCACAAGGGTAATGCCCTATCATTACTGGGTCTAGCCGTCCACTATAATAAGCCAATGACTTGTGCCCTAGGGTAGTCTTCTGTGTCAGTACTGCAGTCATCACTACACCATTGGAGTGTGGGAACAAAAATAATTTGTCATGATAGTCTGGGATGCCTAACACTGGATCTGTGCATATTGCTTTCTTCAGCTCCTCAAATACCTCAGTCATTTTGTGTGTCTATAACAACTTGCTATTCCCCCTCTGTGCTTCTCTGAGCCCGCTCAACAGGGGTCTCATATATGTGCTATAGTCAAACACTCAGGCTCTGCAATAATTACAGAGGACCAATGCTGCATTTCTCTCACTGTCTTTAACATTGGCGTTCTGTGGATCGCTTCTGCCCTTTCTGCAGTCACTTTTTGCCCCTCCTGCGATACTAGTTGCCCTATATATAGCACTTTGTTTTGGCAATATTGTAATTTTACCTTGTCCACCTTGTAACCCTTTTCTGACAATACTGCCAGCAAGTATATTGAGTCATTCTGAGACTGGTTGTCTGTTTTGCTATAAATCAAAATGTCATCCATATATTGTATAACAGTGCTCTTTATCTGTATGTTGGCAAGATCCATCTGTAGGACCCAATTGAAGATAGAAGGTGACTCACAATACCCCTGTAGTGATATTGTACGTTTCCAATTCCGGTTTCTATATAGAATTGATGTCAAATCCTGTGACTCTTCATGAAGTGGTATAGAAAAGCAGGCGTTTTCAAGTCTATAACTGTGAGGTGTTTAGCTTCCATTGGGATGTTGCACAGAATTGTTGCTGGGTTCGGAACTAATGGAAATTCGGCTTCTACTATTTGGTTCAAAGGACGCAAATCCTGAATGAAATACCAAGACCCTCCTGTCATCTTTTTCACCCGATACACTGCAGTGTTATACTGCGATTCTGAAGGTACCAAACTGCCTTGCTTCACTAATGCAGCGATCGTCTCATAAATGCCCTTGTCTGATTTCCTCGATAGAGGATACTGTCTCGCCTTTGGTAAAATTGCTCCTGGGTTAAGCTTTATCCTGACTGCTCCTATCCCTTTCAACAGACTCACATCATAGGGACAATTGGTCCATAAGACACCGGGTACTCGCCCTAAGTCATCCTCGAGAAATCGTGGTGTCGGTTTCAGTAACACAGCCATCCTCTGTGGCACTTCCCTGTAATGTATTCTCACCCGATGTGTAACGCTCCTGTCAAACATCACCTCATGGTCTGATTGATCGTCTTCGAACAATTCCTCATCTGTCACGTCAGTCAATGTGCATGCGTCTCCTACTGCAATTTCGTTCCTCCATGATTGACCTGTGTCATCAGTCCCATGCAATATTATCCTTTATTCTCTCACTATAACTGCTTTGAGATCTATTTGGATCGCCTTTCCTTCCTTCTCATCTAAGGGAATCGCTAGTCTGAATAAGAACTCATCGGTATGCGTAGCAGCCTACCCTGTATCCCTGGGAGCCATGCGATCAATCCTTCCACCCCATATGAAAATAGTTTGATGTCTACTTTTACCCCCATCTGTACCGTCTGTCCACAATAATCTTGCATATGTTCTCTTTGTCTGTGAATGAAATGATCATGTTAAGTGGGCTCCTTGTGTCTCTACCCATTATATTCACTGGTGTCTGTCGGGAATATAACAATGTAATGGTCAAGTCATGTTCTCCCACAGAAAGTGGTAATTTGTTGGTAAAAGGAACCACATTTGTGGCCCCAAAGAATCTGTGCACATTCATGGCAATGCTTGACATTGGATATCTTCTCTCCCTAATACAGGACCTTGTCGCCCCTGTATCCACAATAAAGGGAAAAGTCTTGTCACCTATAGTCACCCATATAGTTGGTTTCTCAGCCATATTGGGTGTAACAGATAGGATCGAACACATCAGGTCTGTCTATGGGCTGTCCTATTGTGGATATGATGACATTCCCATCCCTGTAAATGGATTTCCCCCTATAACAGTCACCCTTCCCAGTTTTCGCACAGGCGTTGGCATCATGGAGACTGCATGTGTCATGGTTATGATGTTTTGTTGGACCAGTGCCTGCTGTGCTGGTTGCGATGTCTGCATGCGTCCCTGCATCTGCAATGCATGTGTCATGGGTTGATATTGCTGCATTTGCATGTCTTGGGTATGCGTCTGTTGTGGCGTGTACATCTGCGCTTGTGTGTGATCTTGAGCATAGTAATCAGTATGTTCTGTCTGGTATGTGGGCTGTTGCTGCATTCCCCCATGCGGATGCATCCCACCCCTGTTCCTACACACTCGAGATATGTGGCCCATTTGCCCACACATCTAACATTGTAGGGTACCCTGCATCGGTCTTTGCTGTCCCCCATGGAACCTTCCCTACGTTCTGCTCCATTGGGTGTCCAAACCCTCTTCCTCATCCGCTTGGCCACTGATTCATATCCCCTCGCCCTGCAAAACCTCCCCCTGCCATCTGTGGTCTGTTCTGTGCATGCTGAGTAACTACTCCTCCGCTTGTTAATGTTGCCCCTTCTATTATATACTTGGATTCGATTTTCTGCACTAACTTTGCTTCTTCTTGTTTCCTTTTCTCACATTTCTTTCTTGCATTCTCTTGCATTAGCCTGCAGTAGTGCACTATGTTTAGCTGAATTTCGGAGCACGGATTAGCCTCCATCCCCACTAGATTCTTAAACTGCTTTTGCACTTGGTCTGTAGCCCCTGACATAACATGTGGTAAAATATCCCTACCGTTTTATCCCACGGTTCTCTCGCCTCAAGGTGACATTTCTCTTGAATTTGTTGAGTATATTGAAGTGGGTCTTCATCCTCATGCACCTTGCGTGCCATAATCGTGCTTATGTTAGAGGTATCTGGGTGTTGCACCCTTAGAGCTTTCCATAAGGCTGCTCTGCAGTTATTGAACTTTGCACCATCGTGTGCTGTGTTTTGTGCTGTTACTCCAGGATACCCTGCTCTTTTCCATACATTGTCATCTACCTCCCCAAGAATGGCTGAGTGTAAAAATGTCCATGTCCCCTACCGCTAATGTCGTCCCTGCTGTCAGTCTTTCGATCTCATAAATTTACTTGCCAGCCCCAGTAGTCAATGAAGGCAGCTTGCATCTTAAATTGGCTTTGTCCATTTGCTGCCATGGAATGTATTGAGGTCTCACGCCACCCTTCTCCAATAATGGGAACTGTGTCCGTCTTGTTCCTCCGTCCTGTCTCGCCCTTGCCATCTCTGTCCTTTTCTGTCCTGGCAGGGCCCTGAGCCTCGGCGCATACGGAGTGATATCGTCGTGACCCCCCCTTTGGACGTGGCAGTTGCTTTCGAAGAGCATCTTTCTCTGCTCTCATCTCTGTCTCACCCTCATCTTTGCTCCTCTTTTTCCCTACGTCGGCGTTCTTTAACGAGCTGCTCAACTTCTGGCTTCCTTTTCTCTTTGCTTATTTACAATTGCTTTTCCTGCTTTTCTTCTGCTTTTCTCCTTGCTATGTCCTCTAGATCCCTCTGTTTTATTCTCTCCCTTTCTTCTCTTTCTCTTGCTTCTGCTCAATCCCTTTCTTTTCACAATCTTTCACTTTCCTCCTTTTCTTACCTTTCCCTTCTATGCACTTCCTCCGTTATCTCCGCCCATTTTGTTAGCTTTCTCCTCCTTGTCTTTACTGCTCGATACTTCTTTCACCACATTCCCTGTTTCACTTGCTTGTTTTCCGTCTAGTTTGAGCAATATCTGTCCACTTATCCATTCATTTGGTACAATCAATTATTGGCCGTCACCAAGCCCTGTCTTCCCCAAGTCATTCTCCTGTAGTTTTGCTTGCATCTTGTTGCGCTCCTTAAATTCACTGCTAATGTCTTGTGTTGCTTTACTGGCTTGCTTTGTGCCATCAACTACATCCCCGCTGCTATATGCTGGAGGTGTGAAAGTGGGATTGGTGTTCCCGCTGCTGCTTTTAATTCCTTCATGGGATAAAATCCCTTGCTTCTGTCATTGTATCTACGTCCGATGTTTGAGGAGGGGGAGCAGAGGGCAGTACTCTCTCCACAGCCTGTTGGCTCAGCATCCAATGCCGCGGAATTAAGTCCCCTTCCTCGTCCTGAAAACTTTTCCATATTTCTAATATGGCCAATCGTTTGCTTAGTTTACTCCCCTTATAGGCTGTCTGTAAATAAGTGATCATTTGTTGTTGCATACTTTTGGAAAAGCTTGTGTCTTTGGGCCATGGCTTTGCCAACTTGCCCTCTGTGTGGCGCGCGTCCATTCTGCGCCATACTTGCGTATTTTGTCTTCATACCGCAGAAGGGACTTGAATAGGTGTTGAAGAGGTGTATCCCTCATTTTGCTACCTTTATGCAACACTTTTATTAATACTTCCTTGACCTCGAATCAGGATTTTGACATGTTCAATGTTTACCTTACGCTTCTACAATTCACAGATTCAACATTATCTCCAAAATCAAATATAGTGCAACAAGTCTTTTCCTCAGCCTCTCCGGCTCATCACCATAAAAGCAGGCATGCTCCACGCACATGCCCTCTGTGGCTTTCTACCCCGAAGTTTAAAATCACAACTCAACTCGTATGCTTCTCAAGCTCCGTCCCAATGGCACAACGCTGGTGTTCAACACAATCGGCAAACTATCCACTAAGTTCCACCGCATTCTGTACACTTCAAGCCCTATTAAACAACCTCACAGGTGTTACCAATACTGTAGAGGAAGAATTGACGATATTTGATCTTTCAATAGATATGTCTGCTAATGGACTGCCCCAAACACAGTGGAAAACACAACATAACATATACACAGCAGCCTTCCTGTCGCCTAACAGGGTAAACCAATAAATCATGTGGTCCCTCTTCTATAGCGTCGCCTTATAGGAATGCATATCAGAGAGATAAACGAGGAAACCACCTTCCATGATATATGGTAGCTTCTTCCGCTAACCAATATACCCAGGTAAATCATCCATGAACCAAGCTAAATTGCCTAACTCACAGGAAACCCTTTTTTCTCAAAGTTTTTTCATCGGCAAGCTAAGTTGTCTAAGCTGACTGCCCAAAGTGACCGCCTAACGAACAGCTATCCTTACATCAAACATAAACTTCAACAGAAAACACCAAGCAAAACTTCCCTCTTCATATTTGCCATATGGCTGAGTCTACACTTACCCTCCGTGATCCGTTGAGGCCTCTCAGACACCAACTCTCCCACAACCTGCCACTCTGCTGTATGGTTTGCTAGGCATCTCACGGGAAGCAGGCGGGAATTTCCTCCAAAGGCAGCTCCTCTCGACCTCTTCTCTTTTTAGACACGCGTGTGTTTAGGCATTGATTTCCGCAGCTCACCACACAGCCCCTCAGGCATGCAGCGGGAATAGACGGTTTCTCGTCGAAAGGACCTAGTGACCGTCCTCTGCTACCACTTTGTATAGTTGTATATGTGTGGCCTGGGCTTTCTAGCAGCCACCCCTCTTATCAGCAAAGAAGGAAGACTCATCCATGGGGCAAAGTTACTGTGTTTATTAGCAAACAAAATGACAGGGATCACACTAGAAAAACAAGTATCCTCCAGAGCTCTCAACTTCTAAGCATGTGTCACCCGGTTTTATCCTGTTGTGACATTACAAGTTCAGCTCCCATCCCTGAAACCTGTCGGACATTCACATTGGTCAGTTTGGGTGAGCTACATTTAGGAGCTATAAGGGTTAGGTCTAAAATTGATAGCCGTACATGGTGGTCCCCGGGACCACCTCTACTAGTATCAATCTGCAATGTTGCAAGGTCGCAGGGAGACATTGGCCCTTGCAACAAATAATATCCCCACATGAAAGGTGACTCTGGATTGGGTAGTATGTGTCCCCTCATCCCTGGGACACTGGACTGTTACCAGGCTATGTGTACCCTTTCAAGGCAATGGGAATGAACATGGAGGTGCAATGTGTTCTCTAATGTTGCCATCTCTGATCACCTAAGCCTGGGCAAGTGCATCCAGTTGGCAGTTTGCAGGCAACACTTGTAACATTTCTCCTCAGGTTCCATGAGAACAGCCTTCTCTGTTTACCTTGGCTGAATGGGCTTTGTCCTGCTCTGCTGGGTCACATGTGTTGAGCCCACTAAGTGAAGCTGTCCTGGATGTAATTATGAGGATTTTAGCATGATTTTCTGCAGGTGGCTCATTATCTTGGTAACTGGAACTTTCCTGTCTCCACTTTTCCTTGGCTGGGTGCATCGTTTCTGCACACCTCTGGCTGTGGTGATCATGTCAGCTTGTCCATGTACCCAAAGCCTGTTTCTCCTTTGTCATTCATTTCAGAGACCTATAGCTTCCATATTGTTCCTTAGGGCTTCTCCATGTTAGTGACAGTCAAGTGTGTGCAAGTTAAATATCTGAATACTTGGCATCTTGCGGTTTCAGATTTGGCGAAAGATATGAATATATAGAGATATGCGTCCTCTGCCTATGTGGGTCACAAGCATTTTCTTTGTGCCTAGATGTAGATGCAATAAACGGGTGTGTTTTTATGTAACTTCATGAATGGATGCATATGTACTTCATGTACAAGTGCTGCTACATCGTGATGTCGGTGATGACGTCAATGATTTCTGGTTTTGCAGTCAGTCGACTTGCTCAATCAATGTAATTTGATTGGATACGGCTTGAATGGCTGTCTGAGAGAACAACGTTTTTCACACCTGCGATACATCGATGATTGTGGTGATGGGCCTTCATGTCGGGAGTCCTGTGGGGGGAATGAAGGTCAGATTTGACCCCCATCTAAAATGCAGTTAGTGGGTTTTGTGAATTGGGGTAAATATCTTTTGACAAAATTATCTTAAGCTTGTCATTTTTTTTTTTAAGGATACCTTTTGCTGTCCACATCTGCATGATATTACACAGTGTGGCTCTCATAGACAGCGTTAAAGTTAAAAAGCGTGACCAAAACAGCAGCACTGCAGCAAGATGTGTTTTGAATTATGCCGCATGCCACAAAGGTAGCATTTTATTTGCAATGGAGTTAGGAATAGTAGAATCAGATTGAGACTCCTCAACTGATTAGGTCTCTGGCTCGAAAGTTGAATAAGCTACTTTATTATTTAGGAGCTTTAGATGCGTTGCTCCAATAACGATGATGCTTATTAAAGCCTGCCTTCCTGGCCCTTCTTTGTGGCTGTGGTCGACCACAAATTCGGCTTCTCTATCTAAATCTAATTGCACCCTTGAGGAGGTGTGGTGCCCTTGCTCAGACAAGCTACACAGCAAAGATCACCATTTGTCTTACTCTCCTTTTTTACATTTCTTTCACTTGATGCTCATTTCCCAGTGCAACTTTGTGAGCCTGAAACATCATTTTCCAGCTACAAGAGCACAACATGTCAGGAGGTTAAGCACATACGCAGGCGCACTGCTTGGCGTTATATCCTATAATTACTCCGTCAGGTACTGCTGCTAGCACCTAATTACTTTTGGTGTCATTTTGGTATGTTATTTTGGGCGTTTCTTTGTGTCTAGTGTCAGATTGCTATCTGCTTTTACAATACCCCTCATCTCGTCTGCTGCGCATATTTTCATTGGCTATGCTCGGGATCGTGGGTAAAGCATGCCCCCATCCACGTGCAATCGTGCACACAGTCATAATTTCTAGCTTGTCATTGTCTCCCGTAGAATGCCATCTACATCACTTTCCCATTAAATAAGTTAGGTACCACCCTCAAATGTTGGTTGCCTTTTTAGTAGTAGGGTTGAAGCTAAGTACCACACTTTTCTTTTTATCTTGGAAGCTTCACTGATCATCGTAACCTTTGAATATCCCCTGTTTGGAGCCAGATCTCGTTACGCACCAAGGTGGTGCCTTCTGTAACAGTGAAGATTTTGATGTCATCCCATCCAGCGTTGATCATCTCAAAGGCACGTTCTTTGACAGTGAGCCTGTCCACGTTATCATCTTTGACATCGAAACATACCATGACGTCCGAACATACCATCTGGATGGTGAAACTCTCCATCTCAATGTTGAAGGACTCTTTGTCATCGTTGAGAGTTCTAGTGTCTTCAAGAAACACAAGAACCAAGAAGAGAAGCACAGGAGGTGACATGCCTTTACTGTGCAGCAATTACGACACAGGTCTTTGCCACACCGCAATTGCTGCACAGTAAAGATGCGCATATACAGTGTATAGGCATATGTTTGTTTGTGGGTGTGAGCCACATTTTTCCAGCATCAGCATGCTGATTGCCGGGCAGGAAGATATGGGACACAGAGGCACAGAGGTCCCCACGGAGGAAAGTGTTTGGGTGGAGGATTGTAGGTGGGCAAAAGGTGAGGTACTGTTGTGAAGTTGGGTACCCCCTTCCAAGGAACATAAAAGGTAAGCAGGTAGGGGGTGCAGGAGAGTGCACTTCCCCCTTTTGGGCAATCCTATATCGTCGAGGTGGGGGGAAACTGTGAGGTGATGGGTGACATGCGGAACGCTGTGCAGTAAATGCCATCCTAGTAAAATACTACACCGGCAAGACTTGGATCTGCATAGTACACCTGAGATTCAAAAAGATAATTCTTCCCTTGTCAAGCCATTGTCTCGACCCAGGCTCGCTTCCTCTTGGAAATTTCCTACCCAAACGTACAACGTCTTTAAACTGCTTGGTTTGTCCCTATGACTCTGGATTCCTGTTCTAAAGGGTTTCTCTGACAGAAGATATCATAACTTTTATAGACACTGCAAAATTGAAGCTAAATATTAATATATAAGCCCCCAGGAAGAAAACATCGATTGTGCATGAGGCTGTACAAGAAGGGAACCTTCCAGACCTCTATTACCCTTGGTGCCAGGTCCACTAGAGCACAACATGGAAACCTTTCATACTCTTGCAAACCATGTACACAGAGGTGGGGCAAGAAATGCAATGCTCCAGACTGAGTCCCTTTATTTCTGTGGAAAGACCCTGCTGCAGATGTGTTCATTGTGACATCAGCCAGCGACGTTCCTTATGGGAATTCCTTATAGGTCTGAAGGTTGACGATCAGCAAAATAACGTGAAACTGCCCTTCCCTGGCTCTTCCCTGTTTGTCATTTTTCTTGATGCAGAGTTCAGCCGTATGAAAACTAAGTCTGAGACCTTAAAGTCTGTGGGCCCGGATCCTAAGAAAAATAATGTTTGTCCCTCTTATAGGAGGACAGATACTGTCAGCACAGGCATTAATACCAGCACTAGTCTTCAGACACTCTAACGTCACTGTCTCAACAAAGACCTAAATATTTCTCAAGATATTAGGGCGGGAGAGGGAGTATCAATAGGTTAAAAAGACACCAGCGAAGCCTGCAGCATTGCAAAAAACAATTAATCTTTGGGACATGCGGTTGGATGGAAGAACTTTAGATCATTTGTCTGCTTGGGTAAAGCTGACAAAAAACAATTGGGTACTCAGAATTGTACAGAACGTTTTTGTTATAAATCTTTCTGATCCTCCTCTTTCATTTCAGCCAAAGTATAGCACAACACTTTAACTTCACCGGCTACTGCAGGAATCAAAGGCATAATTGAAAAATTCCCAAGAAACAGAACAAGAAATGGAATCTACTCCTGCTACTTCTAGGTAAAGAAGACACAGATCAAATGAGTCCCATTTTGGACTAAGGGTGGCAAGCAAGTAAGTTCACCAGGAGTCAAAACTCAAAATGTTGTCTCTGCATCAGATCCATCTGCATCTGGCAAGGGGAGATTGGCAATGCACAATAGACCTACAGGATGATGACTTTCACATCACAATACCCAAGAAGCACAACACATTCTTAACATCTGTGTAAGGGGGCCAGCACCATCAATGAAAGGTACTGCTGTCTGGACCCAAGAGTATTCTCAAAATGCATGTCAGTGGTAGAAGCTCAGCCGTGAAGCACTCACGAGGTGGTAGTCTTTTAAAACGGTGAAAGAAGTACTAGAGAATCTGGGGTTCCAGATCCACGAAAGGAAGTTTGTTGCTACACAACCTCAGGTGATTCAGTTCTTTGACCCGCAATACACACCATGTAAGGGAAAGTGTATGCTTCAGAAGAGAGGTTACTATCAATCAGGCGGAAATACAAGCATCTGATGACAGAAGTCCACTCCACAACAGGAGAAGTATCCTCCCTTCCAGGAGTTATGCTATTCTTCATATTTCTTGTTCTGAATGTAAGGCTGCACATGAGACCCCTGCAAATATGCATGGAAGATCAATGGAACCTAGCAGTCTGGAACATCAGAGGAGCATTTCAGTTTTTCTAATTCAACAATAACTTCTCCCAAATGGTGGTGCACACGAACAAATCTTCCACATGGCATGTGTTTTCACACTGCTCTGACCTAGCAATTCTTTGTTTCTGATAGCTTAATGGAAGGCTGGGGAGTTGACATGGATCATCTGACTGTTCAGGGTATGTGGTCCCAGAAGGAAAATGTCTACAAATCAACATGCTAGAGAGGAGAACAGGTCACCTAGTGTTAAAGGTGTTCTTAACCTTCCATTAAGTCAAAGGAGGTAATAAATCCCCTAACTCTCTGACCCCACCCCTCAAAGCTTGCAACCTCAGGGTCCTCTTTGACATGGGTTTCAAAATGCAGCAGTTCTTCACATCCATTCCTACAGACTCAACCCGCTGGAAATATGCAACATCTATCCACACATTACCTATTACTCAGGTAACACTCTGATCTTATCTGTAGAGTTCAGCAGGCTTGCCTACTGCTCTAGCTTCCACACAGGGCTGCCCCTTATTTTCCCTTGCCTGCCATAGAAAGGTATTAAACTCTGACACCAACACCCTCTACTTCACTGTTCATCCTTTTCCTCTGCGTGTCTCCTTTATGCAGGGTGACATTCAAACCCTTCTTGAAATTCCTCATTCTGGTATTTAAACCTCTCTATAGTCTTGTCATCGCATATTAGGCTGATTCTACCTCCTGCATTTCTCCCCTCGCTTTCTTCAATCTCTTGCCTTCCTCAAACTCTCCATTGCTTACCTACCCTCACTGTCATTCATCCTGTACTGCATCCCTGTTTTCGCTCATTGAACTTTCTGTCCCCACACCACAGTGAACTCCTTACTTCATGATCTCAAAAGGATCCTAGTGAAAGAAGGAGCCCACAAGGCTTATTTTAGAATCACCTCCATCCCTCTTGATCAACAGCTCAATCCTTGAATTATAAATATTTTCAATCGTGCCACTGTACTGTATATATGCATAATGTGTCCATCTGTGCTGTGTCCAATTAAGTGTCATCTCCTGCTTCATCACAAGGTTTTAGTATCATTGTCCCTTTCGCCATGATACTACCTTCATGCCAATCCTTTTGAATGGATTGTGTCCTCCAATGTATTCCTCATCTTAGATGTATTCCATCCAGCTTTAGCTGCTTCGGAAAATGTTTTCTCGGCGAGGGCGCCGTGCGTCAATGTCGTCGAGTCGATGGTCCCTCGAAGGCCTCCGTCGAGGGTGACGTCATCGGGTATACAAGTAGCACGTGTGGCGCCTGTTGGCCTCAGTTCTGTTTTTCCGCGGTACATGTTGCTTCGGAGACTCGGCGCGCCTCGAGTTCTGTGACTCAGTAAATACTGAAGTATATTCGATATGTCCTCATCATCGACTCCGACTACGACCCCGCGATTGGGTTTCAAAAAGTGTAAATCTGTGGTTTGAAAATGTCCATCACGGACCCGCATCGAGAATGTCTGTGGTGTCTCGGTGAAGGCCACGACATGGAGGCCTATACAAAGTGTCAGGCGATGACGGGGAAGGCCTTGCGAGAGAGGAAGGGAAAACTGCAGGTAGGTCATAAATCTGACTGGAAAGCCTCTAGCGTTGAGTCGAGGTCCCGTGAGGAGAAGTCTCCTCGACGGGAAAGGCATCGGTCTAGGTCCCGAAGCGATTCCCATCGCTCTTCGCCTTTGACGAAAAAATCCAAGAAAAGACGCCACAGGTCCCCTTCCACCTCGTCATTTCGGACAAATCCCCAAAGAGGATGAAATGCCCCACAAAACATTCTTCCTCGGAAGAGTGGGAAACATCCAGCATGAAAATGATGGTGGTGTCTGAAAAAGCAAAGCCTTGGTCCGCGCCATCTTCGGAAGCCGGCCGGGCGCGTTATCGCTCCGACACTCACGTGCCTTCGACCCCGGGTGATCAAAGGAGGAAGGATTGGGAACCTTCCAGGACGCCGAGCGAAAAAGACCGGTCGAGTCGACCGTTCAAGGTCACCGACGCCGTCTTAAACCCAACGCACCTCGAAGGGCAAATCTTCGAAGAGGGCCTCGGCGCCCTTGAAGCTGGCCCTGTTGACGACCACTATTTTGTCGGAGCCATCGACGCCTTTGTCGACGTCGACCCCCGAAGCCGCCGGCGCCAAAGGTTCCAAAGGCTCCAGTTCAGCCAATTCAGCCAGAAAAAGAAAAAGAGAAGGCTGCAAAGGATGTAATGCCTTCAGGTTCCACTAATACCCATCTCCCACCTCTCCCAGAAAAGGCTTTTAAACCTCTTCCAAGAAAGGAATTTTTCAAATCCTTGACTTCAATATTTGAAGAACAGGAGAGATTGGATGAGGAAAATGTTCCTTTTGGACCGGAATATGGTACCCCAAATGTCCCAGCATGCCTGATTTGTCACTTCTAATACTTTTGCAAATAACTCCATGCATTGTCGTCCATACATCCTGAATCATTATCGGTAATGTCTATAGCCATTAGGTCGTTCATCAGAACCTCTTGTAACACAAACTCTTCAGATGCTGTATCTGGGCCGTACATTTTGTGCCCTACTGTGCTCACTGCTTGAGCACAACATCCCCCTAGCATTACACATATACTAGGTAGACATTGAAAACAGCAACAAAGGAATAGCAGGATTCCCAAAATAACCAAGATAACAGAAAGCACCTTCCAACCCCAGGATTGTAGAGAATCCCAGAACCAGGCGCTAATATTCCAATCTCCCACAGGAACGTGCACCTCAGAACTAAGGATGTGCAGGTTCTGTATTGCTTTAAAAATTGTCGGTGAGGAGTCTGGTACGAAAACACAGCAAGCGGACCCCACTAATTTGCATACTCCACCACGTTCTGCCAGAATGACATCTAATGCCATCCGATTTTGGAGTGCTACTAATCTTATTGCCTTTTGTTCTGATGTCATATTGTAGAGTATATCCATGGTCCGGTTGATGGTTCTCTCCAGTACTCTTGCTAGTCCCCTAATATTTTCAGAGTTTGATATCTGTCCCCAAAATGGCACAACTGATTTCGCTATATCTCCCAATACTTGCCCAGGGGTATCCCCATCCTCGTCCCGCCGTGGGCGAGCCTTAGAAACTTCCAATGTACTAGCTATAAATACCCCAGGTAACAGGATTCCTAAATAACAGGTTACCTGCCAATCCTTGGGCAACCAGGGAAATGCTGAACTACCACAAACGAAATAAACAGGCCCCACTACATACAGAGGCCTGTTCTCCCCAGTCAAATTTACAATGTTTACACAACCTTCAAAATCTCCCATTGGCCGAGTGCCATTTCTTTGTACACAAAAGGGGACTGAATCAGGGCTATGATTAATAGAGTAGGAAGGAGGCACGGCATCCTTATTGCCTATCGGAGCCATTTTAAAGGAAATTAGAGTTTGAAAAGAAAGAGATAGTTTATCAGATGGCCTAATAGAAGCAACATTAGGTCTACTTCTATTTGCAAAAAGCGAGCATCCCAGGGGAGTCAATTCACGTTTCTCAAAATCATTTAAATTAGTCCCATCAAAGTTCCCTGAGACGCTATCATTGCAACGGCCAAAGAATAGTGCTCTAAGAGAAGCATAGCAAGCAGCCGTTAAAGGTAAAGGGTGAATATACCATCCTAGCCCCTTGTTCCCATGTTGTGGTAAATGGGTGCAAATCCAGCAATTACTCTTATTAAAAATATCATGCGTTGCATTCATTACTATCATTAAAGTGTTATTATGATACTTTCGTCTATGCTGGGAGTCTCCAGGTGACAAGGTGTGCAGGTGTACAGAGGGAGTCAAAGCAGTTGGTACAATCTCAATTGGCAGTAGAGGTTTTAAAGGGTAAATTTCTTTGAAGTACCAAAGTCCCACAGCAGTAATTACACAAATTCCAATTATTATTAACACAACACAGCAATACGTTTTCGGGCCCAGGCACATTGTTCGTTGTCCGAGTTGGTCACCCCCTTATTTACAAGTCCAGTGCGGAGAGCAGCGGTGGAGGTGGCAAGCATCGTAGTTTCTCAATCGACGACCCCAATGTTCGTTGCTGGCGACACTACGGTCGCGCGACTTCTTAGTCCTTCCCAACCCTAGCCAGCAGAATCCCCTTTTTGTTTCCTTTTGTTCGAAGGAAACTTTCTTTTTTACAAGAGAAAACTTTCAATCACTTCTTCTTTCCAAATGCACGGAAAGACCCGTGCCGTAGTTCTATTTTCTTCGTCGAAGGTCGTACCTGGTGGTACCCAAAACGGTTTGATCCGGAAACAAGGCGACGTCACTTCCTGAGGGAAGCAACGTATCGGAAGCGACGGAAGCCGCAGAACTTGAAACAATGTTTTCCGGAAGTGACTTTTCCAAAGAGTGCGGAGACGAAATGGACTGTTCCCCAAGCTCCACAGGCTCAGAGAAATTCTCTGACGCACTCACAGTGAGTTTGCTACTCCAGGATCAGAGATTGTAGCATCAGCGAGGGGTTCTGCTCCTTCTGTAACATGTGGCGTCGGGTGAGGAAGTTTCTTGACATGCGTCACGTGGATCCAATGTTTTTTTTCAGCCACCCGCACTGCTGTCTGAGTGAGCAACAGCACCTGGTAGGGTCCCCTCCAGCGAAGAGCGAGACAGGAAGACCTTTCGTAGGCCTTCACTAGGACCCAACTTCCAGGCTGAATATCGTGTCCTGGGCCCGTAAACCGTACAGGTAAAGCTGATTGGACCTGATGATAAATGAAATACAGGTTTTTAGTCAACTGGTTGCAGTAGTCTACAAGCAATACATTTCTACCTCCCTCAGGGCTTTAGGGCTTCGGAAGATCCCAAATGTTAGCAGGTCTCCCCATCACTACCTCAAATGGAGAAAGCCCAGTCTTAGTTTGAGGTGTGGTACGCATGGCTAATAATACAATAGGTAAGGCATCTGGCCATTTCAATTTGGTGTCGGCACATGTTTTTGCAAGCTTATTCTTTAAGATACCTTTTTCTCTCTCTACCAACCCAGCACTTTGAGAGTGTCTAGCTGAGTGAAATCGCTTTTCAATGTGTAACGCTGTGCATATCTGCAAAATTACTGCTGCAACAAAATGGGGACCATTGTCCGACCAAATTACCCTTAGAAGCCCAAAATCGTGGAAAGAATTATTTTACCATAGTCTTCGCAGTAGCATCTTTAACGGGGAAAGCCTCGACCCATTTACTAAAAGCACAAATAATCACAAGAACATATTTTAGATTGTTACACCGTTCCATCTCAATAAAATCAAAGTGGATGACCTCGAAGGGAACAGAAGGGGGCCCAAAGCTCCCCCTTGGAGTTACTGTCCCCTTCCCCACATTGTGCTGTAAACAAATCATACAATTCTGAGCATGTCGCTGTGCAGTCTTCAAAATTTTATCATTCACCCAGACTTGTTCTAGCATTTTCGTGATCTGTTGAGCACACACATGCGTAGGACCGTGTGCCATCGTAACCATTGCCAGCACATATGAATCAGGGAGCAACCATTTTCCTTCAGATGTATCTAACCCAACACCCATCATCATCCTGTTTCCCCATTCCTTCGGCCCACCTTTTAGACTCTTCTATTGTGGCATCAGTTTGAATATCTCGCACAGACCCAATACCCTTATCCATTACATAGGCATCTTTTGTTTCCCTTAGAGCATACATGTCTGCGCTAAGGTCTGTAGCCGTTTGCCTGGCTATCTGGTCAGCAAAAGCGTTCCCTTTTCCCACATCATCTATGACCTTATGATGTGCTGCACATTTCATGATCGCTAACTGCCTAGGGAGTGAGAGTGCCGAGAGCAATTGCACTATCAGGGGACCATGCTGGATCTTGGTCCCATGTGAGGTTAGGAACCCTCTTTCCGACCAGAGCCTCCCAAAGTTGTGAGCCACCCCAAAGGCGTACTGGCTATCAGTATATATGTTTACTATACGCCCTTCGGAGAGTTCACAAGCTCGGGTCAACGCTATAATCTCTGCTGCCTGCGCGGAGTTATGCGGAATTCTCTTAGTTTCAACAACCGTACTCAACGTAGTAACTGCGTAAGCAGCTGTAGATGTACCATCTGGAAGTTTGAAGCAGGAGCCATCACAAAACAGCTCCCCTTCTGCATTGTCCAAAGGAGTATCTATAAGATCTATCCTGCCCTTCGTTTCCTGTTCAGTGGTATACAGTCAGTCATGTAATTCTTCGTCACCACAAACAGTATTTTGCGGGAAAGGTAGAAGTTCAGCCGGATTAAGAACACAACACCTCTTAATTTGAATGTGAGGGGCAAACAGAATTAATTCATACCTTGTCAGCCGTGCAGAGGTGAGGTGTTGCGTTTGGGTTTTATTCAATAGGACTTCTACAGAGTGAGGTACCATCAAAATTAGATCATGGCCTAGGACCATTCCCTCACTCTGTTTTACAGACGCGGCAGCAGCAGCGACAGCTCGCAAACATCTTGGCAAAGTGCATGCGACAGGATCAAGGGCGGAGGAGTAGTAGCCGCACGGCCTATTCTTCCCTCCGTGTTCCTGTGTTAACACAGCCAAAGCACATCCATCACATTCATGCACAAACAACACAAAGGCTTGTCATAATTTGGAGTACCCAGAACCGGTGCAGAGCATAACGCAGTTTTGAGAAGCACAAATGATCGTTGATGTACCGATTTCCATGGCAGCGGCAAAGAAATGCCCTTCTTCGTCAAAGCCAACATCGGTTTTATCACTAGTGAAAAGTTTGGGATCCACAACCTACAGTAAGAAGCCATACCTATTAAGGCTCTGACTTCCTTCTGTGTATTTGGAACAGACATGTCAGAAATGTGTTTTATTCTTTCAGGTGTCAATCTTCTCCCCTCCTTTGACAGGAGGTAGCCTAAATAGGCGACCTCCTGACAACAATATTGACATTTTTTGAGCGAAGCTTTATGACCATTTTTAGCGAGATGAACAAGCAGCAGTACAGTGCCTTCCTTACAAGCACTTTCAGAATCTGCGGCCAAAAGCAAATCTTCGACATACTGAAGCAGTGTACAAGTGGGTGGCAATTCAAGGGTGTCGAGCTGCTCTTTCAAAGCTCTACTATAAATGCTTGGACTTTCAGTATACCCTTGAGGTGCCCGAGTAAATGTAAATGAACGTCCTCCCAAGGTGAACGCGAACAAATATCTACTCTCCTTGTGTATAGGAATGCTAAAGAAAGCATTCTTTAAATCCACAACACTAAAGTGCGTAGCCATAGCAGGGATCATTGTTAGTATCGTTGTTACATCAGGCACAATTGGAAATTGTGGGGCGACAACTTTGTTAATAGCACGAAGATCAATTATGAACCGGTATGGGATTGCATTGTCACCTTTCTTGTATACAGGCAAAATCGGGCTGTTACATAAACTACCTGCAATTTCTTCAATCACCCCTCGATGCACAAAATTGGAGACAATGCACTTCAAAGCACGTTCGCCCTCAACTGATATTTTATACTGCGGAATGCGTGGTAATTTAACTCCACATTTCAAAACTATTTTAACGGGCTCAATCTGTAGAACCCCGACATCATTGTCGTCAACTGCCCATATACATTCCGGAACAACGCTAAACTCAGGAGGCAATGGTCGAATCAGAAACTGAGAATTGGGAAGTTGCTGTGGTGAAACCGTCAGTCGTACTCCATCAGAGGAACAATGAATTACTGCATTCAGTTTCTTCAACAAATTTAACCCCAGCAAATTCTCTCCACAGTTCGAAGTCAGGAGGAAGGGACAATGGTCCGTGAAGGGACCCAAAGAAACAGACACCGGCGAAGAAACCGGGCAAGCAATTGGTATACCAGAAAATCCTACAGAAACATTTGTTTGCCCTGACAGTGGAATGTTTGGAACCCGGGAATGGTCAATGGAGCACTTCTGTGCTCCAGTGTCTATCAAAAACTGATGTTTCCTATTCCCCACTAACAATTCAACGTAGGGACCTTTCTGACTAACGGGAATAGGTGAAGGTTCCAAACCCTGCTTCGGGCAGCCCTAACGAAATAAAATGTCGTCGGAAGGAAGCTCTTCAGAAAGGTAGGCAGCAGAAGGGTGATCAAATATGTTTCTTGCGTCCACACTCAAAGTCTGATTTTCCCGTGAAAAAGGTTGCTGAGGATCTTGTGAAAACTGACCTCTATCAGGGCCCCCTGCTCCAGGGCGACCTCTAGTTCGTCTACCCATACTCCCAAACGCATTTTGACCTTTGTCGAAGGACGGGGCACTGTGCTCGCCAATGACCTTCCTGGCGGCAATAGGCACATTGATTAATATTCACAGAACCCAAAGGGGTGTTTCCTTTTGGGAAATACTGACCTCTAGTCTGTGTCATACCTCCTCTGGGATTTCTAACAATTTGTTGTAACAATACTTTAGTCTTCAAATCTTCTTTCCTCTTCTCTATTTTCTCCTTTTCATTATTAACACGGTTCTCATAATACTGAGCCATGTGCAAAACTTCAGATTGAGATTTCGCCTGCCAAGCGCTCTCAGAGGACATAATCTGTGACTGGATGTCGGACAACAATCCACGTACAAATTTGTCCACAAACAACCTTTTCCCAGACTCTGTGCCCAAGTCCTGTCCACTGAAGTCAGAGAATACCTGTTCGAATCTATTAAAGAATTTGGTGGCACCTTCAGTTTTTCCTTGAACACAGGCCGTGCTTGTCCCAAATAATTATTTTCTCTGGAATTATAGTTTTCAATTTTGCGACAATTCTATCAGGCAAAGTACGTATTACCTGAGGTGGTTTCTCACCAGCTGGTCTTTCCCCATCAAACCTAGTCATGTTAGCCCACGTATCTCCCAACCCTGGCACATCGTCAATTGTCCGAACCTGCTTCCATAAATCTACGGGTAGGAGTACAGGGAATAGCAAGTCAATGGCCCTCATTAGGACCCAGGCGTTAAGGGGTTTACGGCGCCGTAAACGGCGCCGACCCTTAACGCCTGATTCCAAGGTCCCTTTGTGGGATGGTGATTTTAACGCCTGCTTTTTGCAGGCGTTAAAACCCATGCCGCAAAGGGACCTTGGTGCTAATTACGCCACCGTAATTTACGGTGGCGTAATTAGCGCCTTTCCCCATTCCCATTATGCCCTATGGGGCAACAATGGGAATGGGGAAGGGTAAAATGGGAAATGGGGATTTACCGCCCCACTCACCTTGGAATGGGGCGGTAAATCCGCCATCCACCATGGTGTAAACGTAGTTTACACCATGGTGGTAAGGGTACGACCCAGGCGGTAACTTACCGCCTGGGTCGTAATGAGGCCCAATATTACTTAAGGTGAACACAGAGGACTGCAAAACGGACTCTATCTCTTTGTAAAACCCTGTCAGGTTTTTTCTGATATCGGGAATTGATTGTCTAATAGTGTTCACTTCCTGTCTTGAAAACGGGACGTGAACAAATTGCGATACATAATGCGCAGGGATATCCACAGCGGGTGCACCAGTCCCAGCGTTAGTGGGAATCTCAACCTTTGGGACAAATGTCGGAGGAACCTCTCTCATAGGCAACTGAGATATAGGTAACTCCGACTGCTTACTAAGCAACAGAGCCAGGTCGAGGGCTAAGGCAGTCGAAGAAGTGTCGGGCGAAAAAGCCCTTTTACAAATTCCCAATAACTCTATAGGACAACTAACCTTCTTCCTTACACATTCTTCCTGCAGGTACTGTACCATTACCTGAATCACCTTCCTTTGCATTTCTACTGTATACTGACTATACGTGTCATATACTTCATCTGGCTGTATCGATGAATCCGAGATCCATCGAATCGCATCTTTGGTACAAATTCTTACTTCCTCAGGTGCCGATCTACGACACGGAAGGAACCGTTTCTGCACATACATACTGTCATCTTCATCATCCTCATCTCGTGATTTCTCAAAATCCCTCCTATACTCAAACAATCTTTCAACATGACCATGTACTTTCTCCTCTGTGTCCCTCAAAAGTGCTAAAGCATTTAGATCCCTCACCTCTTGTGGGAGGTCCGAATTTTGTAATCTACCCCACATCACACATAAATGAGTCCCCAAACCTTCGATAAAAACATTTTTCTCGGGAAAATTGTTCAAATTTGATAATGTGGAAAAAACGTTAACTTGATCACCTTTCTCCATACAGTACTTAGCCCATGCAAATAATTCTCGTTTCTTGTCTGCAGAAACAGTATTACGAGTGACAATCTTTGACCCGGCACCCTGATCAACTTCAGTCAATACAGAACCACTCGGGAGCGGAGGTGCGGGCAAATTCAATAAGGGTGCAACTATCGGCGCGGGAGGAAGGGGTGGTGCGATAGGTGGAGGAACAATAACCAGAGGAATAGGAACAATAGATTGTACAGGGGGAACAGGAATAACAGCAGGAACAACAGCAGGAATGGGCAGAGCACCCGGGAGAGGATCATACGGAGGTGGCGCAGAGGCACCAGGCCTGCGTTCGTTTAACAATTTTTCAATAAATTCCTCAGAAACATGGAAATCTTTAGAGGGATACATTTTCTGGATTCCGAGTGAAAAAGCCCTATCTATATTTTTAACTGACTCCGAATGTTTTTCCTTATCATATAACAACGCCTTTTCGGCATTTGTTTTATGACGGCGTGCATGTTTATCCCTGCTTTTAAGCTGCTGCAATGCTTCTTTTTTCCAACTCTGGAACACATCAAATGCTGCAGGTCTGGCCTTCTTTTTTAGCAAGACCGATTCTAGGTATTCAATACGGGGGATCTCGAAACTACCATTGATTGGCCACTGAAATTCGGAGGCATGTCTGGTTTGTCTGTGCCAAATATCATTAAATACTATACTTCCAATGCCATACTTAAAGTACATAGTACATGCCGGCGACCCCTCCTGTGGTGCCGGGCGGCTAAATTCCAAAGATTGTCGATCGCTGCGGAACAGAGCCCTAAAGCAGCTAGACAATTTCCCAGGCATTTCACAAAAAATTGGTGTTACCTGGTCAATAATTGTGTTTGCAGATACAATACGCCAAATTCAGATTGTCAGGGTTAAATTAAGAGCCGGGTCACAACTACACCTGACCAAACCTAAGGAGGACCGTACGGTTTACCAAAGAACTTACCTAACTTTTTTTACCTTGTGTTTGGTGGTTTCGACTAATCTGCCCGCCTCAAAAATGGACCCTCGTCAAGATGCCGTGTCAGACCACACGACTATCGTCCAAGGATCGGATCGTGCAGCGCTGCCGAGGTATCGCGTCTCGTTCGGTCGGGCCCGCAGTATCACACTGTCTGATCCTGGTTCGATAGTCTGCGTCAACCTTCAATGATCCGGCATCAATCTTGACGGTCCCTATTCGGGCGCCAACTGTGGAAACAGAAAAAGAAGCCCAAAAAGAAACACACCAAAAGAAACACACCAACACAGGTTACAAAGAACATACAAGTGCTTTATTTAAAAGCTACAACAGTTACCAAAGTCAGTTGACAAACGGGTAGCTATTCGGCTCTCAAAGTAACGTAACGAACTTCAACGAAGGTTCGATACATTAGTAAGAGAGACCATACATTGGAATACTTGGGTCTTTTATATGATTTGTCCAGCCCTTGGCCAACCCTCTCGCGGGTTAACCATTCTAGGAATCGGGCCTATGGGTTTTCTAGCCAGGTCAATCCTATAATATATGCATTTTGATTAGTTTCACTGATATAGTTGTACATTTACACATAGGTCAGCAATAGGACAAGGTCTCAGTTCGCGACCCCGACAAGTGGCCTGCAGGCATATTAATTATTCGTGCGTACGGAGGTCACAACGGCCAGAATCTTACTCAGAATGTCATTCGGCCTCCATTTTGATGTTCAGAGTGACTTCCATCTTACAAGAGAACCTAAAATGGCAGCTTAATCCAAGATGGCGACTTACATTACTTTCTCTAAGGTCAAGACCTTGCCGCAGAGTTTGTTCGCATATGATGTTTTAGACAACTTGGCGTAGGCCAATACACATACAATTGCTGCGATAGGAGGCATAATATTGTTTCAATTCCGACATCTGTTGGTCCAGGCAGCCCCAGCTTTGAATAAGATGGCGTACCCTTCTATCCCTCCGGATAGGGATGACAAGCATGTGGATGGTTGGGCATATAAGGTATTTTCAGCTGGGAGTATGGCGTTAAAATCAGCCAACTCCACATGTGCCTTGCAAAATTTTCGTACACTCTGTGGGAGTGCATTGCAATGGCGGCTGAGCACATACCAGAAGGGGATGAAAGGGAAGGATTCCTAGCCATTGTTAAAGATGGAAAGGAGGCCATGCAGGAATCCCTTCAATCTGGATTGGACACTGCGGATTGTGTGAGCAGGTCCATGGCCACTAGCACAGTAATGCGCAGATTTGCGTGATTACGGAATTCGGGCTTCCACCAGACGTACAGAACTGTCTTCTGAACATGCCTTTTAACGGGTCTCACCTTTTTGGCAACAAGGCTGACGAGAGCCTTGAGAGGTTGCAGACCTCAAAAGCAGCTGCCAAGTCTTTAGGAGCTGCTATTAGGCAACCTCAGCCTTTTTGTGCGCCAGGACAATCCTGGAGGGGACGATCCTATCGTTACTACTCCTCATATGGAAAGGCGAGAGGAATTGCCGGTCAAGGGGGCCAAAGAAAGGCCACTTCCGGTGGACAAGGAAAACGTGCAAAGCCAGCTGCAGCCTCTTTTCCATCAGCAGCCGCAGCAATCGTAACAAAACCACTTTGAGGACTTGCATCACAAGACATCGGTGGGAGGCAGGGTGTCACAGCATCTGCAAGAATAGCGAGCCATTACTTCAGATGTTTGGGCTATAGATATAATAGCCCAAGGTTACTGCTTTCCTTTTCTAATGCAACCTCAAAGCAATCCACCAGGGAGACACCTTTTGAAGTTTTCAGACCCTCTCCTGCAGCTGGAAGTTCTAACCCTGCTGGGGAAAGGTGCTATAGAGCCAGTACCTGTAGTGGAGGGAAACAAGGGATGGTACTCCCCTTACTTTTTTATCCCCAAAAAGGACGGAGGACTGAGACCTATCTTGGATTTAAGAGGCTTGAACAAGCTCCTCAGGAAGGACAAGTTCAAGATGGTTACTCTTTCTCAGATCTTTCAGGCCCTGCAACTTCAGGATTGGTTGGTGTCATTGGACCTGCAGGATGCTTATTTTCATGTGCCAATTCATCTCAAACACAGAAAATACCGGAGGTTCGTAGTTGGCGACTCACACTATCAGTTTTGAGTCCTACCATTCGGATTGATCTCCGCCCCGAGGGTCTTCACCAAGGTAATGGTAGTAGTGGCAGTGCACCTCAGGAGAGGGTGGATTAACGTCTACCCCTACCTGGATGATTGGTTGATCAGAGCACGTTCTGCTGAACAAACACTGTATCATCTGAAAGTCACCTGACACTTCCTCCACAGACTGGGCTTCTGTCTCAATTTCAAGAAGTCACAAATTACACCTTCCCAACAGCTCCAGTACATAGGGGCTGTATTAGACACATCCTTGGGAAAGAGCTTACCTCCCAAGTCGAGGGCTCAAGACATTCTTCAGATGGTTTCCAAATTCCAAAATGCCCAAAGTCTCCAGGCCTACGACTTCTTAAGGTTGCTGGGCCTCATGGCATCCTGCATCTTCCTAGTGCCAGAGGCACGCCTGAGGATGAAATCCCTTCAATGGGCTCTAAAGACTCAATGGTCCCAGTTCTCAGGTCAAATGACAGATTTTCTTCAGATTCCGAACAAGGTTTGGCAGGGTCTTCTGTGGTGGACTTGCACAGAGAATATCCTAAAAGGAAAACAGTTTTGGCAACCATGGCCGTAGATTACAATAGTGACTGACGCCTCACTCATGGGGTGGGGAGCTCATGCCAACGAGCTGACAATCAGCGGTCGTTGGTCTCCATCGAAGTCCAAACTACATATCAACCTTTTAGAGCTGAGAGCAATCAGACTAGCGCTGAAGGCTTTTCTACCATCTGTCAGAGGAAGAAATGTCCTGATAATGACGGACAACACAGTGGCCATGCATTATCTAAACAAAAGAGGAGGTGTAGGGTCACTACATCTGTGCAGAGAGGCAATGCAGCTCTGGTATTGGGCAATTCAAGAAGGAATCTGCTTAACGGCAGTTCATCTAGCCGGGGAGGAGAATATGACGGCAGACGCTCTGAGCAAGCAGAGCACGGTGTCCCACGAGTGGGAACTGGCTCAGGAAGTCATTCAAGAGATCTTCACTCTTTGGGGAACCCCTCAAGTAGACCTATTTGCGACCGGAATCAACCGGAAGTGTGAAAGGTATTGCTCAAGGGAATTTCCCCGAGAGGAGCCCTAGGGGACCCGTTTGTGGTGGAGTGGAACTTCCCACTATTATACGCGTTCCCTCCAATTCCCGTCATTCCTCAGCTCATCAGGAGCCCCGGATTGGGCCAGGAGAACGTGGTACCCAGACCTTCTAGACATGTCCATCTGTCCCTGTTACATCTTCCTCAGAGAGAGGACCTTCTCTCACAAATGGAGGGCCAGGTTCTCCATCCAGGGGTCAAGATTCTCAACCTTCACGCTTGGTATCTGAAATTTGAGATACAAGTATTGGGACCTTCCAGATGACGTCATGGAGGTGTTGCTTTCGACAAGAAGGCTAGCAACAAAATCTCTATAGCGTTGCCGCTGGAAAAAGTTTTGCAACTGCTGCAGAGAAAAGAATGTTGATCCTTTTCTATGTTCCATTCCGGAAGTACTGGTCCTTCCTCTTGTCCCTAGCACATAGAGGTCTAAATGTGGGGACCATTAAAGGTTATCTTGCAGCGCTTTCCATTTTCAAGCGCTTGTCGGAAGAATTCTCCTATTTCAAAATTCCTTTAATAGTACAATTCTTAAAAGTACTCACTAATGTGTTTCATCCTTACCCTTTCCAAGTACCAATTTGGGATCTTAATCTGGTTCTAAAATTCTTCATATCTGCCCCTTTTGAACCCTTGCACACTTGTCCATTAAGATTACTAACATGGAAAACTGCTTTTTTAGTTGCTTTAACATCTGCATGAAGAGTGAGCAAATTGCAGGCACTGTCTTCTGGGCCACCCTATATTGTGTTCCATAGGAACAGAGTTGTATTAAGGGTTAAACCCTCATTTTTACCTAAAGTTGTGTCCGATTTTCATTTAAATCAGAAAATTGTTCTTCCCGCATTCTATGCTCCACCTCATCCTAGTAATGAAGAGGAAAGATTGCACAGGTTGGACCCGAGAAGAGCTCTAAGCTTTTACATTTCTAGGCTTTCCAAGCTTAGAGTGGATAATCAACCTTTATTGGCTACGCCGGAAGAAAAATGGGTCAATCGGTGTCAAAACAAACCATATCACGTTGGATTGTGCTTTGCATTTCAGAATGCTACAGATTGGCGGTGAAAGACCCACCAGAAGGCTTAAGGGCCCATTCCACCAGAGGCATTGCTTCTTCGACAGACCTTCAAAGAGATGTTCCCATAAAATCCATTTGTGAAGCAGCAACTTGGTCATCGCTGCATACTTTTTCAAAATTCTATAATCTGGATGCTTCCCAGTCTAAGGAGCTGAATTTTGGTAACGCAGTGCTATATTCAGCCATATAAGGGTATCAAAAATCTACTCCCTCCTCCAGAGAATTTTTCAATACTGCTTTGGGAGTCTATCTAAGATGAGGGATACGTTGGAGGACACAATCCATTCGAAGGACAAGTTACTTACCAACTGGTAACGTTCTTTCACTTGGATGTTCCTCCAACGTATTCCTCATCGCCCTCCCATCCTTCTCTTCTGTAGATTTTCCGGGTTATTGCCACTTCAACTCTCGCAAGGCTACTATCTGACTACCGGCACAATCTACACAGTAGAACAAAAGTGGGAAAAACAAAACTAAGGCCAACGGGTGCCGCGTGTGCTACTTGTATACCCAATGACGTCGCCCTCGACGGAGGCCTTCG
Organism: Ambystoma mexicanum; assembly: GCF_040938575.1. Lineage (NCBI taxonomy): Eukaryota > Metazoa > Chordata > Amphibia > Caudata > Ambystomatidae > Ambystoma > Ambystoma mexicanum. The sequence goes on from NC_090940.1 coordinate 60,169,946, forward strand.
AGGGACCATCAACTCAACAACATGGACGCACGGTGCCCTCTGCCGAGAAAACATTTTCTGAAGCAGCTAAAGCTGGATGGAATACATCTAAGATGAGGAATACGGTGGAGGAATATCCAATTGAAAGAACGTTACCAGTTGGTAAGTAACTTGTTCTTCTCTTGACTATAGCTCTGTCCCATTTATTAATTCACGGAGAGTTCAGCCTTTGGCAGGAATGCCAACACAAAATGTATGGTGCCATATTTCTAAACCTAATTTCTGACCTCCTCCACCTTTCATGCAAAGGGCTGTTGCCTGGAATCAATAGGACTGGGATTGTCAATGGTCCATTGTAAACTGTAGACCGAGGACCAAGAATGTCAGTGGGTGCATGGTATGTCCCTTAACTAGGTGAAGGTGGGCTTAAGGGAAATAAAATGCTGCCTAGGACCGAGGGGGCAGGATGCCGAGGAACTACAGGGAGTGAAATAGGTAGGAGAGGTTTCCCCCACCAAATGAATAAAGGCAGTAGAGGACGGGGATAAGGGAGCAGGAAGACAAAGGGGTTTATGGGCCTCCCCCATAAACAGAGTTAGAGGCAAAGCAAGGGTGGTGTGCAGAAGATTTCAGTCTTCCCTTCATGGGGGAACAAAGGCAGAAGAGGGAGGGAATACGAGGTGGGGGAGAGCAGGCGATTTGCTTGAGCCTCCCCTGTATGCTGCACAGGGGTAGGGGTTGTGAAGGGGCAAGGGGTGTAAGGAAGGGTCAAAGCAGGGTACACAGTTTGCAAAGTGAAAAGGGGAACAGCATGATGACAACATCCAACAATTAGCACGACTGAACTGAATAGGGTTTGTCAATTTGGGTAAATAGACTCGTGTTGAAACATGCAACTGTGTATTTTGTACTTGAATTTTGAACACCCAAAACGTTTGTTTGGTTAAAAAACGCAGAACCATAAATAGGGCCGAAAACTTGTTGATGTATCCTAAAGTGAATGACCTTTTCTCTAAACTTAATTTACCCTATCATGCTGTGTCTTTCTCCATGCTTTCCACATGTCTTTGAAAGAAACAATTGATTAGGTTGTTCATATTCAGTGGTCTAAGCATCCACATAGAGCCTCCCAATGGTTGAATCCTGCTCACCACAATCGTCAATCTTCAACGGAAGTGCAGATGCTTGGACAACAGATAGAGAAAGTCTGCAGCATATTGCAATATAGTCTTGGTAAAGCAAGGTCTGTTGATCTACAAAAGGGCTACTTGTTTGGGCGAGAAATCTTATTTACATATTAATGATAAATTGGGCTGTTCGACCTCATAGAGAGGTATTCCAAGCTATTCAATTCTTCCCAGCAGTGTCTTGTTCTCAAGGAGACTTGATCTTATGACACTGTTAATATGAGTCTTTTAATTCTTTCTTCTTTCGTAAAATTAAAGACATTCAAGATGATATTACTAAATAAATGTCAACTGTATGCCTTCCTGCCCCCCCCTTATTCCGAAGATCGAGATGGTGCCCCACCATGTTTCTTTTAAAGGTGTGTCATTGACTGGCAATTTTTACTCTTCTTCTATGCCCCCCACTTTTAGTCAAGTAGGTGCCATTCAATCTATTGCAGACAAGGAATGTGCTCCTCCTCTGGCCCCAGGGACCTGTTGCGGTCCAAAACACTGTGGGACATGGGCTGTTGATTGACAGGAATAGGTCAATTGCTTGAATTGATAGTTCCTTAGATTTTCTTTTCTTCTTTTAAATAACCATCATACACGGGTCCAACTCGGTACTTTCAATTTCTGCACAACAAAACTATGTTGTGCACCAGGGTTCCCCTACTATCCCCCCTTTAATTAACATTGACTTCCATCCCCTGTTGCGCCCCTTAATACTACCCCATAATACTACGGCCCTTCAATATCATGCTTATGCTGAGCGCCTAAAGATCTCAGAACCTCTATCTCAAGTGTGAAGAGAGTCTGTACCTGGATGAGGGGCAGTGGGTCACAATGGAATACCTCTACAATGGAGGCATTTGAGTTTTGTCTTCCCACTCCCTGGATATTTTTAGACAAACTACTCAATATGTAAATAATTAGAGAATGTGATAAATCTCGGAGTTGTCTGAGACGCTAAGATCAGCTTGATGCTCATGTAAACAGAGTAGTCGAGGTTTCTTTAAGTTCCAGTCACCAGGTTGTGTTCTTCTGATTATATCTACTGCAGGGATCGAAATTAGCATTTGACAAACAGGAGCTAAAAGGACCTCCTGAGTATCCAGTATTAACAAATGACCAGGAGCTACTACTGGGGAACCAGGAGCTACTGCATAGCATTCTGAAAATCTAACTTCCACATAAGATGCAGACATATCAGGTTGTCCGTTATTTATGGCCCCTTCTGTTTTAATTGTCATATAGATGTGTCCTAATGCTCATTTAAAGATTGTCCCAAAAGCACAGATTCGACATCAGTTGGGCTGTGGAGCCGAAAGCAGCTCCTGGTAGCTGTTGGTGTCAAGCCAACTAGGCTCTTCTAGGCCAAAAGCAGCACCTAAATAGCTTCCAGCTCCCCTCAATTTCGAACCATGCCTACTGACTTTACTGACATGTATCTGACTGTGGTGGTTTCTCTCATTAGATCTATGTAGGCATCAGGTCTGATGTAATCTGTTGCCACCAACAGGTGCTGAATGCAGCGTTCAACTTCTTTCTTTTTTAGCTGTAGAAAAGGGATTCTATCAGGCCTCTGCTGATCCCTAAACTGGTCACCTGTTGGCTGTCACATTGCCTTTAGGATCTTTGCTTTGGTTTCATATGCCAGCATGGTCTGACTCCTTTCTATCTGGCCGCTAAATTATGACCTTGTTTTCTTAGAAGAATGCTCTTTTCATCATGACTTGCTAGGACCTCTACTGGTAGTTTTAAGGCCCGAGGAAATCGAAGGTACTCAATACCTGTTCCTTGACCATGTAATGCTCTCCCCTTGAATATCCCATTTATAGCCAATTAAATGATCTACATGGGAGTTCTCTAAACATATGTTTTCACTGGAGCCAGTTTGTTCTAACTGTGATGGCCTAGGTTACACCTATGAATGTGTCTAAAACAAATTCAGTTTGTAGTGTCTGCACATTATGAAACCAAAAATCAAATTAAAATAATCAAAACGTCAAACTTCAAGTCGTGAAAAGCCCCGAACAGTGAAACTGTTCCATTGAGCATATGGCTCCTCTGTGCAGTATTTCTGTGTGGATAACATTGTTCCTTCCCAAACAAATATATACAACAAATAAATACAGGATACATTCGTAGTGGAAGACTCGTGCACAATGGACCTTTCCTATTCAAAAACTCTGTGTGCAGTCCTTGGAAAAACCCAGCCTTCAAGAGAGAATCATAAAAGTATCGTCGAGAAAAGAATGCTGAAAGGATGGCAGTGTTTGTACATAAATATATGCTGTTTTTACAGCCCTTTATAGATATATCAACAGCACAACGTGATTGGCAGTCCATCACACCATTGGATTAAAAGGCCACAGAGAGCACACTAGCAAACTGTACATCCAGATCTAACGAACCCTATGACCCCCAGGTGACGATATCTCAGCAAAGCCACAACCAAAGCAGTCCTTCAGTATGGATTCCAAGCTGCGTGGTTCAGAGCACAGAGGTGCAGCATGTCTGGGACACTGTCCTGCAGAGCAATTAGGCACGCGTGAGAGGCTTTCTTCTCTGCACAGCAACCCATCTCCACAACTGTACATCACCTACAGCCGGACACCTTACCAAGGTGCCCAGTGGGGCAAAATGTCCAACTGTTGTTCAGGGCACTGGAAACAACCCTCCCCTCTACTAGTACTGTCGGAACATGCCCAGCCACTCAAAGTCACCTCTGACAGACTGTTTTCAAGAAGTCACATCCGAAAGCAAGTCCCTGTGCAGAGAGGAGGCAATGGTGCCAAAATAAACAGACCCGAAGTTCTTAAGATTAGGACACACTAATGTAGGGATATACAAAAAAGGTAGCAGGCGCCCCTCTCTCGAAAGAACAAGGCATGATAACCTGTTCAGTGGTTATTAACCACATTGAGAGTTCGCAGCCATTGCTTTTTGCTCACTGTACCTTCACAGATGGGAAATATCTATTTGCATATCAGTCTTTGTCCCACCCACAAGGGCAGTCCAGCACCGAAATGCTATGGCAATTCCCCTCTGAACAAGAGTACCATCAGCAACCCCATGGGCAGGACAAAGACTGATATGCAAATAGATATTTCCCATCTGTGAAAGGCACAGTGGGTAAAAGCAGTGGCTGCGAACTCTCAAGTGGTTAATAACCACTGAACAGGTTATCATGTCTGTTCTTGCGAGAGAGGGGCGCCCGCTACCTTTGTTAAACTATTTTTTAAGGAACCTGGGATTGGTAACCCTAGGTCTCCTGGGGGCAACCAGACGTGGTCTCCCTCTCACTGTGCTTAGAGAGGCATCAGCTTCACCTCACTGATGATCCCCAACAAGGGTGAAACACGTGTATGGGGTTGCTGGTGGTACTCTCGTTCAGATTGGAATTGCCATTGTATTTCGGTGCTGGACTGCCCCTGGGCAGGACAAAGACTGATATGCAAATGGATATTTCCCATCTGTGAAAGGCACAGTGGGTAAAAGCAGTGGCTGCGAACTCTCAAGTGGTTAATAACCACTGAACAGGTTATCATGTCTGTTCTTGTGAGAGAGGGGCGCCCGCTACCTTTGTTAAACTATTTTTTAAGGAACCTGGGATTGGTAACCCTAGGTCTCCTGGGGGCAACCAGACGTGGTCTCCCTCTCACTGTGCTTAGAGAGGCATCAGCTTCACCTCACTGATGATCCCCAACAAGGGTGAAACACGTGTATGGGGTTGCTGGTGGTACTCTCGTTCAGATTGGAATTGCCATTGTATTTCGGTGCTGGACTGCCCCTGGGCAGGACAAAGACTGATATGCAAATGGATATTTCCCATCTGTGAAAGGCACAGTGGGTAAAAGCAGTGGCTGCGAACTCTCAAGTGGTTAATAACCACTGAACAGGTTATCATGTCTGTTCTTGCGAGAGAGGGGCGCCCGCTACCTTTGTTAAACTATTTTTTAAGGAACCTGGGATTGGTAACCCTAGGTCTCCTGGGGGCAACCAGACGTGGTCTCCCTCTCACTGTGCTTAGAGAGGCATCAGCTTCACCTCACTGATGATCCCCAACAAGGGTGAAACACGTGTATGGGGTTGCTGGTGGTACTCTCGTTCAGATTGGAATTGCCATTGTATTTCGGTCCTGGACTGCCCCTGGGCAGGACAAAGACTGATATGCAAATGGCTATTTCCCATCTGTGAAAGGCACAGTGGGTAAAAGCAGTGGCTGCGAACTCTCAAGTGGTTAATAACCACTGAACAGGTTATCATGTCTGTTCTTGCGAGAGAGGGGCGCCCGCTACCTTTGTTAAACTATTTTTTTAGGAACCTGGGATTGGTAACCCTAGGTCTCCTGGGGGCAACCAGACGTGGTCTCCCTCTCACTGTGCTTAGAGAGGCATCAGCTTCACCTCACTGATGATCCCCAACAAGGGTGAAACACGTGTATGGGGTTGCTGGTGGTACTCTCGTTCAGATTGGAATTGCCATTGTATTTCGGTGCTGGACTGCCCCTGGGCAGGACAAAGACTGATATGCAAATGGATATTTCCAATCTGTGAAAGGCACAGTGGGTAAAAGCAGTGGCTGCGAACTCTCAAGTGGTTAATAACCACTGAACAGGTTATCATGTCTGTTCTTGCGAGAGAGGGGCGCCCGCTACATTTGTTAAACTATTTTTTAAGGAACCTGGGATTGGTAACCCTAGGTCTCCTGGGGGCAACCAGACGTGGTCTCCCTCTCACTGTGCTTAGAGAGGCATCAGCTTCACCTCACTGATGATCCCCAACAAGGGTGAAACACGTGTATGGGGTTGCTGGTGGTACTCTCGTTCAGATTGGAATTGCCATTGTATTTCGGTGCTGGACTGCCCCTGGGCAGGACAAAGACTGATATGCAAATGGATATTTCCCATCTGTGAAAGGCACAGTGGGTAAGAGCAGTGGCTGCGAACTCTCAAGTGGTTAATAACCACTGAACAGGTTATCATGTCTGTTCTTGCGAGAGAGGGGCGCCCGCTACCTTTGTTAAACTATTTTTTAAGGAACCTGGGATTGGTAACCCTAGGTCTCCTGGGGGCAACCAGACGTGGTCTCCCTCTCACTGTGCTTAGAGAGGCATCAGCTTCACCTCACTGATGATCCCCAACAAGGGTGAAACACGTGTATGGGGTTGCTGGTGGTACTCTCGTTCAGATTGGAATTGCCATTGTATTTCGGTGCTGGACTGCCCCTGGGCAGGACAAAGACTGATATGCAAATGGATATTTCCCATCTGTGAAAGGCACAGTGGGTAAAAGCAGTGGCTGCGAACTCTCAAGTGGTTAATAACCACTGAACAGGTTATCATGTCTGTTCTTGCGAGAGAGGGGCGCCCGCTACCTTTGTTAAACTATTTTTTAAGGAACCTGGGATTGGTAACCCTAGGTCTCCTGGGGGCAACCAGACGTGGTCTCCCTCTCACTGTGCTTAGAGAGGCATCAGCTTCACCTCACTGATGATCCCCAACAAGGGTGAAACACGTGTATGGGGTTGCTGGTGGTACTCTCGTTCAGATTGGAATTGCCATTGTATTTCGGTGCTGGACTGCCCCTGGGCAGGACAAAGACTGATATGCAAATGGATGTTTCCCATCTGTGAAAGGCACAGTGGGTAAGAGCAGTGGCTGCGAACTCTCAAGTGGTTAATAACCACTGAACAGGTTATCATGTCTGTTCTTGCGAGAGAGGGGCGCCCGCTACCTTTGTTAAACTATTTTTTAAGGAACCTGGGATTGGTAACCCTAGGTCTCCTGGGGGCAACCAGACGTGGTCTCCCTCTCACTGTGCTTAGAGAGGCATCAGCTTCACCTCACTGATGATCCCCAACAAGGGTGAAACACGTGTATGGGGTTGCTGGTGGTACTCTCGTTCAGATTGGAATTGCCATCGTATTTCGGTGCTGGACTGCCCCTGGGCAGGACAAAGACTGATATGCAAATGGATATTTCCCATCTGTGAAAGGCACAGTGGGTAAAAGCAGTGGCTGCGAACTCTCAAGTGGTTAATAACCACTGAACAGGTTATCATGTCTGTTCTTGCGAGAGAGGGGCGCCCGCTACCTTTGTTAAAATAATGTAGGGATATGCCAACAAATCTTAGACTTGCTCGTCCGCTGGTGTTTGGGCCATGGCATGTATACACAAGACATACATAGTCTCATTCTCCTAACGTGCAGCATTGCACTGCACGCACATCATTTTCCCCAGATGCTGGTCAATCCCTTCCTCCCTTCCTGCCAAGGTCACCATATGCACCTCGGATCCATAAAGTGTTCCCATGAACCAAGTGTCTCTCACCAGGCTACCATGACATACACCTCTTTGTTGCCTAAACTAAGAGCCCTCTCTTTCTTTCTGTGTTAGGAGGTTTCACACCTGCCTCTGAGCTGAATTGATCCACATGCTTGATGTCAAGCATGCAGCCAGCTCTTGCATTGAAGCCATGAAGATCAGAATCGTGCATATGTACTCACGGGTGCCCTATCAAAGAAAACATAGATCTTTGGCTCTCACATTTCTCTACCACATATGATTCTATCCTGGGATATCCTACAAGGATGCACAAGAGAGCTATGAATCTGAAACTACTGCTCTTGCCGACATGCTCTAACATGGAGGCACGAGATGTTCCAATCCCATATATGTGTTCTATGCATAGTGGGTTTGCTGGCTCCTCCCTTCATAGCTGGTACTACACTCTGAATATTTTTGTCTTCCAACCTAAATTGATCTATTCTATAGCTTTTTAGACTGAGACAGTAATCGTTATAGCAGGAAAATGTCACGCCACCAAGTTATGACACAGGGCAAAGCCGAGGGCCATAAGTTGGGGAATGGTCATTATCTTAAGCAATAATGACACCTCCTCAGGTCTATAAGGCTATTAGAACATGGGGGTAGTAGCGATAAATGTTTTGGAGTTTTGTGGGGAAGTAAAACATGGTGCTTTAAGCATGAGTAAAGTAAATAGACAAAACTGAATTAATGTATTTTCATTTCTTTATTTTTAGTATTTAAACAACATGGTTATCTTCATATGCTCAGTATTTTCATTACAGCTTGGTTAAACTGAAACAGGTTTAGATGAGCATGCACTAGGTGTCATGTAAAAGTAAACAGTTTCTCTGTAATAAAGTGAAAGCACATTCACATGTTTTCTCTTTCCTGTGTAAAATAACGTGTTAAAGCAAAGCAAACAGGTCTTCCTAATAAGGAATTGTCTTGCCGAAACAAAATCTTGCCTGGAAATTGTATTGTTGTTGCCCTCTTTGCTTCTGCAAACAGAATGTTTAGAATGCAGTCAATATCAGTAGTTATTGACTGCACTGTAAACATTCTGATTGGCTAGGAGGTCAATAATGATTTCCATGTGCTAATTCCTGTTACAGAACCACAGGTCTTTATGGTGGAAATGTGCTCTGGACAGTTTATAAATCCATATTAGCATATAGAGGCGATTATCGAACTCCTGTCAGCCATTCAGAATGTATGTTCCAAACATTCTGTGCCCAGAAACAGACAAACATGTGTGAGCATGACTGTGCATTCAAGATACAGCACACACTTTATAAGCAACAAGACACTATCCAGGGGAGCGGGGATAGCTCAGGGACAACGCATTATCTTGGAAGCAAGATAACGCAGCGCATCACAGGTTCGAATCTCGATTCCACGATTAGAAACCAATCTCTGGTATTAAGTGTGTTATAAAAGAACAATTATAATTATAATCTTTGTTCACTACACTTTTAAAGTAATCTGATTTAATGCACTAAAGTGAAAGCGTTTGTATAGAGTATCTGTTTATTTACAGATACTCTATACAAAAAAAGTGTTATTTCAATGCTACAAAAAAGAGCATTCAATTTCTAACACATTTTTTCTATTTACTTCACCAGAACCCCAACACCTACATTGCTCTTACCACTATGTGCTAATAGCCTATAGACCTAACGAGTGATAATGACCCTTCCTCAAATACCAGGGTCGGATCATTAGCCATGCGGCTATATTAGATCTCTTTAATTACCAGTTTGTACGCTACATTCCTATTTTGGGCCATCAAATTACAGATTTTGTCATAAAATGCCTAGGAATTACTTTGGTTTGGTTTTACAGTCACGTTTTTTATTTAATTTGCTAAAGTATTTCACTAAATAATCTGTTAAAGTATTGAATCATTGACGAGACACATTTTAAGGATTGCTGACGGAAAGAAATTACAATTAATTACCAAGAATTAAAATGATGGTGTGAAAGGTCAGAAAGAAAATTGTGGTGTGAAATGACAATATAGAACACTTTCTGCATTTGTGATCTAAATGCAGAAAGTAGATCGGGATCTTGAACTTTCTCACTGATATTTCAGGAAGATACCCCAACATAGAATACCTTTGCTTGCCCTTCGCCCTAAAGTGGATTATTGCACTGAAGCAGAGAAGCATATTTGTACCTGGTAATTTGCTGGCAGACCTTTGTTAATATTAATGTTAAAGGGCACTTGTAACGCGCACTATCACCACTGGAGTGGTCCCCTGGCGCTTTGCCAGATCTGAAAGGAGAGAGTGGAGGGTTAGTAGGGTATAGCAGGAATAGGTAGAATGAGAGTTGTGATGTCCTGTTGACAGCTTCAGCTTGGGTGCGATTTAGGGGTTGGTAGAATTCCCATTTGCTTTTGTGCATATCTATGTGTTGTTCGTTTGTTGTTGCAGTGTGGGGAAGTGCGTGCGGATTGCTGTGCAGAGATTTGATTGTATATGTTTGCATTAGAGACGTGTTTGCAGAAATTCAGGTTTTTAGATTGGATTAGTGGGGGTTTTCTTACCTCGTTGCTTTGGGCTTCTGTGCTCACCATCTCTGTCAGTCCTGAGTGTTGGACATTATGTGGCAGCTTAACAAATAAGCACTGCATATGGTGGTGGCTTTCCTCTGTGGTTTTCTAGCGGTTTGTGTTCATGAGAGGTTGTGACTACCTCCCCCCGCCCCAGGTCTGGAGATGATTAAGTTAGGGGATTATGGTGCCTGCCTGGCTTTCTTTTTGCGGGGTCCCTACCCACCGGTGATCAGGTGCCCTACAGCTCCTTGAGTTGCCAGTATTGGTTTATACTCCCCCCATCTGTAGCTGGGTTTCCTGTTTCCAGGGTACTGATTAGAGAGGGGTTTTGTACAGAGTGGTTCCTTTTTCGCTTTCTCCCTGTCTTGTTCTTTCAAATTAAGTTTATTTAGGCATGCTCTCTATCCAGCAGTGTCTTTGTTTTTTCTAGTTGTTCCCTTCTGATTCTGATGTGAAGAGCTGTGTTTTAAGTAATTTTCTTTTATTGTATGGTTTTGGCCCTAGGCAAACGTTGTTTCATGATCTGAGGGGACTTGCCGGATGGTAGATGTAGTGGTTGTTTTCCCCATTTTTGGCTACAACCATTATTTCTGTTTTGCCTGCATTGAGTTTGAGGCTGTTTGTTTTCATCCAACCGTGGAGTTCTTGTAGACAGTCTTCCAGTGCTGTGTTTTCTTCATGTGTGTCTTGTATTTTGTAGATGATTTGTGTGTCATCCTCATAATTGTAGCATGTAAATTGTTGTCTTTTAATGAGCTTAATTAGTTGAGTCAGGTAGATGTTGAAGAGCAGTGGGGATAAGGATGATCCTTGTGGTATTCAACAAGGGGTTTACCTTGGAGTGGATTAAAAAGGTTTAATCCAGACGGTTTCTGTTCTATCTGTTAGGTATGGTTTAATCCAGAGTAGGGCTAGGTCGGTGATTCCTATTTCTTCCAGTCTCTTGATGAGGATGTCATGGTTGATTGTGTTGAATGCTGCAGAGAGGTTCAAAAGTATTAGAGCTGAGCTTGTGTTGGAATCTGCATTTGTCTTTAGATCATCCCAGATTGAGAGGAGTCTAAAGCCGACTTGTGCCCAGTCCAGCAATTGGTGTGAAGGGGCCCCTGAGGGACCCTCGCGTATGGAAACAAGGCACAATCACCACACACAAACTGATACGCCAGACACATGGTTGTATTCCCAAAATCTAGGGTTTATTGCAAAGCAAATAATCTCAGTTGGCCAACTGGTCCCACGCCCCGCGACGTGTGTCTACCAGACCTCGGGGGACGCAAGCACGAGAAATTCGTACAACAGTTACATATATACAAAACAAGCATCTAGTAATCAGTAGTGACACATTCTATACCACCTCTAATACATTTCCTTTGAACTAAGCACAATGATTGACAATGGTGACGAGTATGACACCTTCAAACATTCATTTAGTAACATTTTGCAATTTTGTAAGCCCACATACACAAGTCTTTGTTTTAAAGAACACCATGCTTCTGTTTCTGCAAGCAAGCTGCACGTAGGGGAGAGACACATTCCAGGCCTTGCTATCTCTTGGTTTCTATTTGTGTGCTGGGGGTCAACTTGCTCTCCAGGGCTCTACAGGGCTCAGGAAAGGGGGGGGGCGCAAAGAAGAACATAATTCAAGTCATTTAATGTTCGCTCCTAGCATTTCTACTGTGTTACCAAGACTAGCTGGCACCTGCTGTACTGATTAGAATGCCTTGCTGCTCACTCTCCAAGGATATGTGAGGGAGGAGACCGGGCATTTCTGTCTGGGTTACTGCGTTATGTTTCAACATGCCTATCGCGGCCTTGCATTATGCACCAGTGAAGCAGAATAATATTTCAGCAAAGCAGTTTCACATGAAGCAAAAGGCAACGTTAGAGAAAACAAAATGGCGATTTCAGTCACCTTAAAATGGCAGCACCATGGTTAAGCTTTTGCTACACCTTTCTAATAATGAACACATGAGGCGGTTGGTCTTCGGCCAGCAAAGTATATTGCCTTAGGATCGAGGGGGTGTCTACTTTTTCTGGACTGACAAAAACCTCCTTTTGGCCGTATGCCAAACGCCTCATCCATACATTGCATCCTCATCTGACCAAGTATCTGAATCAGATTCTGAATCTTGTACACTACTGGTCTCATCTTCATTGTCATCAATATCAATTGACATGAATTCTTTTACTGTCTTTGATTCATCATTACCGTGAGTGCTTGCTTTAGTAGTGTTTTTTCTTTCTATCATCTGTACACATCCCTCGCTGATTTTAGTGCATACTATGGGTAAGCAGTGTATGCAACAGCAACATGTCATGAATATTCCTAATACTGCTACTAGGATCGCAAATAATTTCCATCCCCATGATCGTAACACTTCCCAGAACCAGAAACTTATGTTCAATTCCCAGCCTCCTTCAGGGGGGTGAAGGTCAGAGCTCAGAACATGCAACTTTCTTATTGCTTCGAAAATCGTGTGGGATGAGTCACTTACAAATACGCAACACGCCGATCCCACGATTTTGCAAACACCACCACGATCAACCAGAATTACATCTAGAGTCATTCTATTTTGGAGTGACATAAATCTAATGCCTTTTTCCTCGAGGGTCATATTATATAATATATCTGTTGTTTCATTTATTGTTTCCTCTAATATTCTGGACAGTCGTCTTAAATTATAAGAGTTTATTGCTTGGCCCCAGAATGGTATGAATGATTTTGCTATATCCTCTACAATCAAACCTCCTTCATCATTTCATCGAGGTCGTGACCTGGCCAATTTGGCTATGTCTGCTGTTCTTGAAAGGAACACCCCAGGGAATAGGAAACCTAAGTAACAAGTACCTCCCCAGTTTCTAGGTAACTAGGGATACACTTTTTCTCCACATATAAAATAAACAGGATCTCCTACATAAATTGGCTCTACCTCTTTATCAAGGAATGCTATGTTCATGCATCTAGTGAATGTCCCCACCAAGTAAGAACCCTTCTTACTCAGACAAAAAGGGACAGAACATGGACTATAGTTTACTATATAGGAGGGGGCACTGTATCTTTATTTCTTTCTGGGTTCATATGAAATGTGATCACAGATGACTTATAGGGTACCGATAATCTATCTTGTGGCATCATTACTGGTGTAATCAATCGTGCTTTATGAAATATGGAACAACCTACTGGTTTCATAATGATCTCTTCGAATTCATTCATATTTGTTCTGTCTAGTTGACCAGTTTCACTTTCGTTCCATTTTCCGTAATATAATGCACTCAAAGAAGCGTAACATGCAGAACTCAATGGCAGAGGCTGCACATACCAACCAATCCCCTTACCACCATGCTGTGGCAAGTGGGCACAAACCCAACAATAGTTTTTTCTTAATATTGAGTGTGTCATATTCATTATTAGTAGTAATGTGTTATTTCCATAACCCTCCCTATGTCTTTCTTCCATTGGGGACAAGGTGTAAGAAATCACATGAACCGGGCTTTCAGTAGTGGAGATGTTTCTAACAGGCAAGAGTACTTCTAATGCGTGCATTTCTTCCAAGTACCATAATACCAGTCATTATTGGGGCCATTATACTCATTATACACATTATTATCGTTAAGCTCAGCATATAATTTTTTCGACCATTTCCTTTTTGTAACCATTTATGCGCTATGTTTAATTCATTATCAGCAGTGGTGCAGGAGGGGGCAAAAGCTGGTTCCGGCATTTTTCTCTCACGGTCCTTCTTCTTCTGCAGTGTTCGTCGTGAATATCTATCTTCGTTGTACTCGTTGGAATGTCAATAAGTTCGGTAAATGTCAACAGTCTGTTCTGCCAGTTCTTAGCAGCCTGGATTGCTATACGTTAGGCAAGATCTCTGTGCGTCTTGCATATTGCTCAAAGAACTCCAGAGCAGTCATCAATTGTCTTTGTACCATGTGCGCCCCGTTCATTCACATGGGTTCAGGACACATGGATATTCTGTTAGCACAGAGGATCCTTGTTTTTGGGCTGTCCAATTTGCACAACCCTCATGCCGCTCTCCTCTAGGCCTCCGGTTCCTACTTCATCCGAGAATAGGAAACAGAGGCAACACGCAGATCAACAGAAATGTAGGTTTGATCATTCCTTCTTCCGAGGCCGCAAATTGTATCGCCTTGTTCCTGGTATCATGTGATCAGTGAATAGTGCAGATGCACTTCCAGACTCAAGCTCGGAGTCAGCCGTGGCGCAATAGCAGATGATGGTGGGCACCACAGTGATGATGCAGGTTTCATTTCAAGCTGCGGCGCAATGAAAGAGGGTGGGCGCCAAAGTGGTACACATTTTGTGTCTGCCAGCAGTGATGCAGGTTCTGCTGAACAACGTTGGGTCACTCCTTGCCCTTCCTCTTTTACAGCAATCTTTTCAGGCTTCGCTTCAGGATCAGACAGATTTTGTGGTAAAGAACTGGCAATTGTTTCTTTCGTTTCTGGGACCGCTGTCTCTTTCTGGTCGTCTCGATCAGTCAGTTTTTCAGACGGTGATGGGACCTTCTTGGCATGTGTCGCATGGATCCACGCCTTCCTTCCATCCACACAAATTGCCGTTTGCGTAGTTAGGAGGATCAAATAGGGCCCACGCCATCTGGGTGCTAGCGATGTCTTCCACTCAAAGTTCTTAATTAGCACCCAGTTTCCTGGCTCCAGTGCGTGTCCCGGCACAGTGTATCTTATTGGTAATGCCTCCTGCACCTGCTGATGAATCAAACGCAATTTTTGAATTAAAAGATTACAATAAATACTGAGCACAGGGTATTCGAGTTCCCTCAGTCGTTTCGGCTGAGGTGCACACCAAACATTCGCCGGCCTCCCCATTACGATCTCATACGGGGAGAGCCCAGTTCTTGCCTGCACAGATGTGCGCATGCACAGTAACGCTAGCGGTAATGCATCTGCCCAGCTTAACTTGTTTCCTGCGCATATTTATTTTGCTTATTTTGGACTTCAAGATGCCGTTGTGGCGTTCAATAAGACCGGCAGACATGGGGTGTCTAGAACAATGGAATTGCTTACCAATTTGGAGACCTGAACAAATCAGTAATATTACTGTGCCCACAAAATGCGGACCGTTGTCTGACCATATGACACGGGGCAAGCCACAATGAGAGAAGTATTCCTTTAACATTACTTTCGCCGTCCTCATGGCAGTACAGTCTTTCAATGGATATGCTTCCACCCATTTGCTAAATGCACATATAACCACTAGGACATACTTCAAGTTTTGGCATCTCTCCATTTCTATGAAATCAAAATGGATTACCTCAAAAGGCATAGAGGGAGGGCCAAAACTGCCTGTTGGAGTCACCGTTCCCTTGCCAACATTGTGTTGCAGACACGTGATACAGTTTTGGACCAACCTCTCGGCATTTTTCTTTATGTGTGCATTCTCCCATACTGTGGCTAGATGTTGGGCTATCTTTTTGGCACAAATATGAGTAGGGCTATGGCCCATTACAGTTACATAGGAATTGGGCAATATCCAGTTTCTACTTTCCTTGTCCACCCAGCATCCTTCTAGATCGAATTCTGCAGAGCCCTCAGCCCACCCTTGGATTTCATCAGCAGTGGCTTCTGCCTGCATCTCTTTGATAGTAGCAATTCAATTCTCTATCATGCAGGGCACTTCCTCAGATTGTACTGTTAACATTTTTGTATTCAAGTCAGTGGCAGTTTGCTTCGCAATTCTGTCTGCAAATGCGTTTCCCTCTCCCACTTTACATGTTACTTTTTTATGCGCCTCGCATTTCACTATTGCCAGGTGCTTTGGACACGTAAGTGCAGACAGCAATCGTACAATCAAAGGGCCATGCTGGATTCTAGCCCCATGTGATGTTAGGAAACCTCTCTCTGCCCAGAGTCAGCCAAAGTTATGAACCATGCCAAAGGCGTATTGGCTGTCAGTATATATGTTTACACTCAGATTTCCAGAAATCTCACAAGCTCTGGTTAATGCTATTATCTCCGCTGCCTGTGCAGAGTTGTAGGGGATTCCTTTACTCTCCACAATACTTTTTAACGTGGTGATAGCATAGGCAGCAGTTGATGTGCCATCAGGTAGTTTAAAACAGGAGCCGTCACAAAACAACTCTCCATCTGGCTCTTTTTGTGGGGTATCTGTCAAATCAATTCTCCCCTTCATTTCTTCCTCAGTAACCATTAAGCAATCATGGGGAGGTGATTCATTCCCATCAAGTTCTTCCATGGGCAGTGGCATTAATTCTGCAGGATTCAAAGCGCTACACCTCATAATTTGGATGTGTGACGCAAAGAGGACAATTTCATATCTAGTCAACCTAGCAGAGGTAATGTGTTGCGTCTGCGTTCTATTAGTAGAACGTCTATGGCATGTGGCACCATCAAAATTAAGGTGTGCCCCAATACCATCCCTTCCGTTTGTTTCGCTGACACAGCAGCCGATGCAACAGCTCGCAAACATTGTGGTAATGCGCGCGCTACAGGGTCCAGGGCAGAAGAAAAATAGCCGCACAGCCTATTTCTTCCACCTTGTTCCTGTGTCAAAACAGCCAACGCAAAGCCTTCATTCTCGTGTACAAACAGTGTGAACATTTTTTCATAATGTGGTGTGCCCAAAACTGGAGCAGAACACAATGCAGTTTTGAGCAGATCAAATGCTCTCTGACATTCTTCATTCCACTGCAAAGGCATCACAACATCCTTCTTTGTCATCTGCACCATTGGCTTCACAATCAATGCAAAATTTCCGATCCACTGCCGACAATAGGAAGCCATGCCTATTATGGCTCTTACTCCTTTCTGTGTTTTTGGAATAGGCATGCCAGAAATGCTTTCTATTCT
Source organism: Ambystoma mexicanum (assembly GCF_040938575.1). Classification (NCBI taxonomy): domain Eukaryota; kingdom Metazoa; phylum Chordata; class Amphibia; order Caudata; family Ambystomatidae; genus Ambystoma; species Ambystoma mexicanum. Next base: position 60,186,815 of record NC_090940.1, read on the forward strand.
TTCTGGCATCAGTCTTCTCCCTTCTTTCGAAAGTAGGTAACCCAAATAAGTTACCTCCTTTCGAGAATATTGGAACTTCTTTAAACTTGCTTTGTGGCCATGTGCTGCCAAGTGTGCTAATAGTAAAACAGTACTCTCTTTACAAATCTCCTCTATATCTGCAGCGATCAATAAATCATCTATATATTGTAACAATTCACAACCTGTTGGTAACTCAGCATGTCTAGTTGTTCTTTCAATGCTCTACTGTAAATACTCAGACTCTCTGTGTAGCCTTGTGGAATGCGTGTGAATGTGAACGATCGTCCTCCTAATGTGAAGGCGAACAGATATCTGCTTTCCTTGTGCACTGGAATGCTAAAGAACGCATTCTTCAAGTCAATAACACTGAAATACTCAGCCGAGGCAGGAATCATTGTCAAAATCGTGGTAACGTCTGGGACCAACGGGAATTGGGGATCTACCAGCTTGTTTAATGCACGCAGATCAATTATAAAACGGTACGGTGCCTCATTACCTCCTTTCTTGTACACCGGAAGAATGGGACTGTTACATGTACTGCCTGTAATCTTTTCAATCACCCTCAATTTTACCAAATCAGAAACAATATTTTTTAATCCTTTCTCTCCTTCTACTGAGATTTTATACTGCGGAATATGCAGTAACGTTACTCCTTCTTTTAAAGCAATTTTCACTGATTCTATCTTCAAACATCCAACATCCTTGTCATTTATTGCCCATATACAAGTTGGTACCTCACTCAATTCGCTTGGCAAAGGTTTGGACACAAATTCGGATACCGGTACATTCTGCGGTGAAATGGTCAGAAACACTCCATCTAGTGTACAGTGGATTACTGCACTCAATTTTTTCAATAAATTTAATCCCAAAAGATTCTCTCCGCAATTCTCTGTTAAGAGAAATGGACAGTATTCAATGAATGGGCCTAACGTTACTGCTACTGGTTGGGACACCGGATTAATCACTGGGGTACCTGCGAACCCTACTGAAATATTTCTTTGCCCTGACAGTGGTATTTCTGGAACCAAGTGATGGTCTATCGAACACTTTTGTGCCCCCGTATCCACGAGAAAGCTATGCTCTCTATTCCCTACTTTCATGATTCTCTCTTGATGGCTGGGTTTTTCCAAGGCCTGCACACAGAGTTTTTGAATAGGAAATGTCCATTGTGCATGAGTCTTCCACTACGAATGTATCCTGTATTTATTTTTTGTATATATTTGTTTGGGAAGGAACAATGTTATCCACACAGAAATACTTCACAGAGGAGCCATATGCTCAATGGAACATTTTCACTGTTCGGGGATTTTCACGACTTGAAGTTTGACGTTTTGATTATTTTAATTTGATTTTTGGTTTCATAATGTGCAGACACTGCAAACTGAATTTGTTTTAGATAAATTCATAGGTGTAACCTAGGCCATCACAGTTAGAACAAACTGGCTCCATTGAAAACATATGTTTAGAGAACTCCCATGTAGATCATTTAATTCGATATAAATTGGATATTCAAGGGGAGAGCATTACATGGTCCAGGAACAGGTATTGAGACTTTCATTTCTACGTAGGGTCCTTTCCGATTCACGGGAATAGACACTGGTTCCAACCCCTGTCTTGGGCTGTCCTATTGGGGAAACAACACATCATCCGATGTGTAATCGCTGCTGTTATTATAGTACGCATTCGCATGAGTATCAAAAATGGTCCCGCCCCTTCCTCTATTCCCATTTTGCATGTTCTGCTGGCTCTGATTCTGAGTAGAGGTTTGATTCTGAGCTTGATTCTGATTTTGGGCATCATTCCCTTGACTATTTTGGTGCTGCTGCATGTTATTTCTATTATGCCCATTTGCTCCTGGATGCCCCCTATGCTGTCTTCTCTGGCCATATCCATTTCTATTTTGCAAGTGTGGACATTGCGCTCGCCAGTGACCTTCCTCTCTGCAATAAGCACATTGATTCAGTCCCAAAGGGCCCTCCATGCATGTTCGAATTACCTCTGCCCTGGGCGTTTCCTCTCCCTCTATTTTGTCCCGCTACCTGCTGAAGTAGCACCCTTGTTTTCAAATTCGTTCTATCCTTCACCTCTTTCTCTTTCCGGCGTTCACTCTGTTCTCATAATATTGAGCCATATGTAGTACTTCACTCAACTTTTTTGCCTGCCATGCACTTTCTAATGTCATTATTAAGGTTTGAATGAGAAGTATTAACCCTCTCACATATTTATCAACAAATAGCCTTTTTCCCGCTTCTGTGCTTACATCCTGTCCACTGAAATCTGTAAATACTTCCTCAAACCTATTAAAATAATCTGTGGCTAACTCATCCTTGCCCTGAACGCATGCAGTCAATTTGTCCCATTGAATTCTTTTTTCTGGAACAATTCCTTTCAATTTCTGTATCATTCGTGCTGGTAATGCCGCCATATTTGGCCCTGGTTTTCCTCCCACCTCTTTATTCCTATCCTCTAGTACTAAATTCGCCCCTGTAGCGCCATAGGCTATTTCATCATCCACTTTTCTTATTTGTTTCCATATGTCTGCTGGCAGGATTACTGGGAATATTAAATCTATGTCACCCATAGTGAGCACGGATGATTGCAGACAGGATTCTATCTCTTTATAAACTCCTGCTGGATTCTTTCTTATGTCGGGAATTGTCTGTTTTATGTTATTCACCTCCTGCCTGGAGAAGGGGACGTGCACATATTGTGCTGTATAATGTGCTTCCGTTACCCGCGCTGGTTGCCCATCTATCGCCGGAACCTCTACCTTCGGCACAAAAGTAGGCGGGACTTCTCTCATGGGAAATACTGCACTCACTGTTCCTCCCCCTTCTCTCATATGCAATAATATTCCCAAATCAAGTGATAAAGCTGTCTCTCCTGTTCTGCGTTCAAATGCCCTTTTATAGACTGCTATTATCTCAGGGGTGCTGGCTTTCTTCTCATTTATATCTTTGTCTATCAGATGTTCGGCCATTATCTGCAGTGCTTTTCTTTTCATGGGCAAGGTGTACTCAACAAATATCTCATGTATCTCCATTGTGGGAATACTAGGATCTGAAATCCATTTCAACGCCTTTCGTATACACACTTTTAGTCTGTCGCCTCTCTGTCTTGACGACGGCAAATATCGCCGCTGTATATATGGTTCCACCGCTTCAGTTCTATCTCTCCTAATATCTCTTCTCCTATACCCTGGTGTGGCAAACATTTCAGCATATTCATTATCAAGTTCATTCTTGAGTTCAAAAAGTCGGTCTACATGTTCCCTTATTTCTTCATCCCTCCCTCTACAACGTGCCAATGCATTCAAATCCAACAGTCGTTGCGAAGGCAGCTTCCCAATTAACTGTTTCCATCTCGCCCCTAAATATTCCAACATGCATTCCAACACTACCTGTCTTTCGTTGCTCCTCCTGACGTCAAACATCGAAGCCAGCACTGATGTTTCATCATTCCCATTTATATACATTTCGGCCTGTTCTTGCAACTCTCGCTTCCTCTCCTTGCTAATCGCACTACGAGTTACTCTCGTACATCCACTTTGTCCAGCCCTTCTTCTGTTTCAACAAATTCAAGTTCAATTACGGGTGGGGCAGATGGGACAGAGACAGTCTCTAGGGCGGGAAGTGCAGATGGAACAACGGGAATGGGAAGTGACTGTTGAGGTGCTGATTGGCTAATAGGAGACGCTGAGTGTGCAAACTGTGGATGAGCTAGGATTTGAACAGTTGGGAGGGGCTGAGCAACAGGAGGGGGCTGAGCAATAGCCACTGACACGGTCGTTTTAGTCTCTCTCCTTGGACCTTGCTTTGTATCTGTCAATATTTTATCTATCAATTTGTCTGATGAATGCAACTCCCGTTGTGGGTATATCTTTCCTATACTCAATTTCTTGTGTCTATTTGACTTTTTCAAACTATCATTCACTCCTCCTCTTCCTTTTCTTTCGCTCTCTCTGCTTTTGACTTATGCCTGCACGCATGTTTCTCTCTACTTTTCCAACGAAGTCTAGCTTCCCTTCTCCAGTCCCTAAGGATATCAAATGCTGCAGGGCGTGTTTTCTTTTTCATCAACACCTTCTCCAAATTATCTATTCTCGTCACCTCAAAACTCCCATCATTCGGCCACTGAAGATCTTCCTGTTTTCTCGTTTGCCTATGCCAAGTCTCAGAAAACATTATCGCTCCCACACCATACTTCACATACATCTCATACGCCGGCGTTCCCACCGGTGGCGTGACCTGGCCAGTTTCCAAAGATTGTCCGGCGCAGTGGAAAAATTTTGCAAAATCAACTCTCAACCAATATCAGGATCACTTTTGAATCGAGGCACGACTCACCTGATCAATCAAGTTGTCTTTCCAAGACACAATTCGTCCGTACACTGATGCAACCAATGACGTTGTGTCTGCGTATCTTGGGTCACTCTGCCTCGTTTCGGGACCCTCGCCTCCTTGTTCTCTGGCCGGCACGTCGATCAGGGATCAGTTGTGTGCAGAATTGCAAAGGAGTCGCTCACAGCTTTCGCAGGGGCGCCCCGAACACCTCTTGATCCCGGCTCAATTGTCCCGTCCTTGCCGTTCTCTCTGCCTTCCTTATTTTACAACGTACACGATGGAACAAGTGGGGGAGAGTCCCTATTCGGGCGCCATCTTGAAGGAGCCCCTGAAGGACCCTCGCATATGGAAACAAGGCACAATCACCACACACGAACTGATACGCCAGACACAAGGTTGTATTCCCAAAATCTAGGGTTTATTGCAAAGCAAATAGTCTCAGTTGGCCAACTGGTCCCACGCCCTGCAACGTGTGTCTACCAGACCTCAGGGGATGCAAGCACGAGAAATTCGTACAACAGATACATATCTACAAAACAAGCATCTAGTAATCAGTAGTGACACATTCTATACTGCCCCTAATACGTTTCCTTTGAACTAAGCACGATAATTGACAATGGTGACGAGTATGACACCTTCAAACATTCATTTAGTAACAGTTTGCAATTTTGTAAGCCCACAGACACAAGTCTTTGTTTTAAAGGACACCATGCTTCTGTTTCTGCAAGCAAGCTGCGCGTAAGGGAGAGACACATTCCAGGCCTTGCTATCTCTTGGTTTCTATTTGTGTGCTGGGGGTCAACTTGCTCTCCAAGGCTCTACAGGCCTCAGGAAAGGGGGGCCACAAAGAAGAGCATAATTCAAGTCATTTAATGTTCGCTCCTAGCATTTCTACTGTGTTACCGAGACTAGCAGGCACCTACTGTACTGATTAGAATGCCTTGCTGCTCACTCTCCAAGGATATGTGAGGGAGGAGACCGGGCATTTCTGTCTGGGTTACTGCGTTATGTTTCAACATGCCTCTCACGGCCTTGCATTATGCACCAGTGAAGCAGAATAATATTTCAGCAAAGCAGATTTACATGAAGCAAAAGACAACGTTAGAGAAAACATAGAGAAAACAAAATGGCGATTTCAGTCACCTTAAAATGGCCGCACCGTGGTTAAGCTTTTGCTACACCTTTCTAATACTGAACACATGAGGCAGTTGATCTTCGGCTAACAAAGTATATTGCCTTACGATGAGGGGGTGTCTACTTTTTCTGGACTGACAGGTGGTTTTCTATGTGTACTTGTGTTAGTCCGTTCACGTAGGTTTCTAGTAGTTTTGCTGGGTAGAGGGTGTTTAAGATGGGTCTGTAGTTGGAGAGGTGAATGTGTTATGTTATGTCACTTGTTCATGCTACGGTCTGGCTCAGTCTCTTGGATCTTTGGGCTATGCAAGCCAAAAGGTAGGGCAGTTTGCTATTAGCTCAGCTCTGCAGGATCATGTTTTATCATTGCTAGTGAGCTTAAGCGTCATTTTATGTGTGGAGTATGAATAAGGGATTTTCAGATTGTCGGTGTTTAGCAGGTGAGGCAGTGCCAGGAAAGACAAGCCATTAATGAACGACTGAGTAGAAAAAATGCTTGCAATAAGGAATTACCAATATTTGTGTGAGAGTCAAGGATTAACATGTGTAGCCATGAGGCAATCAACTGGCAGCTGTGCGTTGGATGGGGTTGCATCTTCTACTGTGTGAGCATGTGATAGATTAGTAATTTATTGTGTGAAGATACTTAACATAACAAGAAAGCAACTTGTCCTTCTTAAAATGCATAGGTACACTCTCTGTGAGGAATTCGACCATCCGCACAGTGGGTGTGCGCTCACCTCAGCTTTTTTAAAAATGTTTAATTAAATGGAATGATGGTAGACCAACCTCAGGAAAATGTGTGGGGCTGATCCACACACGTTCCTATAATCACACCATGACAAAGCATAGACCTGTGTACTCTGTGCTGGACAATTCCTACAGGAATCGTCCGACCCTAACATATTTAGTTTGAATATGACAGCAAGGAGTACACAATGTCATCACCGGGGAGGGGTGGCCAACATGCCTCCTGCCATGGTTCGACTGATTAACTAAAGGCTCCATGGATCCGCCCTGCTCTTTTGTTTGGCCCTGCAGCTTGTGGCAGTGATTAACATATCAACAGGGGGTATTTCAAACAGGATCACACAGGGCCTGGCTGCAGAAGATAACAAAGGAGGTTTCGAAACCCAGCAACTTTTCAAATGCAACTGTGTCAAACTGAAGCCAGCTCCTGCCCCTCAGTATCAAGGGCAGTGAATTGTCATGTCCGGTGCTGTTGTTTACAGTTGGCCACACCGCTAGGGGGACTCTATTCATAAGGTATGAGAATGTTGTTTACAGAAGCCAAAGAGTCTGGTCTCACTGCAGCTTCAAGGGAGACATGCCACTTTAAAAAGGGACCACACAGGGGGAACCATTAACCAGAGAGACTCTTTGAAGACAACAGACAGGAACATGGGTGGGACTTAGTATCAAAAGGGAGTAATCCCAGAGCTCTTTCTGTTGAAAGAAGGATTACACCATTTTAGTTCTGGGGCACACCTTGTTCCTGTTTTCACCCCTTTACCTTTCCGGTTGCAAAGCACTCTGGTTATGGCCTCAAACATACAGGTGATTGTTGGTGGGGACCCATGATTGGTTCATGAATGTAGGCTTAGCCTACACTAATCACTGTGGCCCACTTGGTTTTAAAAGAGGGCCAAGCCCCTCTTTTTGGCAGATCACCTGAAGATTACACAAGACGTCAATAAGAAGAACTCAACCTTGGACTCTGGTTGAAGGTACAGTCCATCTTACATCCTCCGCCAGGGAAGGAAGGCCAGGATATCCACAGTGAGAAGCAACTTCCCTTCCCTAAACATCTCCCAGGGAACAGAGGGTGATACAGAACCCAGAGGATCTTCCAGCCACTCCAGAACCAGTACCCAGTCAGCACACAGTGTGCCCTGCTAGCCTCTGCAGCAAACTCCCTGGACAGGCAGTTCCAGAAGGTCTTTGAACCTACAGCCATGGACAAAGAAGCTGCCTGCAACGCACTCCTCAGCCTTGGGACGTCCGCGTTAAAGGACGACATAAGCCTATTGAAGAAGCTAGGAGAAGTGCCTCGATGAGCATCTACCACTGTTCGCCTTAAAAGACATTTTCAGGCCAGTGGAGTTCCTTGATCTGCAACCAACGGCAACGCTGACTGTTGTCAAGCCGCCGTAGCTTAAAGACATCTGATATGTCTCGACCAGTGCTTCAGAACCGCTGATCAGCACTGAGACAACCATTCCTGACTCCTAACCACTATGTAGGCCACCCTGCAGCCATTCGTCCAGCTTCGTTCGCCAAAACCTCTTGCCGCCTGATACCCACAGCTGACTCCCGTCTTTCAACCCTGTCAAGCAGCAAGGACACCTACAGTACAAGGTACATTGTGGTTCTGCCCCCCTGATCCTTCCCAGAAGGCTCCTAAAGACATATTAAGACCCATTTTTCCCTTTGTGCTGAAGCCAAGGAACCTTAAACTGTTATGGTTATTAACCATAACGATACCCTCCTGTCAGTATTGTGAAAAGCTAGAAGGTGTCTCACCCACTAGTCCCCAGGGATCTGTCATCCAGGTGACCAGGACACAGCCATCGCTTTTGGATCCAGTTCCAGGGGGTGGACCAGTGTGGGAGGATCACCTGGATGAGGGGTCTTCGGGGAGTGGGAGTGGGACACCGGATGGTGAGACGCGGTATCTCCTTCCCGGTAATACCTTTACCCCATCCTACCAGGTAGAATATTTAGGAACTCAACCCCCGACCACCCCCTTTACAACATAAACACTTTCTCACAGACAGCCTGCTAGGATAGAAAAACTAACACCAGAGCTGTATACCTGATGTGTCCCAATACAATGATCAGGCAAGGTCAGACAATTACTGACCATCACACACACTTCTCTTCCATTACACTTCCCCACACGGATAAAGGGCGGAGCACTGAAGCCCATTTTGAGCGAGGCCAAGCACACGAGGAAACAGCAGTTTCAAGATGGCAGTTTAACAAGAGGAGAAAGATGCCAAAACAGAAGGGGATCGCGAGGAGGGCAGTTCCTTGATCTTTTTGACAAGGAGCCATTACTTTCACAAAGCCTTTGAGAATAGAAAGCGTAAGACCAGGAAACCAGACTGGGGAATCCTGCATTGTGTTGGAGGATCGCCAGCTACTGTGGCACTGTCCTTGGCTCCAACAACAAAGCTCCGTCAGTGAAATCAACACAGCCGGTGAGTTGGGGAACCCGATACAAGACTGATCTCCGTTGAAGCCATGTTTGCAAGCAGCAACATTGTATGGCAAGCGTGGGAAAGAACGTTTTATGAAACGCGTGTGATAACCAACACAAGTAAAGTTGAACTGGGGATGAGTGATTGAACTTTGAAAGCAAGATACGTGTCATGATGCCTACCTCCAAGGAGCCAGGTCCGGCCCAGCAACCTCAGAGGCAGGCATCATTTCCCCCAGGGAAGTGCCAGCGGGCCCAAGATGGGGCCCTTTGGACACAGTCCTGGCGCCTTAGGCGCCAGGCTCATGTTGGACCCCTGTCCTGGTGCCTTAGGCGCCAGGCTCATAAAGCTAGACATGTGTTCAAGTGTTTTAAGGTGCACTTACCTGATGCAGACCATGCTGCTACATCCAGGCCCTCTTGAGGCCTGAATGGAACTACTTTACCTGTGGGACTACTTTCCACCCGGGTGTGGTCGGGGAAGGATACATACCTGATCGGAGGAAGGATACACACTTGGGACTTCTTCCAAAGCTATTTAAACCACACCCGATCAACAACTCACGCTTCGCGTTGTTCTGCTCCTCGCAGCTGGACGCTCACCGTGTCAGCTCCTGCATCTGGACTTCAACCACGCCTGTCAGCATCCTGGGTCACCTGCAAAGGGAGACAAGAGACCTTACCAGCTAAATCTGCACCACGGAGACATCACCGACGATCCTGAAAGGGAAGACATTATTTTTAAAAGCATTTCGTTACGATCGCTGCAGCGCTGCATTTCACTCACCTTTCCTGGGTTCCTCCATCTTCAGCAGCGATCATCCGGATACACAGCCACTTCCCAGAGCCTAGAGAAAAAGACAAGAATAAGAGGTGAGAGAAGGAAGGGAATAAGACTTACCTGTTGGGTCTTTCCCATTTCATTTCGGGTCTTGCCGCTTCCAGGCATTTTCCGGACCCCGGCCCCTATGGGGAAAAAAGACAAAGACATTGAATGAGCGTATGCAAAGTCAGTTCCCGAGCGCTCATCCAGAACTAACCTGCCATTTACTGGAACTGGAACTGCACGTTTCACTTCGGGTCGGTGCCATATCTCCGGCATTCCGAACCCCGGCCCCTAAGGGGAAAAAAGACATAAGCATTAGCGCTTGCTGCAAAAGACAAAGAACATTATTATTAAGCTTGGACTTTTGAACTTGCAACAGAACTTTTACAGAGCCTTACCTGAATAGTCAAGCTTACCTGAACTCCCATCAATCCTCAATCCAGTGAAGTAACTGGGTTTCAACGCACCCCTGCATCAGAAGCAGGATGGAGAGCTCATCTTTCCTGTCCCTAAGGTGAGACTTCACGGGGAATCGTGGAAGGGTATCGTGGAGGGTTGGAAGAGAGTGGGAGGCTTGAGCATAACTCAGTCAGTAGGTAATACTCCCTTTTCACGCACAGGGGAATATTCCTGCGAGCCGGAGAAGCCAGAGTAGAGGGCCCTTCCTGTCCATCTTCAGGGTCCTGCGCTTCACCATTGAAGAAGCATCAGCACTCGAAGCCAGACCTGCGCCTCCGTGGGAATCAGGTGAGCGTTACAGAACGCGAAGCCTACCCACAATTTCCCACCCGGGCGCTATGGAGACTTCCGAGACTGACCAGCTGGCCCAGCTTTTGGGGGAATTACGGGCAGAGGTGCACTCAGCCCGCCAGGAGACTAACGCTCTCAAAAGAGAACTGATTTTATCCAAGGAAAGAACAGATGACCTAGCCAAAAGGTTATTACAGGCCCAGGCAGGGCACACTCCTTTACCTAATTCCGGAGACATTTCCACATCAATGGGTTTGAGTAACCCGGTACAAATTAATCTACCTGGACACATGCCTTTGGCCCCGCCTGAACGTTTTGCGGGGGATCCCAAGAAATATGCCGTCTTTATGAACCAATGTCGTTTACAATTTCTATGCAGACCCGGAGCCTTCCCTAACGACCAGACCAAGGTAGCCTTTATACTATCCTACCTCAGTGGCAGTGCTGCCGATTGGTCTATTCCATTGGTAAATCAGGATGATCCCATTCTTCAGAATTTTCAGGGCTTCCAGGCCAGCATGGAAAGATTGTTCGCTCGACACTCTCAAGGACAGGCCCTTGATAACGAACTGCTATCCTTACGACAAGGTAATCAGGATCTTCTGTCCTACATAGCCACCTTTAACAGACTGGTTGTGGAAACTGGATGGCCAGAAAGCAAAAGGATCACATTGTTTCACCGAGGCCTGCGCGGAGAGCTTAAGGATGTTCTAGCTCAGATAGTAAACCCACCCCAGGTCTGCGCAGACTACATTGACTTGGTGGTTCAACTTGATCACAGACTTCAAAATAGAAAAGCAGATCGGTTCAAGTATGAAAACCGAGCACCGATCAAAACCCACGCTAACTCCAAGAGTACCGACGTATCTGAACCTATGCAAATCGGTGGTGTTAAAGGACCATTAACGCAGAAAGAACGAGAGAGAAGGCGTCAAATGCAACTTTGTCTGTATTGCGGGACTTCCGGTCACTTTCTTCGAAATTGTCCAGTTAAACCACTTAAGAAGGTGGTTGGAGCTTCTGATAACGAATTAGTGACACCTGATTCGGGAAATGACCTAGCCCGGCAAGCGTAGGGGTCCGCTTGCCGAGCTTGAAAACTAACTCTTTGACCTCGCATTTTGTCATGCCAATGGTGCTCGTGGACCAAAAACAGCCTCAGCAGTTGCATGCTATAAAACCATACATCGACAGTGGAGCTATTGGAAATTACATAGACCGTGAATTGGCTTCCAGGATTAAGCTTCCTCTCCGCCCGAAAGTAACCCAAGATGTCATTACTACAGTAGATGGAACCGAAATAGCCTCAGGGCCTGTAACGCATTCCACTGGTGAAGTGACACTGGTGGGTCAGGATGCACATCGGGAAGCAATCGTGTTTGATGTGATCAAGGCCCCACAATTTCAAGTAATTCTTGGAATTCCTTGGTTAGAAACACATAATCCCAGAATTGACTGGCGAGCAAAGAAGATAAGTTTTCCTGATTGTGAACCAACTTGTTATCCAAGAAATCCAGCTATGGGTCTAGCCTCAGCAACTTCCACCCCTGTACAGCTACCGTCAGAGTACCAAGAATTCCAAGACGCTTTTCAGAAAGAACAGGCTAACACGTTACCTCCCCATCGGTCTTATGATTGCCAAATCGATCTGGTACCCAATGCTCAACTACCTTGTAGTAGGATTTATGCTCTTACGGAACCTGAGAACCTGCATTTGCGTCAGTATTTAGATCAGTACCTAGCCAATGGTTTCATTCGCCCGTCCAAGTCTCCTGTCTCTTCAGCTCTGTTCTTTGTGCCAAAAAAAGAAGGCGACCTTAGAACGTGTATAGACTATCGCGCCCTAAATCAAATAACGATTAAGAATCGTTATCCTCTGCCCTTGATCCCTGAGCTTATCGACCAGGTGAAAGACGCTAGTGTGTACACCAAGTTAGATCTCCGAGGAGCTTATCACCTGGTGCGCATAAAAGAAGGCGACGAATGGAGGACTGCATTCCGCACCAAGTTTGGGCTCTTCGAATATCAGGTGATGCCCTTCGGTTTGTGCAATGCACCTGCTGCCTTTCAGTACTTTATGAATGATGTTCTTCGGGAACTTATCGATGTCTGTGTCATTGTTTACATTGACGACATCCTGGTGTACTCTTCTTCAGAATCTGATCACAGAAAACATGTTAGGGCAGTTCTTGAGAAACTGCGCCAGCACAGATTATTTGCAAAACTCGAAAAATGCGTTTTTCATACCACAGAAGTAGAGTTTCTCGGATTCATCCTGACACCTTAAGGAGTCCGAATGGACTCGCGAAAGGTGGACGCCATCCTCAAATGGCCATCTCCAAGCTCGGTGAAGGGAGTTCAGAGCATGCTCGGCTTTGCCAATTTCTATCGAAGATTCATCCCGGAATTTTCCCGAACAGTCCAACCCATCACCGCTCTCCTAAAGAAAAACAAACGCTTCGAATGGACTCTTGAGGCCGAAAAAGCCTTCCAGGACCTGAAAACCAAATTCACCTCTGCACCTGTATTGAAGCACCCGCACCCAGATCTCCCGTACATAGTGGAAACCGATGCATCCAGTTCGGCCATGGGAGCTGTCCTGTCGCAAAGAGACCCAAAGACTAACCAACTACACCCAGTGGCCTTTTGGTCCAGAAAATGTTCTCCTCCTGTAATCAACTACGCAATTACCGATAAAGGGTTACTGGCCATCAAATCTGCTTTCAAGGCTTGGCGTCACTACCTTCTTGGGGCAAGGCACACCATCACCGTAATTATGGACCACAGAAACTTACAGTATTTAAAAACGGCCAAAGCTCAATCTTCACGACAACTCCGATGGGCTCTATTCTTTGTGGAATTTGATTTTGTAATTACCTATCGCCCTGGCTGCAAGAATGGAAAAGCGGACGCCTTATCCCGGATTGGCATGGAAGAACCTAATTCGAACTTAGAACCTGTGCCCATCATACCTGAGCAAAGAATCTTAGGCTTAACTTCATTGCAAACTATTGAGGATATCCAAACGCAAGTAAAACAACTTCTAGACTCTTCAACCTTACTGGAATGGAGTCAAAAGGGTCCTCATTACACCGTTAAGGATGATTTACCCTACTTCCAGGAGCGGTTGTTTCTGCCAAGTAAAGAATTGCAAGAACTTGTTATTGCCCATCATCATGAATCTTTAATGGAAGGACACCCTGGTATCGCTAAAACGGAGGAAAAAATCAAACGCCACTTCTGGTGGCCTTCTTGGAGAAAAGACATAAAGTCTTTTGTACTGTCTTGTGGAATTTGCGCCCAAAACAAGGCTCAAAAGAAAAGGCCAGCCGGCCTACTTCAACCCTTGGATATTCCACCGGTGCCATGGCACACCCTGTCAATGGACTTTATAACAGATCTGCCTCCTTGTGCTGGTTACAAAACAATCCTTGTAATTGTGGACCTATTCTCCAAAATGGCCCACTTTATCCCTTTAAAGGGTTTGCCTTCAGCTTCCACCTTGGCCAAGGAATTCCTGGAGAATATAGTTCGCATACATGGTTTCCCTTCCATATTAGTCTCGGATCGTGGAAGTCAATTTATCTCACATTTTTGGAAGAAGTGTTGCCAACTAGCACAAATAGATGTGCGGTTATCCACCAGCCACCACCCCCAGACCGACGGACAAACCGAGAGAACCAATCAGACTCTCGAGCAATATCTTCGGTGCATGTTACACCAATCCGAGTTAAATTGGAAAGACATCCTTTGGATCGCAGAATATGCATACAACAATTCAGTGCATTCTGGAACCGGACAAACCCCCTTTTATACTTTGTATGGTCACCATCCTCGGACCTCTGACCTAGATCCACCTCTGACCCTGGAAATGCCCGCAGTAAATCATCTGCATTCCACAATAACCCGAGCCTTCAAAGAAGCTGCAACTCATTTACAGCAAGCCAAGAAAAAGTATAAAGAAAACGCTGATTTGCACCGAAGTAAAACTCCTCCTTACCAAGTAGGAGACCAGGTATGGCTAGCAACTAAACATTTACCCCTCAAGGGCCCGCGAACCTTCAATCCCAGATTCATAGGACCTTATCTCATCAAAGCTATAATCAACCCAGTGGCCTTTAAACTGGATCTACCGTCCAACATGCGTATTCATCCAGTTTTTCATGCATCACTTTTGAAGCCAGTACAAACAGGAACCCGATTGTCCAAGCCTCCAGATCCAGTTCAAATTGAAGGGGAATTAGAATTCGAAGTTAAAGACATTTTAGACTCCAAGGTGGTAAAGTCGAAACTCTTCTATCTTGTTGACTGCAAGGGATATGGACCCCAAGAGAGATCGTGGGAGCCTAGTGACCATGTCCACGCACCTCGATTAGTACAAAGGTTTCACCGGAGATTTCCGAACAAGCCCAAACGCCCGGAGGGAAGAACCTTGGGAGGGTCCTTGAGGGGGGGGTACTGTCATGATGCCTACCTCCAAGGAGCCAGGTCCGACCCAGCAACCCCAGAGGCAGGCATCATTTCCCCCAGGGATGTGCCAGCGGGCCCAAGCTGGGGCCCTTTGGACACAGTCCTGGCGCCTTAGGCGCCAGGCTCATGTTGGACCCCTGTCCTGGCGCCTTAGGCGCCAGGCTCATAAAGCTAGACATGTTTTCAAGTGTTTTAAGGTGCACTTACCTGATGCAGACCATGCTGCTACATCCAGGCCCTCTTGAGGCCTGAAGGGAACTACTTTACCTGTGGGACTACTTTCCACCCGGGTGTGGTCGGGGAAGGATACATACCTGATCGGAGGAAGGATACACACTTGGGACTTCTTCCAAAGCTATTTAAACCACACCCGATCAGCAACTCACCCTTCGCGTTGTTCTGCTCCTCGCAGCTGGATGCTCACCGTGTCAGCTCCTGCATCTGGACTTCAGCCACGCCTGTCAGCATCCTGGGTCACCTGCAAAGGGAGACAAGAGACCTTACCAGCTAAATCTGCACCACAGAGACATCACCGACGATCCTGAAAGGGAAGACATTATTTTTAAAAGCATTTCGTTACGATTGCTGCAGCGCTGCATTTCACTTACCTTTCCCGGGTTCCTCCATCTTCAGCAGCGATCATCCGGATACACAGCCACTTCTGAGAGCCTAGAGAAAAAGACAAGAATAAGAGGTGAGAGAAGGAAGGGAATAAGATTTACCTGTTGGGTCTTTCCCATTTCATTTCGGGTCTTGCCGCTTCCAGGCATTTTCCGGACCCCGGCCCCTATGGGGAAAAAAGACAAAGACATTGAATGAGCGTATGCAAAGTCAGTTCCCAACCGCTCATCCAGAACTAACCTGACATTTACTGGAACTGCACGTTTCACTTCGGGTCGGTGCCATATCTATGGCATTCCGAACCCCGGCCCCTAAGGGGAAAAAAGACATAAGCATTAGCGCTTGCTGCAAAAGACAAAGAACATTATTATTAAGCTTGGACTTTTGAACTTGCAACAGAACTGTTACAGAGCCTTACCTGAATAGTCAAGCTTACCTGAACTCCCATCAATCCTCAATCCAGTGAAGTAACTGGGTTTCAACGCGCCCCTGCATCAGAAGCAGGGTGGAGAGCTCATCCTTCCTGTCCCTAAGGTGAGACTTCACGGGGAATCGTGGAAGGATATCGTGGAGGGTTGGAAGAGAGTGGGAGGCTTGAGCATAACTCAGTCAGTAGGTAATACTCCCTTTTCACGCACAGGGGAATATTCCTGCGAGCTGGAGAAGCCAGAGTAGAGGGCCCTTCCTGTCCATCTTCAGGGTCCTGTGCTTCACCATGGAAGAAGCATCAGCACTCGAAGCCAGACCTGCGCCTCCGTGGGAATCAGGTGAGCGTTACAATACGATACCTTTGACAGAGTGAGCCGGCACCGCATGTGTGCTCAATCGAAGGTCTCTGTAAGGTATCCAGCTGAGAGTTGACATGTCATTTCTTGAACACTTTTCATTTGCATAACATTGTTTCCCACACTATATTTACAGGTAAGGATTACCGATAGGTTTATTAGTGTAGGCCCTTTTATTTTGGAAAGACACCACTAGGAGTGTGTTATTATTATTTGATGGTCGAAGCTTGCTCCCATCTTTAGATTTAGGATTAGATTAGACCTTTTTCAAACCCAATTGAAGTTCAATAAACTTCCTTGAACAGTGGTCACTTGTGTCTGTCTTACTGTTGATACCATGCCTTCCTTACAGTATCCAGAGTGCATCCCTTTTCCTTCTTTGAAACTGTCTGTCCTCTGAATTCCCTTACAGGGTGGATTGTATTTCATTTTGGTGCTGGATTGTCTGTTGTGATATAAATAAAGGAGATATTTTTGATACAACCTTGACTGGACAGTCCCTTGTATCATTGGTTAATAATTGTATTTTTGCTGTGTTGCAACTAACCAACGATCCACAACCTTTCAGGGATTAGAATGCCATTCTGTCAACATTACCAAAATTGGAAAAAAAATGTTTTATAATTTGCTTGTTATTCCAATTTGTTCAGATCCCTTCTGGTGTTTTAGAGGTGTAGGGCTGATTGATGGTTCAGAAACCGATATTCACTCCTGGACCACTAGTACCGCGGAAGTTGATTTGTCTCTCCTAGCCTACTTCAACTTCACAGGATGGCAGAGATTACTGCCTTTATTGATGCTTTGGGGGTAGCCCAATTTTCTATCATTCCAGAGCAGCTTGGCTCTATTGTATTTTGCATATTTGTCTACTCTTTCATATAAAGTATATATATATATATTTTTTTAACACCAATCTGTTTTCATAAATTGTTTAGTGTCGTGCCCAGCATATTACATTATTGTTGTCATTATGGTTGAACTGTATGGCAAAGATCATTAATGATGCTTATGTTTTTATTTGCAGGTAAAGATTATAGTCCCCAACAGCACGGCAGGTCTGATAATAGGGAAGGGAGGCGCTACAGTGAAGGCTGTAATGGAGCAGTCAGGGGCCTGGGTGCAGCTTTCCCAAAAACCTGATGGGATCAACTTGCAAGAAAGGGTTGTGACTGTGAGCGGTGAGCCCGAGCAGAACCGGAAAGCCGTGGAACTCATCATCCAGAAGATCCAAGAGGATCCACAGAGTGGAAGCTGCCTCAACATTAGTTATGCCAACGTCACAGGTCCTGTGGCCAACTCCAACCCCACTGGATCTCCGTATGCCAATACAGCCGAAGTGCTGCCCTCGGCCGCTGCTGCTGCTGGGCTCTTGGGACATGCCAACCTGGCGGGAGTGGCAGCATTTCCAGCTGTTCTCTCTGGCTTCACTGGCAATGACCTGGTGGCCATCACCTCTGCACTAAACACATTAGCCAGCTATGGTTATAACCTCAACACTCTAGGTTTAGGAATCAGTCAGGCAGCGGCAACCGGAGCCTTGGCTGCAGCAGCTGCCAGTGCCAACCCAGCAGCAGCAGCAGCAGCCAACCTGTTGGCCACCTATGCAAGTGAAGCCTCAGCCGGTGGTAGCACTCCTGGTGGTGCGGCGGGGACATTTGCATTAGGTAGCCTGGCTGCTGCTACTGCTGCCACCAATGGATATTTTGGAGCTGCTTCTCCCTTGACAGCCAGTGCCATCCTAGGAAGTGAAAAATCCACAGACGGGTCAAAGGACGTAGTTGAAATTGCAGTTCCTGAAAATCTAGTTGGGGCAATTCTTGGAAAAGGTGGGAAGACATTGGTGGAGTACCAGGAGTTGACTGGTGCAAGGATTCAGATCTCCAAAAAGGGGGAGTTTGTCCCTGGCACGAGGAACAGGAAGGTCACCATCACAGGCTCCCCGGCCGCCACTCAGGCCGCACAGTATTTAATTACACAACGGATCACCTACGAGCAAGGAGTACGCGCTGCCAATCCTCAGAAAGTGGGCTGAACACCGAACATTTGCAAAATCCCAAATCCTTTTCAATTCCCCTTCCTCCCTGACCTTATTTTTGAAGGATGTACTGTATTTTGCAGAAGTGAAGGTTTTATTTTTTCTGTTATTAATATATAATTATGCAAACGAATGTGACAATGTTGACAATGTGTATATGTAAATAATATGTGGTTTACCAGATGTTCCATAGAGAGGTTTTCCCCTTGACCTATTTTATTCTCTTATACTTTGCTTGTTGTATATTTGTCCGAAAGTGTTTCTAGTGTGAGTTTTAAGCTGCCATTTTACCAGCATTGTTGTAGTTGCAATTGACTGAATGTAGACAGGGATATGCACATAGTTCTCAGTATTAGTTCTAGAGATGACACTAACTGCTGTTACCTTGGGTATGGTGTGGTCAGTGACCTAAAATGGAGTCAGGCCAAAGCACTGTCTATTCAGTCTTACTTCCTGCTATATGGAACAATAACGCTCTAAAGTGGAACTGCACCCTAGAATCCTTGTTGATCCAGTGTTGTTACCTGGCCTAGTCCGGGGAATTTCAGTGACTGCAGTGGAATTTCGTGTGTACAATATGGGGTTTGTAGACTATATCTGTACTCGAAGAGAATCCACTGTACCTCTCTTTCTGAACCTTAAAGTGCGATCTCTACTGATTTCTTCCTGAAATATATTTTTTCCACCCATTGACTCGTCCAAATGTTGTGCTACAGTTCTTTTCTGAACCCCTGTAATAAGAGATCAATGCCATCCTATGATTGCATTGCTTGCTTCAGGTTCATTGAAGCCAACCAAGGAACTTGCCGTCCAGTTTACACTTCAAATATATGGGCCAGAGCCCTTTGTTGAATGTGTATAGCTGGTTTTACATAAGATCTCCATTTGAAGGGGAAAGTAAACTGAAATATTAAGTCTCCTTCATATAGTCTCTTCACATAAGATCCAAGAAGGATTTTGTTGGGTCCAACATCTGGGAATTACATGTTTAGATCCCCCGGGCAATGTGGGTCAGGGAAGGGGAATCCCTGACACAAACATTTCAAGGGGAGAACACTCTTTAAAAAAAGCATCCGGAACCCGGCCTCCTGCTGGTCACCAGAAGAAGTAATGTATTTGTTTGGAGGAGTCCATGAGAGGTTATCGGAGTTACATGTTTAGTTGGAGTGGAGGCTGACCGAAATGCCATGATGTTAATGCTTCAATGTTGGTGCCATCATAGCATAAGAGCTTAGATTGTGAGAAGAGTCAACATGTGGTGGCTTATCTAAAGAAATATGTGAAAAATAGCTAAATCTTTGCCATGGATTTCATGAAAAATATGAACATGTTGAGCTTTACAAATTAAAGAAACATCCACATTACAAACTGTCCCAGTGATGGGATTATGGATTGCTGTCCCTTCATCCCAGCTAAAACACTGCTAAATTGCCATTGGTAAAAAAATGTGAGCTTTGATTTGTGTTAGGTCGTTTTGGTGGTGAGGTTTTATTCAAATTTATTAGAGAGGTGAAAACTCTACCTAAGCAGTGAATGGAAATAAGTTGAGCTGAAATTCTTCTCTGGGAAGCAGCACATGCCTTCTGAGAAATTAGAGTACTCGGTTTCATTTTTGCCACATATATTGGTTCAGATTCTGAAAATGTGCACTCAAACTGTAGAAGTCCTCCTGGCGTATGAACCTCTCAAAGTGACTAAAAGTGCTAGTGTAAATGTATGCGTCGCAAAATAAGTGTCCCACACTCTAGTGCAAGCCTGGTTGACCTCTATCCTGTGTGGTTATCAGTCTCTTTGAAGACCGTCTAGGCCATCTAATTCTTGAGTGATTTTACAAAAAATTTAGGTTTTTGTTTTGCCTTTTCTATGCAATAACATGTCTCCATCCACCAATCCCTAAAATGGGTAGCAGCACAGCTGGACTTAATTTCTCTTCAGCGTTGGCTTCAATGTCTCTGACCCAAACTAAAATGTCTGACCCTTCTCACAATGACAGTCTCGAATCCTCAGGGGGTATTTAGAAGTACATTCAAATATATTTCAAGAAGAAATTAGTCTTTCCGTGTCATGCTGGTGTCTGTGATATTCGAGCGTCACCAGGTAAATACCCTGCTCAGGTGGTAAGTACCCAGGCAATGGCATGTGGACCCTTCTTCTATCGTCCGTATTGGTCATCGTCCGTGTGGAGTCTTTTCTTTTTATCTGTGACTTCTCGTCTGTCTGCCTGCTACTGCTTTGGCCTTGAGTCTTTGTGCGGATTTATTTTTCTTATTGCTAATGTTTACAAAGCACATGCCTTAGAATGTATCTGGTGATTCTTGTATGTCACAGGCACACTTTGCAGAAACATTGGGAACTTACAAAATGGCGGGCCTCCTAACTCAGGCAAACAATACGTATATATGTTTCCTTCCAATACTGAAATCGCCACGACTGAGTCAGCGTGACATTATATGACAACTGAGTATCACGGTATAGTTCCCCTTTAAATTAATATTTATAGATACGTATATGTCAAACAGCAATATTGTTGCAAAAAAGCACTGTAAAATATTTTTAAAAAGGTTAAAACTGTGGAAACAAATTCTATTGGTAAGTTTACAGATCGACAAAAAAAACTGTTTTCCATCTAAAGAATGGATATAATGCTGCATGTGTCACCAGTCGTGAGCTCGACAAACGTTTTCACCCTAGAGTCCCTACCTCTGGCCTGAGGATTGCACATTCGTTTTCTAAGCACTGAAATCACTACTGATCCTGTCGCCTGGCCAGTAGAACAGTCATTACTCCATGGAACATCTTCACTGTCTAGACTCATAACTTTGGTACAGTGTATTGGGGAGGAAAACGACATTTTTGTAAGCAAAAAAATGTGGAAGTGCCAACAAATGTTAGTTGATGTTTCATTCTCTGCAACTGCTTGATAAGTATGTTGCATTTTAAGAGCTTCTATTTGTGTATAATTTGTTGAACATTAGACTCCTATTAGTAACGTGAATGTAGCTGATTTTACTGTGAATCTCTGTGTTTTTGAGCTGTTTGCTCCAGCGATGGAGTGACTGCGGCATGGCACCAGCAGCCCAAGTCCAAGTGCAGTTTCTAATACTCGGTAGTGTGCATGTTCTGTGGAGCATTTCTGTGTCATCAGACTGATCAGTATTTCTTGCATGCTAGTCAAGGGGAGGCAGTTCAGTGTCGAGAGGTATG